>NW_026706836.1:3600000-4200000 GCF_024137745.1 Phymastichus coffea | reverse complement strand
AGGCCCATGCAGGGATTGGTAGGCGCGCAACGCGTGACCGATAAGCGACGCGTCGCGTGCCGCCTTACTAATAGGTCAAGGTAGGGAGAGGAGCGAGCGCCGCTGAGCGGCTGCAAGATGCGCGCAAGAATTAGTGCGTGAGGAGAGTCGCAGCCGAGACCTACTAGAGTGAGGGAGTTGAAGCCTAGTCCTACTAGAGTGCGGAAGTCCGAGCCCAGCAGAGAGAGCAGTTTGGGATAGCCGGAAGGAAGGAAGATCAACCCTACCGGCAACGGCTTTGCCAGCAACTGCAGCCAGCCCACCTGCCAAGAGAGTCAACGTCACCTACGGATACTTGGTCAGCGACAGCGGTTAGCGACGATCTGACCAGCGACGACACCCGGTACTTCCTGCGGCAGCACATCGCTCAGGATTCTCGACGTTGTGAGGAACAGGAGATAAAAGGTCAAGCCTTCCTTTTCTTCTTTCTCTCTACACTCTCTCTCTCTGTTGATGCGACGACCGGTGCGCGTGAAAAGAGATAGCCTTGCACTCACGTGCCGGCTATCTGAAAGTTCGCGCTAGGTTTAATTCATAGTGACGTAAGCTGCGACCGGTGAATTGTCCAGACGCCCACGTGCAGGGCAATTTACCCGGTATTAGTTCGCGTAGTTTTAAGTAAGTTTGTAATAGGTTAAGTACGCGATTAGGTATTAGTGAAATGCGAAATGTTCATTTGTGATTATATTAAGTAGTTTATTGTTCTATTTGCAGTTTGTTGGTCGGTAATTTAGATTATGTTATGCGCGCGTATGTTCAGTGTGAATAATTATTGATAATAATAGGTTGTAAGTGAGATTTGATTCCTGTCTTTGTATAATTTATTTATCAACCTCCCCTCGTTCTTCTCCCTCAATTGTCATGAGCGAAAGTGCCTCACTTACCCCGCAAAAGAATTGGTAACAAAGGAACGAGTTTTGTTACACAAATAACATCTCTAAAACCTCTGTCCAAAAAAAATTTATCACCAGGCCTTAAAAGAGTGACTAAACCTTCAGTATTATTAAAAATATCTTCAAGTATTTTTGCATCGTTAACATTGTCATAATACGGGCCCAACATGTCTACTATATAACCATTAGTTGTGTAAATTGTAAAGGGTTTGCACAACGGAACTTTTTTTTGACCTGAATACGATTTACGTTGATATTCGTTATTTGTACTTTTTTCATGCCTAAGATATGTACCGTCACATACTAAACCCAGTTAACTATCGTTAAAAAACGTGTAATAATTTTGCGACTGAAGCAGTGTGATTTTCTATCAAGTACTGTCAGTTCGCTGCTTTTATACCAAAACGAGATGGTAGCACATCTTTTTCAAATGATTCTAATACTGAAGCTGAAAAATTAGACACTTGTTGAGGACGCTCCAAACCGAGCACAGAAGAAATAACGTTATTAGAGTTGCCTGTTCGCAATTTGAATAAAAATACGACGATGGCTTGAGTGACATTTCGAGAATCTGAATTACGTAGTGATGTCATCATTGCACGCAGTTCGAAAAGATTTTCCCATGTCAAGCCCGTGAAAATGATGAGACGATTTTCAGGTAAAGAAAAATCTCCAACTTTGACAGTAAGCTCTTTATCAACATCTATTCTGAACTTTTGTAAAAAATTAGAAACATCAGAAGCTTTCATACTGCTAACATTAGATGTTGCTATGATGTTATTCATAACTTCTTCGTATAAACGTTTTTTAATAAGATGATCTTTGCAACATCGATTACCAGCGGGAATGAAAATATTCCTCACAGTGAAAACTTGCAACCGGGCTTCCATTGGTACTGCCATAAGATTACGATCTTTTCTGCATATACAGCAATATTTATGTGTGGCAATACATCTTGGTATAGGTAATTCTATTTCGTCTTCCTCGACTATCTTTCGTTCAGTAAACAATATAGGAGGATCTCCAGGATCAGTTTGTTGAGACGAATTTGTTGAAGAAACAGATAGTTGGCTGAACGATTGGGATACTCTATCTTCAGACTGATTTGTTGTTGTCGCCTCTTCTTTTGTCAACCTACTCCTTGTACATGAAAAAACAGCGTAACACTTGCTACAGATAAAATCGTCAATTTCAGCATCAACGTTAAGACATTTTTTCAAATCATTCACCACAGATTGTGATTGAATAAACCTTTTGTAGCCCGTTGATTTTCTTTCATTCAAGTTGCATCTAATACAATTTTTGTAACGTTGTTTTGTATTTGTAGTGGAAGACATAATGAACCTGAAATTGAATAGAAATCACTTATATAAAACATATTGAGTTTTATAGTAGAAAGAAATAGAAAACGGATGAAACATTAAGTTTTATATCATGGGGCGTTGGTTTATCTAAAAAATATATTTATGGGAATTGACTTAATTTCATCAAGAAATGATTTAGGTTCTACACTATTAAAATACAATAAATTGATCCATACGATCATACCTCATGCCCATTACGACACGTGACGTCTCGATCTGTCACACAATAATAAAGGTCTGTTGGATTGCATTAAGTAGAGGGGGTCTAGGCAGAGTGTGGCCAATGGCCGCCATATGGTCTCAAATGAGACGTCATACGAGCGCGCGCAAGCCAAAATGAAATACCTTTAGGTTTTAGTTTCAATGCAGGGTTTCACTTTTTGATTATTCATCTGATTAATACACTACATGAAAAAGAATGAATATTGAAATGGAACTTCAGTGCAAAAATAAACCATCTACGTCTATAGAAATAAGGATATATATAGAAATACATAATAAATAATGCAAATCAAAGCATTTGCATCAATGTCAGCGAGGTGCAATATTGTTTTCAACACATCATTTTATTTTATCAAGTACTTGACTAAATTACTAAATCGATGCGAATGTAAAAATCAACAAGAATCAACGTCAATAGTTTCAGTCCATAACGTAAACATACTGGAAACGAAGCTGCACTATATATATAGATATACTAATGCATGGGGATGGACGCCATAATATCCCAAAACTGGCTCGACTAATCAGTGCGAGAGACGCGGTTTGGCCACACTCTGCCTAGACCCCCTGTAGCATTAAGGTTAGTTGGACATGTCATTATATTTACTGTTTACAGTATCTTGTCTTTTACTCTTCTTAATAGATTGCACACTTCGCATGTTTGTTAATATTATTGTGTGAGTTAATTGTTTTCAGTAATAAGACAAGTACAGTTTTCAATGTATACTCAAAAACATGACACCCATTCAGATAAGTATTGATGAACTCTAGTATTGTAATAATAGGTAGAATATGACTCTTTGTGAGTGCTTTGTTATTATTTACAGGTTTTATTCAACAAAACTCGAATGGAAATGAAGTGGATCTTCATGAATATTTTTGAATATTTTTGAAAAGTGAAATTACAACTGAAATCATATTAAGGTGGGTTGCTACTTGATTTGACCAACATCCTAAAATTTTTTCCTAACATTCAACTTTCTTGAAACTTTGTGTGTATGCACATGAAAAAAGAAGACTTTTGGTTACCTGCAGGATTTTTTAGACAATGCCAAACCCAATTTATTAATATTTTAAGGTTTTTTTAAAGGCATTTTTAAAAATAACACAGGCCCACAAAAAAAAATGAACTTGGATGTCCATCGACAAAACCCATGTACTCCTACGTATTTTTGCGCGCTGAGTCCGAATCTGGCATTCGTTTAACCTCAGCACGTCGGGTTCAAGGGCATTTGAAGGTCACATTGCAGAAATCAGCAATAACTAATACAAGACATCTGTCTGTTAAGTTTTTGGGGTCGCTGAGTTTAAATCCGGTATTTGTTTTTCTCCATGAGGTAAGTTTGAAGGTTAGTTCAAGGTCAAAGCTGTTTACTCTAGGAAAAATGAATTTTTGACTGCAGATTCTGAAAGAGCGGGAAATTTTACGTCCAGATACATATTCAATTTTTTTTAATATAACCCTCAAGGTCATGTGAAGGTCACTTAATCTTGTTGGATGGAGGATTCGTATGACAATAAGATAATGGAATTTCATGGGGCAAACTACCATGTCGTTATGTTTTCAGGGTCGCCGAATCCAAATCCGCGGTGTTCGTTTGTCTCCATCAGGCCGCATTGAAGGTCGTTTAAAGGTCAAATCCTCGACAATTAGTGAAATCGAGTCAAGTTATCATTCTAACATATTTTTTGAGCATCTGAACCCAAATATAAAGACCGCTTAATACCTCAGGGTCAAAATCAAGGTCATCCCAAGGTCAAATATACATTTTTTTTATTAAAAAAAGGAAATTTTGACCACAGTTGCATGAAAAATAGAAAATTTCACATATTAGTGAATTATGTGCCATAAATTAGTATTTGAGAAAAATACTGAAGCTGACTAATCGTCGCATGACAAACAGCCACATATGGAGACATGGGTATCATGTATTACAAAACTCATGATTTTCTTTTTTTTCTTGTTCTTTTATCTTCGAATGATCTATGTAGGGGATTCCGCTTTCGTTTCTTTCCGTCGATAATATGTTCTCTTTTCAATGTCCAACAAAAGTCCGCTATCATATTTATGTCCCACCGGCCCTGGTATCGCTGTTCCATTACTTTAATATCTTGGTGAAACCGTTCCCCTTGTTCTTCGCTATAATCTCCAAGATTTTGTGGAAAGTAGTCTAAGTGTGAATGAAGAAAGTGTAGCTTGTAATTCATCAAGCAACCCAAACTATTGTAATTTTTAAGTAAGTCTTCAACTAGTTTTTTGTAGTTCTCGCTCTTGTGATTCCCTAAGAAATTTTCCACTACATCCTTGAAGCTAATCCATGCTGCTTTCTCTTTATCGTCCATCTTGTCTATGAATGCTTCATCCTTTAACAATGTGCGGATTTGGGGACCGTCAAATATACCTTCTTTCAATTTAGCGTCAGATACTCTTGGAAATTTTGTTCCCAGGTACGAGAAACATAGCCCTTCTTTATTCAACGCTTTAACGAATTGTTTTATTAAACCAAGTTTAATATGGAGAGGAGGAAGAAGGACCTTGGATGGCTCTACTAATGGCTTGTTAATGATGTTATCCTTACGGGGTTCGAACGTTGATCTATCAGGCCATTCTGCTTTTACATAATGATTCTTACGATCCCTGCTATCCCACATACATAAGAAACATGGAAACTTTGTGAAGCCTGATTGCTGACCTAGCATGATGGTAAGAATCTTGAGATCACCACAGATTAGCCAGTTGTGTTTCTTGTACTGTATTTTATTTAATACCAACTCAACATTTTTGTAATCTTCTTTCAGGGTAACCGAATGGGCCAGAGGTATTGCAGAATATTTATTAGTGTTATGTAATAATACAGCCTTCAGGCTTCGCTTAGAAGAATCCAGAAATAATCTCCATTCCTCAGATTTATAAACATCCTTCTTAAATTCGTTCATCAGATCCTTAACATTGTTGCAAAATACGAGATCATTCTCCGTAGAGAAATATTTTCTGAAGTCTTTTTCTCTATTCCGATAGTAAGAACATTTAGTACCTTTCGTCAGTAAATTTTTTTCCTTCAACCTCGAAGCAAGCAACTCTGCTCCCTCCTTTGATAAGCCTAACTCTCTAACTAGGTCATTAAGTTCTTTCTGATCAAATTCTCCTTTTATCTTTGTTTGTGATCCAGATGGCACATACTCGTCATTACTCTCGTCCGTTTCTTCTCTTTCACTCTCGGCCTCATCAGAACTAGAAATCTCTAATTCAGTAAGTGCAGAAGAAAGGTCACTTTCTACATCTGTATCTCTTTCTTCTGTTGGAGCTATAAACGGCTTGATTACACTAGACACACTCGCGTATACAATTTTGTGGACATTAGATGAGTTAAAACCTATAGTTTTTGTCATACAAAAATAACAATTCTTTACATTTTCTGGCTCACTCCAAACCATAGGTTTGACAAATTTTAATGGAGTTTTGTCCTTTTTGTACCGGCTAAACATCAGCCTACAGCTATTGCATATCAATTGTGGCAGCCAATCTTGCTCACCATCAGTGACTTTACAACCGAAACACTCATCGTATACTAGTTTCAAATCATCTGTGAATTTGCGAAGATCCGACTTTTTCAAAAAGTATTTGCCACACACATAGCAAAAGGAATTCACTTTTTGCTTACAACTATGAGAATTAGAGCGTATTCTTGTATTGTTGTACTCTACAGAGACCAAGTTTCCAACCACTGTAGAGCTGCAGTCGCATGATGACGACGATTGCGGACCTGCTTGCTCATCCTGACCAATCGCCGATACTGGGCATCCGAAACCCTGCATCGTACCTCTTCGTGTGCCAACCATGACGGCATCATGCCTTCACCCCAGGGTTTTGCCGGAAAACAAAAAGCCAAAAAAAAAGCCGTTTTCCGCCGTCACCACGTGGAGGTACCCTGGGTTGCGGCACACGATTATTTCGGGAGTGTGATCAAAAAAATAAGTAACGATCACAGCTAGATGTAAGATTTTCCATTTTCTCTGAATCTGTGGTCAAAATTTTCTTTTTTTAATGAAAAAATGTATATTTGACCTTGGGATGACCTTGATTTTGACCCTGAGGTATTAAGCGGTCTTTATATTTGGGTTCAGATGCTCAAAAAATATGTTAGAATGATAACTTGACTCGATTTCACTAATTGTCGAGGATTTGACCTTCAAACGACCTTCAATGCGGCCTGATGGAGACAAACGAACACCGCGGATTTGGATTCGGCGACCCTGAAAACATAACGACATGGTAGTTTGCCCCATGAAATTCCATTATCTTATTGTCATACGAATCCTCCATCCAACAAGATTAAGTGACCTTCACATGACCTTGAGGGTTATATTAAAAAAAATTGAATATGTATCTGGACGTAAAATTTCCCGCTCTTTCAGAATCTGCAGTCAAAAATTCATTTTTCCTAGAGTAAACAGCTTTGACCTTGAACTAACCTTCAAACTTACCTCATGGAGAAAAACAAATACCGGATTTAAACTCAGCGACCCCAAAAACTTAACAGACAGATGTCTTGTATTAGTTATTGCTGATTTCTGCAATGTGACCTTCAAATGCCCTTGAACCCGACGTGCTGAGGTTAAACGAATGCCAGATTCGGACTCAGCGCGCAAAAATACGTAGGAGTACATGGGTTTTGTCGATGGACATCCAAGTTCATTTTTTTTGTGGGCCTGTGTAATCCTTGCGTAGGTATACTACTTTGACAAAAAAAATTGTTCGGAGGCTCATTTTCTTCCTCAAGACCCATAGAACAAAGTCTTGGTTTTGGAAAAATGGTGGATTGAATTGCTTTCAAACAAAACCAATATATGGGTAATTCTAGGCTACTTCGATTGACTTGTAACCCTTAGGTTACGGATTTTTTTTTAATTTGGCACAATTGTTGTACACATAAAACTGAGATTTTTCCCAAATTTTGGAGACGATACATTAATTATATCAAAAGTTATTAACAATTAAAGAAAAATGATAAAAAATTTTCAAACAGCTATATTTTAAAAACTAATAAAGATATCGAAGTCGGATTTTTTTTAAAATACTTATAATGCCTTAAAATTTCGAAATAATTACAACAATAAACAATAAAATTTTTTTTTCGAAAGTTATTAACTTTTTGTTTAAACAATTGCTAATATCTCAAAAAGTATATTTTTTTTTTTTAAATTCTTGCTCCTACGTATTCCTGAGGATTTTTGCTATCGAAATCAATCATAAAATTCAAGGGCCCGACATATCGGAAAGCGTAGCCCTAATCAAAAGAAGACGCCTCTGCGTAAGGCTGCGGTAGCGCTCCAGCGGACTCACGGTCGAAAGGTACTTTAGCTTTAATCTAAAAAACTAATAAAGATACCGAATCGGAGTTTTCCCAAATTATTTATAATACCTTCAACTTTCGAAATAATTACAACAATAAACAATAAAAATTTTTTTTTGAAAGTTATTAACTTTTTGTTTAAACAATTGCTAACATCTCAAAAAGTATATTTTTTTTTTGAAAAATTCTTGCTCCTACGTATTCCTGAGGATTTTTGCTATCGAAATCAATCATAAAATTCAAGGGCCCGACATATCGGAAAGCGTAGCCCTAATCAAAAGAAGACGCCTCAGCGACCGGACACCGATTTGGTATCTTTATTAGTTTTTTAGATTAAAGCTAAGGTACCTTTCGACCGTGAGTCCGCTGGAGCGCTACCGCAGCCTTACGCCGAGGCGTCTTCTTTTGATTAGGGCTACGCTTTCCGATATGTCGGGCCCTTGAATTTTATGATTGATTTCGATAGCAAAAATCCTCAGGAATACGTAGGAGCAAGAATTTTTCAAAAAAAAAATATACTTTTTGAGATATTAGCAATTGTTTAAACAAAAAGTTAATAACTTTCGAAAAAAAATTTTTATTGTTTATTGTTGTAATTATTTCGAAAGTTCAAGGTATTATAAGTAATTTGGAAAAACTCCGATTCGGTATCTTTATTAGTTTTTTAGATTAAAGCTAAAGTACCTTTCGACCGTGAGTCCGCTGGAGCGCTACCGCAGCCTTACGCCGAGGCGTCTTCTTTTGATTAGGGCTACGCTTTCCGATATGTCGGGCCCTTGAATTTTATGATTGATTTCGATAGCAAAAATCCTCAGGAATACGTAGGAGCAAGAATTTTTAAAAAAAAAAATATACTTTTTGAGATATTAGCAATTGTTTAAACAAAAAGTTAATAACTTTCGAAAAAAAATTTTTATTGTTTATTGTTGTAATTATTTCGAAATTTTAAGGCATTATAAGTATTTTGAAAAAAATCCGACTTCGATATCTTTATTAGTTCTTAAAATATAGCTGTTTGAAAATTTTTTATCATTTTTCTTTAATTGTTAATAACTTTTGATATAATTAATGTATCGTCTCCAAAATTTGGGAAAAATCTCAGTTTTATGTGTACAACAATTGTGCCAAATTAAAAAAAAATCCGTAACCTAAGGGTTACAAGTCAATCGAAATAGCCTAGAATTATCCATATACAGAATTTAAAGATTAATTATATTGAAAAATAGTATTTTCTATGTAATTGCTTGATATCCTTTGATTTAGTTTGCTGTAAAAAATACCTGGAAAAAAATTGGGACCTAAGACTTTGTTCTATTGATTTGAAGGAAGAAAATGAGCCTTCAAGCAATTTTTTTGCTCAAAGTAGTAGAGGCATGAAACTTTTTGAAAATTGGTTTTAAAAAACCTTTAATCAGCAATAACTTGGGTTTGAAATGGTCTAAGAAATTCTGGAGGTGACCAAAATTCTTCTTTTTATATGTAGAATACATGTGTGAAGTTCAATAAAAGTTGATTGTCAGGAAAGACTTTTAGATTTCTGACTAGAAACCAAAGATGTTTGGTCGAATACATTATATTGGATATATTTGATATTTTCATGGTGGAGCATCGTATAAACATTAAAAATGATCAATTTAAACTGAATATATAGCTCAAGAAGTATATAGCGACAAGATTCTGATTCATAAATCAAATTAGTAAAACATAGTGCACATACTTTAAAATTATTTTTCTTCAGTGTTGAGTTTTTAAAAAAGGTGTATGAAACCTCCATGCAAAATAATCTAGCCCAGAGAGATTTCTCGAAAGTCTACGAAAAATGATTGTTGGTAATAATTGGTTGGCAAGACATTCCCAGCTATACCACCAGTAACTAGACATACGTAAGTATATGAAACAGTAGGTTACGGAGTCTATGTCAGAAGTAAAAATTCATTACTATACAATTCTCAATAATTCTACTTTGAATATTTATTTCGTTAATTTTAGCTTTAACACTAGCTGGTCCTCTTAATGATCTTCTTGTTCAACTTGATCATCTTATTATGACATATGCAGATGACACTTGATTTTGTAAGAATCAAAATGTTGATAACTTCTGTTTTTTTGGTACGCAGTAACAATGTGTCCATTGATTAGAATATATTTATAGCAAATAATAGAATAAAACTAACAGGAAGTTGTTATTATCTAGGGTGGAATTTTGACTTTAATATGAAGTGGAATATCAACATGTAAGGCTTAATAAAAAAATTGGATATTTTATTTTTGTTATAGCTCAACTAAAAGAACACCCGATTTGAAGTCTTACAAATACCAAAGAGTAGTGAAATTATAATAAACAAACAAAGATACATGGTTTCAGTTAATGTATTCAATAATTTACTGAATGAATATAAACGTATTAAAGGTAGAATACTATTAATAGAGAAGAAACTTGGAGTTTTTATTTACTGTAAAATAAATAAATATATTCCATCTTTTCTGTACATATTGATTTCAATGATAATTTCTTAATATGCTTCATAAACTTTATTGAAAAATAGTCACATAAATAATTAAAAACTACACACCTATGCTCAAATCCTGAATCTATTATTATTGTTATAGATTATTTTCTTCTTGAAAATAAATTCCACTGATTCACTGTATATTAAATAAAATGGATTTCATTACATAAAAGGAAACCTTCAGTTACAAAACATTTTTTTTTGCAAAGGCCGGTTGTTATTTGATTTGATGCAGGAAGTATGTACGTTTGACCTAGGTCTAAGGCTGTCAAGAGTTTGTTTAATAAATTCGACCGGTCCGTTTTTTCAGGTCGAGTCCGCATTCCACTTTCTTTCAGATCATGTTGTTATTACAAATTGATACATTTATACTGAATTACAGTACGTAAACACAGCAATCAAGAGTGAAATAATTTGTATATAAAATTATGAATATTAGAATCAATCATTCACTTTGGAATGTGTATAAAATAACGATACTAGTAAAAACTTCACATTCAATAGATGCAGCAGCTCAACTTGAAGGAATCTCCAGCTCCATAAGACATTTTATGTCTTGCGGGCCGAAATGCTCGGTCGATAACCCGCTAATTTCGGCCTCCCAAGACAGAAAAAATGCTGAACCAGATAGTATATCCGACTTCCATATGAATCCTGTACATTTTTGACCCCAGGTATTCGCCATCTTACCCGGAGACATCACAAGGCAAAATGCCTCATTGATATCAGAAATACAATTATTTGCAAAAAATAATCTCTACGCGTTTTCAAGACAAAGACTCCAAACTAAGGACCTACATTCAGTAACTCAATTTCAATCTACATTTAGATGGTATAAAGACATCATATATAACCGCAGTAACTATAGAATTGACAAAATATAGAAAAATGAATGATTTTCGATCGATGGAATTGAGTGAAACGTCGGAAACGTAGGAAAAATGATCGAAAAATGATTATTAATTTTTTTATCGATGTTCCACCACTTGAAAAAATCTGAAAAAATTTGAGTATATAGAGGAATATAAAATAAACAAAATAAGTTTTTTCAAGCTCGGAGTTATTTTTTGTTTTTTTTTTTTCAATTTTTAAAAATTAGAAACCGTTCTAAAAATTTGAATTTGGCGCCAAAAAATCTGGAAAAATTCTAGTATATAGATCTTTCTAAGACAAATTTTTTGCCGTTCAGCTGGTTCCGTTAGCTATTATAGAAGCCGAGTTATCTCAAAAAAACGGTTTGATCCTTTTTTGGACCTTCAGGGTGCCCCTGGCCACCTAGGGGTCTGAAAATTTGGTCAAAAGAGTTTCTAATCAAGCCCTACAAGATGCCATATTCCGCTTGGCTTAACCGTTGGGGGCAGTTTCGACCATCTTATCCGGCTAGGCCATTTTCAGTTGGCCTGTACATTTTTTTCAAATTGTCGTTGAACATTGTCCATAAGTCAGGCATGGGAGCAGCTTTGTCCTTTTCTGCGCAAGTGTGGCATGTATTAGCATCATCGAAGTGAATAATCAAACGAAATCTATAACCAATTGCTGCACGATAAATCGGATATCAGGTGATGTCACGGGCTGCCACGATCTACACAAATTCGTTTCCTTAGCATTACATTTGTTATAGACCTTCTTAGCTTTCTGATTAGTGTAACGTACAATCATATCAATCATTTCCACAGTTAATATTTTCTTAAATGTATCTACTATTGACAAAGTTTCTGTTGATTTATGTGGGCCGCTCTTTTGATGAACCTTATTATAACAAGGAGTTTGGCGGATGATAGGCACCGATTTCTCCCAACCAGTTTTATCCTTTGCTACATAATGATGTGCATTTTCGCTACCTGCTGCTTGATCCCCCGCTGACATAGTTGCAGCTGTATCCTCGGTATTGCTCTCATCAGTTTCACTGCTCTCTTCCTCCCTTCCAGAGGCCTCGCTATCAGTCGCTGCATCTGTGGTTGGCTCATCGGCTAGCGCGTCGCTTGGCAGCCAGTTTTCGTCATCGCTGTCTTCTTCAAGTCCGGAAGACTCCTTATCTTTCCCTAGCAGTTCATCTAGGTACTTTTTCTGCCTAGCACGAATCGTTTTAAATGTAAAAAAACAATTTCATTATTACAAACCGTTTATTATTACAATAGTGAGATTTAGAGGTTAGAGAGCGGAAAACCAATTTGAAAAGTTACAGAAATGATATATCAAAATAATGCTTACCTTTTGAATTAAGTAGAGGATAATTGCTCTTCCATAATGAAAAATTAATAATATTGTGAATAAACAATATTTTTCGATGCTAAATCAAACAAAATCGCCATTTACGCCAGCGTCGTGCCAGTTGAGCTCCAACGGTAAGCAGCTGCCTTTTCAAACTACGTCTTTCCCTTTCGAATAGACGCTTCCGACTGAGGTGCAGGTGCGTTTCTGCAGACTCGTATACTACTGTAGTATAGTAATGCTACTATACTATCATTCCAAAAACATTTAGCGCACCTACCGTCTGCTAAAGGCCAAAATTGACCTTAGCCCACCTGAGGAGCGCTCGAGGTCTCTGCTCCGATTTGTCTTTGCGATGTATAAGCCATGGTAAATGTCTTATAAATAACTCGAATACTTACCATGTATGTTTGTTTAATAAACTAAATCGATTTGAAATGATTCCATTCAAATCTGCGCTCAAAAACTTTAAAACTAGAGGTGGGCACTCGGGTACCCAGATGCGCATTAACTTCGACAAAGTTGGGTGCACACATAAGGGTTAAGTTATTCAAAGTCGAAAAAAAAAACATAAAATTCTGCCTATTAAAAAAAAGTTTCAATACGATTATTTTGATGTAATTGGAAGCCATTTGAAAATAATGCGAATTTTCATTTGTAAAGAAACACTTTTAGGGTTTCAACATTGCCATGGCACCACAGGGCTTGAAAAACGTTTTTGGAAAAAAGAAAAAACATGTGTCTTGTGATATTTGATGTAGATTATGACCTCGAAGTTTAAAAATAATCGAAGGTGTAATTTTTTTTGTTTGGTGAATCCATTTGGAATAGGCCATTAAATCAAATAATAGATCAAGAGTCAGATATTTTCATGTTCCACACTTCGTGTCTCTAAGTTTTCAAACTACTCTCATTGATAAATCTTATCTCGATTAAGTAGTAATACAACGGTATCTATTGACGTATTTATTTAGTATACTTCATATTCAGAGCAATTATTTTCTTTCTATAAATTCTTTCTATAATGTGTTATAAATAGTTTATAATTTATAATTTTTCAGAACTCAAAATGGCTTTTGATGCATTTGATCATGAAAAAAAAGGATGTATTGGAACAGATATGGTAGGTACAATACTTTCAATGTTAGGACATGAATTGAATGATGAAACATTGCGACAAATAATAGCTGAAGTCGATGTTGATGGTAAGAAAAATAACTTATAATGTATATTTTACAATTTAATTTCATAGAAGTCAATATTAGATATATATAAGAAGGCTAATGAGTTTCCGTATTGTATGAAATTGAATTTATAATAAAAAAATATTAAGTCAATCAAATCCTCAAGAAAAGGTTACTCTTCAGAAAACGTTATAAATTATTGTGACTTATTATTGGTGAGTCGGGGTTGTTTGAGACCCGAAGTTCTCACGAATTTAATATAATAGGCCAGGATATTCAAATGGATTTCCGTCAAGCAAACGAATAGCTTTGTCGTTTGCGTTAGGAATTTTCAAGTAACTGGATTAAGGAAATTTGCGTGTTTTGTATTATTATACTCGTACGCATTACCGATTAAAGTAATGCATCGGAGAACAATACTCTAGCTGCCTTCACTTTGGCCCAATAGAATAGGGTGTTTCAAGGTATTTCAGGCGATTTTCCTTGTTTAACGACGAAGTCAAATCGCACGTTAGCGGAGGTCGTCACGTCAACTCGCTAGGATGGCCAAAGTAAGAGTACACGACCAAGCTCGTCCGTTTTGAATATACTGTTTCCGCGTGCGATTCTTATTTACATTTTTCCCTAAGCCTATTATAAATCTGCGAACTAGGCCGGATCATTACTCTCTTAATTCTTTATTTGTATTACCGAGTTCGGTTATGTGTGTGTTACAACTGCCCCCCCCCCCAAAGACAATTGCAAGCGTAGATAGGAATTTTCTTTGCGCAAAAGAAAAAAAAAACAAGCGAACTCGAATAATATTTCTAATTATCTATACTATTTTCCGTGAATACATTAATATTAAATAATATATACAAACTATTCTACCGTATATTTCTTGCCTCCCTATTACAATGTTACATACTATACAAGGATTATAAAATGGATCGATATCAAAACAAATAAATTTGACTGTAAACTTTGAATTTCTCCTCGAAAGCCTGCTCAATCCATCTCATCATTTCCTGATATAAATAAGGGTTAGTTTCTGACTAACTCAGTTGATTTTTGGTAATCGAGATACCAGGATGCCGAAAGTTGAGCGAACCACTCAAATTACACCGTTCACCTCTACCCGAGATCTTGGGAAATAGGGGTCTTCTTGTGTGACTGCTGTAGTGCACGTAGAATCAGTTATAGTGAGAGGCTGTCCGTGTGTTGTTGATATATCAAAAATGACTTCTAATGTCCCGTTCCAGTCCGATTCTCTTAGATTTTATGAATCTGGAACTTATACTCAGACCAACTACATTTCACGGAATACGCAAACACCACAGGGTAAGAATTGGGCGTCCAAATATCGCAAACACAAGAAACATTCCGTAATAATGGATTCTCAACGATCTGTGAGATTCCACCCTTACGCACAAGCGAACATGGGCATGGCCTCGAACCGAGACGATCTCAATGATAACATTAAACTTATGTTATGGATGAAGAATGTCCATTTTCGCAATGTCCATCAAAATTTTGATTTCAATAAATCTCAATTATCAGTTTGCCTCAATTTACTTTGTCTTTTTTTAAACCTTGTATGCTAGTTCTTTTTATTCTTATATTACTTCATAATAGTTTAATTTTACGTACGAGCTTAGTTCTATCTATTAGTTTATTTTCACACTTCATTTTTTACAATTTTTTACAATTATTTCGCTCCTTATCAGTAAAGTATGGTTGGAGGTTTTTTGCGTGAAATTGTACTTTTTGTCGTCCCTCCTTGTCAGCTAAAATATATGTATCTATAAATAAATGTCAGTAAAATATATGTATCTTCTGAAATGTTTTTTTTATTACTAGTGGACCAGTATAAACTTCGAAGAATTTGTGTACTTGATTATCTTGCGCGCTTGATACATTTTCCATTTTCAACATTACTTTTTCATTTACGTTGTATAATTTATGTATTTTGTTGCTATTTTTTTCGATTTGCACGTTTGGTTAATAAGTTATGCATTTTTGTTTTTACCAAAAACAATTTTCATATGGTATTTGATCGACATTCTCTACCTTAATATATTTTTCCCATACTCTAGTCGGTTTTTTGTTAAAGTGCAATTCTATTGGTGTGTTTCCAGTCGTGTCATGGTATGTTTCGTTTATGATTAGACTGATTATATCTGTGTATCTCGCCCAGCTTTTATGCGCATCCTTCGCGTAATATCGTAAAAATCTGCTGATTTCTTTATAAATTCTTTTTACTATATCTGACTAAGAATGACGTATTGACGAGAAAATTAATTTAATACCTGAATTGGCCAATGTTTCTTTCCATCTTTTTGACGTAAATTGCGTACCACGATCAGACATAATTGCTAATGGTTTACCAAATTTTACTATATAATCTTTGAAAATTCTGTTAATTACTGCAATTGTATTTATTTTTATGATTTTGTATAACACTACATATTTTGAAAAGACATCAATTGTTGATAAAATGTATTTTACTCCGCCCGTCGATGTCCGTAATGGATCGTAAAAATCTATAGATAATATTTCATTCAGATTATTAGATAATATCGGTTGCATCAAATTATCGTATCGTATTGTTAAATATTTTGTCCGTTGACAACCTATGCATGATCTTAACAATTTTTTGATTCATTTGTGCAATTTCGGCCTGAAAAATGTTTCTTAAATCATTTTGTAAGTTTTAAATGGATCGATATACTCGTATGCCGTAAGTACATCCGTAATAAAATTTTCGAATATGATTTTTGGAATTACTATCTTGTTTCTCGAAAGTAGGTAAAGTAGGCAGGCCACAGATCAGGGGGGCCTCAGATCATGGAGGGGCCTCAAATCAGTGATCTGAAGTGCATGATCTATGAGATCAGCACTCTTAGGTCAGGCGCCCCCCTTTCTTCCTGAGATCTGCAGCACTCTTAGATCAGATGCCCCCGCCGCCGCCCCCTCTGTGCTCTGAGGCGTATGAGCTATCAGATCAGCACTGTTAGATAATGCGCAAGAGTCCCCCCCCCAGCACGCCCGTCCGTCATGTGAAATGCGTTTTAAATATTAAAATAAATTTATGTATTTAATTGAATTTAATTAATTTGATGCAATTAATTTACGTGCAATGCAAAGATTTAGTGAAAAAAATGAGCAGACACCACGGGGAATCAATCTCGCGTCCTACGGATCGATAGACCGTAGCGTCTAGCAAGTGAGCCACAGCTGCTTATTGCTCTTGGTATCTCTTATTGGATATATTAGGCACACACAACCTAAAAGCGACTGGACTACGGCGTCCCCCCACCGCGACTTCATCCGTATGTGTGCACGTGTTTTAAGATCGTGTATGTGTGTGTGCAACACATTGATACTTACTGCAAACCCGAAGGCCTGTGCTTGTTCAAGAGATAAACCATTACCGTGCTTGCCTGTCATGGTGAGTGCATTTTTATATATTATTAATTAAGTTATTATTAATTTATTATTATTAATTTATTATTATTTATTATTATTGATTATTATTTATTATTTATTCTTATTTTTAAGTATTATTATACAAATAAAAAAAAAATTATTAAAAACTTTGTCTAGTGTTTTTTCTTTTTCCCAATCAAATTTGCAGCAAAGTCAATAGGTAAGTATAAGGTAGGTATTTCTTAATTACCATTTCGTTGAAAGTTTGTCTTATTTTTATAAAAAAATTCTAATTATAAATACATAGCCACAAATTAAATTTTTTGAATAATCTTTACCAATTTTTATAGATTTAATTATATTATAGAATATGAATATTTATTAAAGATGATAGATATTAAAAATACAAAACATGCATAGTGACTAGTACTCTCTGAAAGAATGGCTACGGTTCAAGCGGCATAGCGTAGTCAAGCGAACGCATGAGGAGCGCGAGTTCGATTCCCCCCGTAGTATTGATATATATTTTTTTATTAATATTATAATTGTAATTAATGATAAATATTGTCTTATTTTTAAGAATTATTTATTTAAATATAATTAAATATTTGAATATAATTAAATATCCAAATATCTTTTTTCTGTTAAAGATTTATTCGATCGTTCTTCAAATGGAAGGGTATAAGGATATGACTATCGTGAAAGAATAAGTTGATATATAAAAAAATTTCAATTTATTTATTCATATAAAGAGTAAAACATCTTGTATGTAGATGGTTTAAAGTTTTTTATATCCTTCTGACTTTGATATATATTTGGTGTTGGTTGAATAATTTTCAGTGTATGATTTCCATTGCAAAGATGGTTGTTTTCTTATCATTAGCATTGGAACTTTTACTAATGTCGGGAAGACGTGTGTAAGGTACACTATTTTTCTGCCTAAAAATGATTACAACAAGCAAAGCACGTTATATTGATAGTTTAATCTTTAATGATCAACCACGAATAATTTTTTAAATACTTGTAGTGTCATCAAATTCTAATAATGGACTAAAGTGTTTACTAAAAATGTGTTGCCTTATATAGTCGATTATTTTGAATGGATAGAAAATTAGGGAAGTGGAAGAAGGGTAGGAAGCAGGTGGGGGTAATTTTTATCTACTTTATCTACTTTTCACGGTATAAAAATGGACTGAAACTCAGTGACAGTCGCATTTGACTATTCGCATCCAGCATGTTAGTATTAAAAAGAAGTGGTAAGAGCTTTATGTAACGCAACGTTTTCGTATGAAAAAGTGATATTCTGCAACGGTTATGAGCGAGAAAGTGATGGCCTACAGGTAACTATTTTTATTTGAAATTAATTTATATAGTTAATTTCTTTTCATCACATACATTTTTTTTTTCTAGATTTGAGCAAACGAGGCTGGATAGCTTCACTATTAAATGGTCTTGCGAGTATGTGCAACCAGCAGATCTTTTATTATTCAGGACAGATTGATCAGCGGGCTTTTATTATTCAGGACAGATTGATCAGGTACGCTGCTTTGAATGTGGCAAAGAAGTATGTAATTGGGAAGGAGATGACAATCCTATGACAGAACATCGACGATGGGGTGTTCTATGTCGTTTTATTCGTAATAAGGCTTGCGGTAATGTGCCAATCGGATCGAGCAATGTATCCATACTGCCACAAAAAGGTAGGGATGTTTGTAGAATTTATGAGCTCGAGTATCGTTTTGGGGCGTCAGGACAACCAGCGCTCGCAACGAGCAGCATAGCTACAGAAAATGAAAACAGCCCAACTGCAGCTAGCGCAAGTGCAGCAACAGCCAAGCCAACCGTAGCATCAGTAAATGAAATCACTAAGGTGCTTGATGATTTAAATTTATTAGAAAAAATGACGAATGCATCAGTTAGCATAGCAACTGTTTGTCAACAACTTATATGTAATTTCGAAAAGATTATTACTAAACACAATAAAGATGTGGAAGAAGTCATTAAAAAATCAGAACAAGATACAGCTGATATCTTACAATAGCTTGATTTTAATTATGCAAAATATGTTTGGATGCGAGAATTGGTGTAGTCTCTTTACCATACGAGCATGTTGTTTCATGCGGTGCATGTGCAGTAAAACTCAATCACTGTCAGATATGTCGCCAAGTAATTACGAGACGTTTTCATGCTCATTTTGTATAAATTTTTCTTAATAAAACATTTTTCATTTTAATTGTGCGTAACTTTTTTTTTAATATCAATCACTCAATTAATTTTCTCAAAAGGACTAATATTTCAAATTGTTTATACTAACATATTCATCTCGTGATTAAAATCATGTCGACAAGACTTTTTTAATAAATCAGTATTCATTTTGATTTTATTTTAAGTTATATAAACTCTAATACATAGAATAATAGGGTAATTATCAATGATAACTAATTGTATATTTGACGAGCAAGCATCCATTGGGTGATAGCAAGTGCGTTTTTGTAGGTACACGATGGATTTGAGCGACACCTGGTGTGGTTACTGCATGAAGAAAATGTTTGATTTGATAGTTTCTTGAGTGAAGTACAACCCAAATCTTCAACATTGATCAGAGTTGTTATTTAAAAAATAAAATAATATACATGTATATATGACCCTTTACGAGTATATCTGTGAGGAAGAATAAACTTACTTTGCATTGATCAGCAAAGACCTTAACCAATTTGCTTTTTTGTAGCCTTTAATAAAAATAGTAGCTCCAAAGAGAGTTTTTCTCATCATATATACTTTCATGGCATCATAGGCAATGCCATGATGCCATGAAAGTACTTGAGCAGCCAACGATATTCGGATTGATTTTTTTTCAATAATCAGCTCCACGGATTAGGTGGTTTGAATAGAAATATTGAAGGAGTTGCATATTCTTTTATAGAAACGATAGCGACATCTTTGAACACAAATTAATTCAGGGAAGTCTTGAAGCTTTGTACGTCTACCACAAACTCCATCTTGACTGATTAAACATTAAACACTTTAATCAGCGCCTTTTATATACGGCATGCAATCACTCATTCCCCCACAATTTTTTTTTACGAATAAAATTTCTTTCTCCGTTAAAATAATATTTCTTGATCACCCTTCTCCCAAACCCACCCCATTTTTTTTTTATTTTTCAACATAATCTCCTTGAAGGTTGATACATTTTATTAAACGGGCTTCCATTTTATTTAAGCTATCAGAAAAATATGATTTCTAAAAGCCCTCAAAATAGGCATTTGTTTCGGCGATGACTTCTTCATTCGACGTGAATCGTTGTCCGGCAAGCCGTTTTTTGAGGTTAGGAAATAAGAAAAAGTCACTTGGACCCAAATCAGGCGAATATGGTGGATGGTCAATTAATTCGAACATTAAATAGTTAATTTTTGCCATCGAAACTGCACACGTGTAACTTGAGCATTGTCTTGAAGAAAGAGGCATTTTTTTCTGTTCAAGTCAGGACGTTTTTCTCTGATTTTTTCTTTCAGCTAACTTAATAATGACGCATAATATTATCCAGCCATCGTCTGGCCCTTTTCCAAGTAGTGGATGTACATGATTCCATACACATCCCAGAAAACCGTGGCCGTAATCTTGCCAGCTGATTTTACTGTATTTGCCTTCTTTGGGGCTGGTTTTCCTGCCGTAATCCATTTGTTACGGCGTAAATCATACTCGTGGCGCTTGTTCAATCTTGACGGTGAGTAGTTATGCACACGTTAGATGGCGACATGTGGGGCTTCCGGCTATCTCGACGATAAGCGAAGCACGTGCATGCAACCGCCAAAAACTGACAGTCTACTTCCTGCTTAAGATCCGGGAACAACTGAGTTCGGTCTTTCTAGTCTTCTCTTAAAATCACGGTATATCGAGTGACTACAAAGACGCAAATAAACGAATTGCCCATCCTATTTAACAAGTGAGTATCAAAGTTAAGCCATCGAAGGCATAATAACAAAATCAAAAATTTACCCCATGCCGATCGTTGAATAATTAAAAAGGTTCATTGTTCCGCCATTTTAAATTGCACCACGTCCATACTAAACCAAAGAATTAATCGAATACTTTAAAAATTTCCAGTGATGTAAATCATCTTAAACCTAAATAACATTAAACTATTTTACATTCATTATGTGAGATAGTACAAGCTTCTCGATAGCTTATTTATCTTTTTTTTCTTTCCTTTGTGCTCATTGCACGTGTGGCCGGAAAATCTGCTCACTGCAGTACCGACACACTCTCTCCTTTTCACAGGTAGGTTTGCATCCTGCAATATCAACCGTGTTCAAACAATTTTACTTTTCTTTTACTACTTCTTTTTATTAAGTAATAATTACCGTCTGCGTCCGATGGATAAATTGTTGTCTTGCGAGCGTCGTATATAAAAGTGCGTGCGTATGAACTAGCAATTACACTTCACTTTATTATTATTTCCTACATCTATGTCATTATTCATTATCTATTTTTATTTCTTTTGATTATCTCATTAATTTCATTTATTCAATAAAAAGGGTGTTTGTGCGTATTAAATTAATATACATATAAAGAAAGAGTATTTTTTTTATATATAATTTCTTTCTTGTGATCATTGTCTGCACTATTTTCGAACTGAACAAAAATTGAAAATACGCGATATTGATTGTAAAAATGTGAATATGTGTAAAATTGTGCTACCTGATAAGAAAGACAAATTTCTACAATTTAACAATTTCAAAAATGTGTGTCCTGTACTGTACGTTGTATATGCTGATTTCGAGAGTCTCTTGAAGCCGGTGTCGAATGATGAACGCGTCTATCAGCATCACAAACCGTATAGTGTTGGTTTTTTCATGATGTGTAGCTATAATAACTCTAATTCACATTACCGAAGCTACAGACAGAAAACTATCGATGACATTAGTCTAGCCAAGTGGTTTGTACATAATCTCTATGACTTAGCTATGTACCTTCAGAATTTATACAAAAATCCAAAGCCTATGAGAAATTTAACTTTTCAAGAGACATTCAACTTTCTTCATGCTACAGAATGCCACATATGTAACAAGCTCTTAGACACCACCAAGAATGATACAAAAGTTCGCGATCATTGTCACTTTACGGGAAAGTATCGAGGACCTGCTCGTAGTACATATGTATACCATATTTTTCAAACTCTTCTTCCTCAAACGAAGGAAAAATATATATCTTTTACCAAATATGTGGCAGGTAGTGACCTTAATCTACGATACGTTAATTCATTCCGATTTATGGCTTCGTCTCTCGATAAACTCTACTTGGAAAAACATGATATTCTAGAGTGTCACTTCCAACAAGAAGATAAATACACCATGCAGCAGATCGTTTTATTGAAGAGAAAAGGTTTTTTCCTATGACTATGTATCGCCATTGATGAAACTCGAGGTGATATCTCTTCCACAAAAACAAGACTTTTACAGCAGTCTTTATGATTCGCATATCAGCGACAAGGAGTACGCTCACGCGGAAGAGGTTTGGAGAACGTTCAATATCACCGATCTCAGCAGCTATTCGGATCTATATCTCAAGACTGATGTTCTCTTATTAACTAAAGTATTTGAAAACTTTAAGTACAAATGTCGAATTACGTATCGTTTGGATCCTGCTCACTATTATACAACACCCGGATTAAGTTGGGATGCTATGTTAAAATATACAGGTGTAAAATTGGAGCTTCTGTCGGATATCGATATACTCATGTTTATCGAACGTGGTATTCGTGGGGGGGGGGGGGTCAGCCAGTGCTGCAATAGGTATACCGTCGCCAACAATCCGTACATGAGAACTGATTATAATTAACAAAAAGATGACAAATACCTTATGTATTACGACATAAATAATCTCTACGGGTGAATTATGACTGAACCTCTTCCACAAGGCGGTTTTGAATGGTGCGACATTGACGCAAACTTTTCTTTCGATGTTCCCGATGATTCACCCTTTGGCTACATACTCGAAGTTGACTTAGAGTATCCGGTGGAAATTCACGACGCACATAAAGATCTTCCATTCTGTCCGGAGCACAAGTCTGCTCCTGAATCCAAACAGAAAAAACTCATGACGACTCTGGATGATAAAGAACGTTACGTGATTCACTATAGAGCATTGAAGCAAGTAATAAAGCACAGTTTACTTCTCAATAAAATCCATCGGGCTTCGAAATTTGATCAGAGTGCGTGGTTGAAGAAATATATTGATTCGAACAGTGACATGCGTAAACAGGTGAAAAATGAATTTGAAAAAATGATATTTAAACTATTCAACAATGCCGTGTACGGGAAGACAATGGAAAATGAAAAGAAACGCATTGATGTGAAATTGGTGAGCAAGTGGGAGGGGCATTATAATACTGAAGCACTCATAGCTCGGCGAAATTTCCATAGTAGAGATATTTTTGACGATGAGCTAGCAGCGATTCAACTCTTGCCAACGGAAATAACAGTGAAAAAACCAATATACATCGGTCTTGCTGTCCTTGATTTGTCGAAAACTGTATCGAAAAGTGTATCGCTTCCACTATGAGTATATGGCCAGTGCTGTGGGTGAGTATTGCAAATTGTTATACACTGACACGGATAGTCTGGTGTATGAGATCACTAATACCAACATATGACGTCATGCGTCAAGATATTCATGAATTCGATACCTCAGACTTTGACGAACAAAATTAGTTCAATATTCCAAGAGCCAATAAGAAAATGATTGGACTGATGAAAAATGAGAACCACGGTGAAATCATGTTGGAGTTTGTCGGACTCGGGAGTAAAATATATAGCGTTAGAGTGCAGAATAGAAATCCAATAAAAAAGGCGAAAGGACTAAAGACTTCCGTATTGAAAGCTACAATCGTATTTGACTACTATATCAAGTGTCTTCGTAAGAATACAATTTTAAGCCGAGGGCAGAAGATCATCAGATCTCGCCATCATGAGTTATACAGCGAGAGGCAGACCAAGGTCGTGCTCAGTGCGCATGATGACAAACGGTTCTTGCGTCCTGGTACCACCGATACGCTTCCTTGGGGTCACTACGGTATCCATTGGTGAAAAGAGAGGAGATAGAAACATTGGGAATGGTCTCGATCAAGCCCCCAACTGCCGTCGAGCCGCTAATCACCGCCGCCATTACTCCAGCATTGGTCAACGTTAACGAGCCGCCGATGAATTAGGACAAGAGTGCAGAGAATGGAGTGGGAGAAACATTAAATCAATCGCAACCGTGGACTGCGAAGTTCATTCTCGTCGAGAAAAAGTCGTCGACAATAGCAGCAGCAGCAGCAGCAGCAACCAGTGAGTAGCAACAGTCTTTTTCTTCTTTTGATTCTACGTCAAATTACATCAAGGAAAATAAAGTTACTAGAAGCTAGATTTGTCGCTAAAATTTCAAAGTTCAGTGATTGAAAGACAAAAAGAAAAAAAATTATTTCATCCTTGAGGTAAATATAAAATGTACTACAAGTCATTTTTTTTTCCTTTCTACAAGTTGAGTCGTTATTACTAATTTGTTTCTTTTACAGATGGATCTTACTCGACTAAATATTATTGCACGTGGTGAATTTGAGCCCATCAAAAAAGTTAGTGAATTGACGAAAGGATACAAATATATAATCACCAAACTAATGCCAGTTGCAACACGATTTGGTGACAAAATAATTGTTGAATTTGACGAGGAATTTCAACTGTTTCTGTCATCCAAGCTGTCGAATGCAATTATACAAAATCAAAAATTGATGGATAATTTGATGGACAACGCCAATAAACGTAATTTATTTATAAATTATCAAGGAGGAAACTGTATAGAATTTAGTAGCGCGTAGATACATTATTATTATTAATAAATGAATACTCCAATCATATTTCTACATTAAATGTTTATGTATTTATCCTTAAATCTCTATACATAAGCTTAGACTAACTCTTTTTTTTTTTACTACAGTTCACTTTTATCTATGCAACTATTATGCGAATTATCAAATCCTAACCATTTCACAAACACTCGATTATCACGCCTTTTAATAATTTATTCAACCAGATATATATCGGGTTGTTTCGTTTTTTGTAGTTCCTGCTCGTAAACACCACCAAGAATAGGCTGATCTTGATAATCTTTCAAGTGATAAATAGTTGGATTTGATGAAACCTCACGTACAATAGTAAATATTTCCGTAGACCAATTTGGTGTATATCCTTTTTCAAACATTTGCTTCGCATTACTCACTCTCACTTTATCGCCAACTTTGAACTTTAGCCTCCTTCTTGTACATTCTTGAGCAAAATTGCGTAATACTTGAACTTGATTCACTGTTGTCACTTGAATAGGTTTCATACCAATCGTTCTGTGTTTACGATTGCTGTAATTAGCAGTGAGCTTTGGTAGTATATCTACCCATTTGTGATTGCTGCGTAGACTAAATTTTATCCACATAGCATTTTTCAATGTTCGATTGAATCGTTCACATATTGAAGCTTTGAGTGAACTACAAGTCGAGTAGAGATTAATGTTGTATTTTTTCATGAGAGTTTCAAAAGTTGCATTGTAAAATTCTTTGCCTCTGTCCGTATGAAGATTATTTGGTACTCGACCTGTCACCAAAACACATCACTACCGGTTTTATTTTTCACTGGCACGGTCCACGCATGCTTCGAAAAATTATCGATTGTCAGAAGAAGCCAATTGTAGCAGCGATTTTCTCTAGTATAAGCCTGCATATCGACGAGATCGGTCTGCCAGGTCTTATCTATTCCTCAAATATCATACTTCCGTCATGGATAATTACGTCTGGCCGGTTTAAGAAAGCTCTTCCACCACTTTTTGATGCTCCATGGGCGGACAACACGTCTATTTCTGTATTTTGAGTATCTATTTTTATCACTGATTTATTTATTTCAACTAAGTTACTGAGATTACTTTTCAAATATGCTATGATGGTGTCTGTAACAGTTTTGACTTCCGACTGAACGATACGTTGAACAGTTTGGAAATTAACAACATCGTTGGAATTTAGTGGTGGAGCAACATTCTCTAATATTTTATTTTATTTTATCTCGTATTGGCAGATCGACGATTGAAGGTGCGCGAGATAGCTAAGATCGTAGGCATCTCAAAAGACCGCGTGGGTCATGTCCTGCATGAAATTTTGGGCATGAGAAAGCTGTCGGCGCGATGAGTGTCGCGTTTGCTCACTCCGGACAACAAGCGCAACCGTGAGACAACTTCAGAGCAATGTCTGACGCTGTTTAAGCGCAATCCGAAAAAGTTTCTGCGTCGTTTCGTTACAGTCGACGAAACATGAATCAACTGGTATACACCAGAGACCAAGGAACAGTCGAAACAGTGGACTTTACCCGGCAAAAGTGCTCCGAAGAAGGCGAAGACTGCCCCATCGGCCGGAAAGGTGATGGTCACCGTTTTCTGGGATTCATAAGGTGTGATATACATCGACTACATGGAGAAGGGCAAAACGGTCACAGGGCTATACTATGTCAAATTATTGGGCCGATTCGACATCGAATTGAAGAAAAAACGGTCCCGTTTGGCGAAGACAAAAGTGCTCTTCCACCATGACAACGCACCGGCTCATACCTCCGCCGTCGCCATGGCCAAATTGGTCGAATTAGGCTACGATCTGCTGCCCCATCCACCGTATTCTCCAGATTTAGCCTCACGCGACTTCTTTTCGTTTCCAAACTTGAAAAAGTCACTCGCCGGGCAGAAATTTGAGTCGAATGAGGAGGTAATCGCTGCCACGGAAGCCTACTTTTCAGACCTCGAGAAAACGTATTTTTCAGACGGGTTAAAGAAGTTGGAGCATCGCTGGGCCAAGTATATCGAACTAAAAGGAGACTATGTTGAAAAATAAAACGCCACTTTTCCAAAATTTTCGTTTTTCTCTTGTAAGCTAAGTACTTTTCGGACCACCCTCGTATATCCACCCTCACGTAGTTCCTGAATTATCGAATGAATTTCGTTGATATGACTATTATTACCTGATGATTGTTTAGCTACAAGTAATTGAAGACGATCAATGGGCTCATTTGGATCATCCCAATACACATAATCTATATTCAGGTTGTTGTTGTTGTTGTTTCGTGCAACCTTATAACTAGGTAAAGATGTACCAATTTTCAATTCCATTTCTGCTATCTTAGGTTATTTAGGCTTATTAAATAATTGACCAATGATGTTATTAAATTTGTGACTATTATGTGCTCGTATAGGCTCATTTGGATTCATGCTTTTTCTATGCACTCTAGACTTTTCCAAAATTTCTCGATATCTCTTGGGATCATCTTGCGTTATTATACTTCTATCAGGCTGCTTTGTCACAAGTAACTCCATTAAACCATTTGTTTTCGGATACTTGAAATCATCAACGCTTACGGTATTCTCATTAAAAGTCCCTGTGGATTTACCAAGCACATAAGCTCCACGTTTTTCTTTACGCACACCATAAATCAAATCCAAAAAACTAGAGTCACCTTTATCCAAAGCATTTATGTACTTATCGATAGGCAAGCTCTCATCCTCGCTTAGTTGAGATAAATTGTGATAAATTTGTGTAATGTTGTAAGTAACTGTATCATCAGTATCTTCACTGCTAGAGTGTAGGTTTTCATAATCATCATTAACAGCACCAAATTAATTATTTTCATGTTGTGGTATTTTCTTGAAAAATTCTGTCTTTTTAACTTCAGGAGGAGGAGGAGGAGGAGGATTTTTACTCGCAAAATTCTTGATTGGTTCTACTAAATTTTTGATTGGTTCTACTAAATTTTTGATTGGTTCCACTTCGCTCACTATAGTATTTAGCGGATCAAATTATTGGCTTGAATGTCTTATTCAAGACTTTATCAGCGCAATCTCGAGCATGGTTCAATAGATTATACTTCTTTCCGATTGCATCTTTCGCTTTCACAAGTTGAGAAAGCACATGTTTTTCTTTTTGATGATCCTCCATGTTGACGCTTCTACACGTACTATTAGACTGAGTATTATATTACTAGTGTGATATATTTATAACAAAGCTGTTAAAACCCTTTCGATATCGTCTATTATTTATTGCTGTATCCTTGTCAATTACTAAAAATTCATATTTATCACCTAGTCAACATTTCGCGCATATTTCTTTAAATTGATTGTAAGTCATATCCAAATTCACGTGATCGTCAAATATATGTTTCATATTTGCTTTGTCTTGTCGAAAAACCGCCAACAAATTAACGTTATCTCTTATGAGATGTTAAGGAATACGAGCATACGTTTGTGAGAGATAGAAGCAGTCGACATTTCTATGTCTACCCATATAAAAGAAAGAACGTACGTTGTCTTGCTTCTCGCACGCAATGTCATCGAATATCATTATCGAATTGGATAATGCATGCTCGGGATCAATCACTGACTCATGCTCTTTGAAGGAAAAATACTTCACTCCGTCTATAGGCTTCAGCATCTCTTTCAGTAATTTATATTTTGGTTGATTGAGAGATTTCGAGTAAACGTAAACATTTTCGAATCTAACGCAATTGGGATGAGTAATTAACGCCAAAAGACTATTGGTTTTACCACAATTAGACAGGAATTCGACATTTTACAATTTTCTCTTTAAAATCCATGCTCACGAGACAATGTTGAAACAGTAACTGAGCCAATGGCTATATATATTCACTTTAATAGTTTTTAAAGTTAGTCGTGTGTTGGACTTCATAGAGTGATGATCAAATACAAATATCAGAGAGTAAAGAAAGGACGTGGATTAGTTAACAAAGTCATCAATAAGCTTCCCTTTGAACTTCTTATTCCAGGTTACTAGTATGGTGGTGGGGAAACTAAATTGCAAGAGCGAATGGCTCGAGGTGATCCAGGCATCAATCCTCTTGACGTGGCTTGTAGAGAACATGATATAGCTTATTCAAAAAATTGAGAAAGTGTAGAGTATAGAAACATTGCAGACAGAATTTTAGCTGAGAATGCTGGGAAGCGAGAGTTCGATAAAAATTCTAGCATCAATGAAAAAGCAGCTGCTTACACTGTAGCTAACGCCATGAAATTTAAATTTAAATTTGGTATGGGACTCAAGAATAAAAAGAAACAGAAAAAACTCAAGTTAAAAGATCGCAAAAAGAAATATCAAAAGTTAATAAACTTGAAATACATAATCAAAGCTGTTAATTTTAAATGGCCAAAAAATAAATGTGCTCGAACGATCATCGGCACTGTTCTAAAAAGAGCTCATGCGGTTGTTAAAAAGATTGGTGAAAAAACTAACATCAAAACTCCACAAATTCTGCCAATTTCCGAAAAGATGGGTGGACCTTTACCCTTTCTTATTCCTCTTTTTGCTGGTCTAATCGTAACTAGTACTCTAGCTGGTGGAGTTGCAGGAATCGCAAAAGCTGTAAATAATGCAAAGTCTGTAAAACGACAATTAGAAGAAAGCAAAAGACACAACAAAATGATGGAGGCCATTACAGTGGGTAAAGGAATGTATCTTAAATCATATAAAACAAGCTATGGATTATACCTTAAATCTTACTTGGGATCAGCTTTAAAAAAAAAATTTGAAGTAAATTTACCCAACAGAGCTCTCACAAATATTGACTTAAAGAAGTATGCCAAGATTTTAAGTATAGCAAATTTCCAAGGAGTGTTTATGAGAAATGACTTACCAAAGTCTGGATAAACAAACAACAAAATTAGTGGAACTAGAAACAATCATCGAAAAGTTCAAGATCGATATAACACGCATCGAATGGCTTATGCCATATGTTACTGCATCGAATACTCAAAAAATTCGTCTACTTGATTTTCTGAAAAGAGACAGAAGCATTTCAATGAATTTCCGTAGTTGGGAATTATATGAGTATCCAATGCTACCTATGAACACAAGTCACGTATGGACAGTAAAAACTGCAAATCAACTGAAAAAACCACGTTATGTCATCTTAGCTTTTCAAACTAAACGAAAAAATATTTCAACAGTTAATGCAAGCGTATTCGATCATTGCAACATTAGTAACGTGAAACTTTTCCTCAAATCTCAGTGTTATCCATATGGTAATCTTAATATTGACATAAATAAGTATCAGTTTGCAATGTTATACGACATGTATGCCAATTTCCAGAAGGCATGTTACTGTAAAGACTCTGAACCGATGCTAAAAATATCTACCTTCATAAAACAAGTACTACTCATTGTCATTGATTGCTCTAAGCAAAATGAGACATTGAAGAACTCTGCAGTGGATGTACGCTTGAAGTTTGAAACAAGGGGAAATATTCCTGAAGGAACTTCAGCGTATTGTCTCATTTTACATGATCACATCGTTCAATACGATCCAATAAGTGGGAATGTGAAGAAACTTATTTTGGGAGTGGAGATCGATGTATTAAAGAGATGACTCTTCCCTCAAGCAGCTCAGTAGCAGCCAGAATGGAGTATGTAGCGGATATGCAAGGTTTCATAATGCCTGGTAATACGTATGCCTTAAAGGAGTTAGCGATACTTCCACTTAACTGCGACAAAGAACCACTCGCACGATTATTCAGACCTCCGTTCCCATGGCGAAGACTAACTGAAAAATATAATCTTTGGATGGAAATCTACTACCATGGATTAGAATGGGACTCTGCTGATTTCAAGTACGAAGAGCATAAATTCATCATCACAGACACTCTCAAAGATGCTACAAAAATTGTTGTTTCCGGAGATCTGAAAAAATAGTGGTTAGAACGATATGATCTCAAAGTTTTCCACTTGAATGATTGGGGATATTCCCTTTTTAAAAATATGAAATCAGTACTGTATGTCCTAATTATAACGGTAAATACGTAACGACGTGCGCACATCAAAATGTCAAATTTATGAAAAAATTTTACTTAAATGGTTGCTGCATGGATTGGGAAGAGAGCGATAAAATTATTGAATGATTTCTATAAATATTCTTTTAATGTATATGACTTGTAGAATAAGATTTATTTTTTATCAATAAAAAAATTTTATTTAAGAAAAAACAATGTGTATATTTACAATTACCACCCTTCCGCTACTCCACTATTTCATGAATTAATAATCAGTATATAATTTCTTTTACTCACAGAGGGCGTGGTGGCGGGGGCGCCTGATCTAAGAATGCTGCAGGTCTCAGGAGAAAAGGGAGGCGCCTGATCTAAGAAAGCTGTAGATCGCAGGAGGATAGGGGGACGCCTGATCTAAGAGTGCTGATCTCATAGATCATGCACTTCAGATCACTGACCTGAGGCCCACCCATGATCTGAGGCGCCCCTGATCTGTGGTCTGCCTAGTTTACCTACTCTCGAATTAACTACTTTATACAAAATACTTTATATAAAATATCATTCTTTAATTTATAGCATTTAACGATTGTTTCTTCGTTATTTTCCATTCTATCCTTAATCTTATTACAACAAATATCCATATTTTGATGACTTACTATTCTCTTTAAAAGTTTTACTATTTTGCTGTATCTTTGCTTAAGTCTATCTTCGCTACCGCGTTTATTAAGATATCGGATTCATTGTTTTCACCCGCTTTCGGATGTATCTGTCTACTGAGATAATCCGTGCTCGAGTTTTGTTTACCTTTTATATGCTCAAGAGAAATATTATAATCTTGAATTGATAAACTCCAATGAGCCATTCTCGCGTTATTAAACCTACTACAAATTAAAAATATAACGGCCTGATGATCGGTACGAACAACAATTTTCTTTGCCTACCGTAAGTACTCGTATGATTGCAATTTGTGCAATGATCATACTACTGCGATTAATTTTTTTTCTGTCATAAAACAGTTTATTTCGCTGCCCTTTAATGTACGAGTAACGAAACAAACAACTTAGTCTTCTTTCTCATCATTTAATTGAAACAATACTACCGCGACCGCGTAATCATTCGCATCTGTAGTCAAAATAAGTGGTTTGTTTTGATCGATGTATGTCAACACGATATCTTTGTTAAATGCTGTGATAATCTTTTGAAATGCTATTTTATGTTCCTGTAACCATTTAAATTTCACTCCTTTCCTTAAAAGATTTAATAATAGAATTGTTAATTCTGCGTAATTTTTTATGAATCGCGTATAGAAATTTATGAAGTCTAAAAAAGATTGTAATTTTTTAACTTTTGTTGGTTCTTTGAATTTTTTTATAGATGTTATTTTATCCGGATCTGCGATTATGCCGTTCGGAGTTAAAATATATCCTAAAAATTCAATTGTTTTGTGACAAAATTTTGATTTTTTGAATTTAATGTGATATTATGTTTTTCTGCTTTTTTAAATAATAACTCTAAATGGCATAAATGTTCTTCAAATGAATCCGATTTAATATGCACATCATCCACAAATGTCAATAAGAATTCTTGTAAATCGGAGGTAATTTCGTTAAATGCTCTAATTAATGCTGCTGAACTTGTTTTGATACCAAACGCAGAAATATTGAATTCGAATACACGATTTAAAATCATGAAAGCTGTATATTTTTTGCTCTCTTCTGATAACACGATTTACCAATAACAACTCGTTAAATCTAAGCTTGACATAATCGGCTTTTTTGTGCTTCTTAATCGTGCAACATCAATTGAAGGTGGACACTCATAATCATTCTCAAGTTTATCATTCAATTTATGCGCGTCTAAACACAAACGAACATCACCATGTTTTTTCGGTACGACGATCATCGGACTTATATAATTGCTTCTCGACGGTCGAATAATATTTAATTTTAACATTTTATTTATTTCTACTTCATTCTTATCCCTATAGGAACTGCATACGGTTTTGTAAAGAATGGTTTATCGTCTTTTAGACGTAATTCATGAATATATGTATTGATTAAACCTGGTTTTTTTGCAAAAACATTTCTATATTTTGATATCAAATTTTTCAATTTTTCAACTTAATCAAGGTTTAGCTTATTATGTGATTCAAGTTTGAATTTAATTTCTTCATTTGAGATTTTGCATTCGTTTTCCATATAATTTGTACAATCGAATAAAGATTTTGATTGCGATATATTTTGGCCATTTTCGCCTATATCACTATTTGAATTTAATAATTTGTGGTCATTTTCGACATTATTATATTCTATTATGTTCAAAGAAACATAATTCTTAATCTCTATACAATTATTATATGATAATTTTTCAAATTGATCATCTATTGATATTGTTAAAATTTTTTGCTGGGTATTAATAATCATATTTAACTTTTCTTGTGTATCTATTCCGATAATAATTGGTTTATTAATTTCGCAACTACTATAAATTGCAACGATTGCCGAAAATCGTTTGGAATCGCGTGAGCTACTAAGCGTGGCTGAGCGTAACAGCTGCGATCGGTTTGAGTTAGAGAGAGGGCGCATTAGGGGCAATGACCGGGAGGGGAGAGTTAGCTAGCCAGTATGACTGTGTCCTTCAGTCAGGCGACCTCGCAGCTCTTTGCGTCGGAAAAATAAAGTGTTCTTTCTCAGCCGAGTGATACCGTGAGTTTGAACAGATAGTTAGCGAGTGACGAGGCGAGTGTGCACACTGCAGAACGTGTGCACCACCAGTGTCAAGGATAATTGTGAGTGGAGTGCCGAGTGCGCGCACTGCTCAACGTGCGCGGCCTCGGCAGCTACGAGGACAACCTCAGCAGCTTCAACCGCAACGCGACAGCCCCAGCGGAGAAGCAGGCGCAGAGGCAGTTTGTCGTCCAGCAGATAGTCGGATACGGTTGGCCACCGTATCCCCTTCGATTTATCGGTAGGTGCACGGCACTTTTCCATTGTGTTAGCGTGCGATCCCGAGCAGCGCGCGCGGCGGGTTTATTAACAGCGTGCGTGCGAATAGTCCGCGACGATCGCGAGATTCACTCTCTCTCTCCCCGTTCGAATTGTTGTATCGAAACAGCGTGCGTTAGTCTCTCGGCAAATCCCTTCCTTATACAAGCTCAGAGGTAATTGAATAAATTGGTAGAGATCCCCGAGAACGATATTATTACTTAGCTTTCCCTTTGTCCGGTATCGGTGTTATTGTTGACATCCGATTCGAATGTGCCGGTAATCTAGCACGTATCGTGCTAGCGAAGTAGAAGCCGTTCGTCGACCGAGGTGCTTGCGGTGTCCGACGGAGCGATGGCGAGCTAGCGCAGCAGCGCTACTGTGCGAAGGGATCGCGCACCCAAGTCAGATCGCTGAGCGGACACAGCGCATGCGCACAGCGGATCAAGGTGAGTAAGTGTGCTGGAAGCACACAGTTAATAGCGCACCGTCTGGCCGTATTGAGGAGTACAATTACCCGGGATTTGCAGCTAGGCGGCAGCCTGTTACATGGCGCCCAACAAGTTTTAGGACTCACACAAGGGGATTAGATTTGCACGTAGAGAGTGAGAGACGCACGGGAGAGAGAGACGTTTGCGCGCGTGTGTGTTAAGGTGTGAGCGGGTAAAGTACACGTGGCTTGTTCGGCACGTGCTCTGCAGAGGGGAAAAGACGTCTCTCCGACCTAGTAGCGATTGCTTTTGTAAGCCTAGAGCACATTAACATCAGGGGTCGAAGAGACGTCCTGAGTCACTCCAACGAAAATAAAAAGAGGTGACAAATTGTTTTTTTTTTTTTTTTTCGAGTGGTTATTAGAGTATTTTCAGGTGGGGGTTAGTCACAGAGCGACAATAAGTGCAGAGCACGCAATTTGGGTGTGTGCGGGGTTAGTTTTACTAACCCGGTGGAACTAGCAAACAGTTAGTCTTCACCTATAGGTAGGTAGTTGCGAGTGGAAGTTCTTACTTCCTTGGGGTACGCGGCATCTGCACACACCCACGAGCCTCGTGGGTTGTTGCCTTGTGATTTAAAGCGTATTAGAATAGTTGCCGGTAGAAATTGCCACACCCCGTTCACGCCTTGCGCGATAGGAGGCGGTAGTGGTCGAATAGGTAAAATAACCTCAACCGTCACCTACGCCCGAGTGTAGGCGGTATGGAAGATACCGCCGATGCGATAACCCGATGGGCATCGGAACTGCCTTCGACACAGCTTGACAGGTACTTGACGCAGCTGGAGTTGCGTACAGATGGTCCCAAGCTGATGCAAGCTGTTCGGCTGGCGTATTGGCTATTGGGCGAGTATATCGACCTGGATTTCCAAGGAGCAGCGATGGATAGAGATGCGGCACAACGTAGACGAAGAAGCCGAGAGAGGTGGCTCGAGACCAGGCGACAAGAGCTAGAGGCAGCTGATGCCGAGGATCTCGTCGCCCACCCGCTCATGCTGCTATACAGAGATGAGGCAGTGGAGGCGAACCTGACGCGGACTCTCGCGGTCTTCGACAACCTCGAGGAGGATAGTCGGAGCGCGATGGGGGAGCGAGAGCCCGTTGAGGAAGCTGAGACCGGCGTGGTCAGTGGGCCCCCGGAAGGGGTTAGTAGTGAACGTAAGGGTTCCACCGGATCGCCAGATAGGCGAAGAGCTCGTCGTTTCGAGAACGAGGAGCTACACCCTCAAGAATACGAGAAGGAACGGTGCGTGACCGAGCGGTTGAAAGAGGAAATCGAGCGCAACCGTGTCGGGATTAATCGCATACTGGAGATGCTGGAGAGGCACGATCAAGTATGCGCGCGGTGGAGTGATCACGTGACCACCCTGCAGGTGAAGGTCCAGCAGCTGAGGAGCACGGACCCCACGAATCGACGAAGTGTCGCAACGGAGCGGCCTAGGAGAACCGTGGACTTTCAGTCCACATACACGTGTCACTACGATCCGAGGGTAGAAAGTATTCCGAAACCCACGAGACCGGCCACTGGTGAGCCTCGAGAGGCCCCTCAAAGACAGGCGTCTCTGCGGACGGAGCAGCCGCCGCGGAGAGGACCAATAGACGCCAACATTGGTGAAGGGCAGGCGATCCCGGACAGATCAGCCTGGTACGATACCAATGCGGCGTCAGGATGTTACACGACTTGGGATGCGGGTAGAATAGTCCGAGGGTGGAAGCTGCGATATTCGGGTACGGCTTCAGAGTGCGTGGACACCTTCCTGTCAAGACTAGAGGATCTACGAGCGGGCTCAGGGCTAACCGACGGTGAAGTTTTGTGCTCTGTATCAGAACTCCTCAAAGGCGTTGCGAGGACATGGTACGAGGTCAATAAGTTTAAGTGGAGGAGTTAGCCGACTTCGTAGCTGGCGCTCGCCGTTGGTTCGGGTCAAGCGAATTGCAGCAACAGAGATTGCTGCAAGAGGTCCAAGCTCGGTACCAGGAAAAAGGAGAGTTGGTAAGAGAGTACGCCTGCCACCTCCTCCTCATGCTGGCCCAACTACGCCCGCCGTTACCAGAGCAGCGACAACTAGATTTGTTGTATGCAAATCTCCTACCCGCCATCCGTATGCAGCTGCGGAGAAATGCGTTCTCCAATGTGGACGAATTTCATGCCCGGGCAACTGAAATCGAGACCGCTATGCGGGACGACGAACGCCCGAGGACCAGGCTGGAGCCGACGTCCACATTATACCCCGAGCACATGGGTGTGTCAACGAAGGCACCACCGCCCAGGGCAGGAGCCCGAATCGCGGCCATGTCGAACAAGCATCGGGGTATGGAGCAGCTGCAACCCGAGTCACCGGTGAAGAGCCAGGCCAGGAAACCTGAGGACCAGTCTTCAATCTCCGCGACGCAGGCGACAGACCGTTTTGAAAACTTGTCGTCACAGGTAGCGACCCTGCGACGCGAAATAGACCGGTACTTCAAGGAGAGGAAGGCTAACTCCCCCAAGCGGCCAAGGAGTCGACCGCAGGATAAGGGGAGGAGTAAAACCCCCCCTGGGTCTCCTGGCCAGCGGCGAGAGATAGATAGATAAGAATTTATTCACCGTGATGGCAAAACATAAAATACAATAATATAAAAATATATACAGTAATTGTCACAGCTTTCAGTCAGTTTACATTATACCGTATAGGCATCACATTTCATCACAGTTCGATTACAATTGTAGTTCCTCAGTCAATAAATAAAATTATGATTGTAGTCATTACGTTAAAATAAATAGACTAGGATTTGACTAGTTCACAGTTCGATATTCCAGAGGAAACAATAATTCTTATCACTACAGTCTAGCTTGCTTGTCTTAAAACTAGTAATGCAGTCAAAAGTTTAGACTAGTTTTCGTCATACAGACACAAAACAGCACAATAATAAATAAATAAATATAATTCACTACAAACACGTAAATAAATAACTGTACAAACATTTATACAGTAAACTAATAGAAATAAAAATACTCCAGTGGTACCACCCTACGCATTCAATGACGCAAAGTATCCGCGCGCCCCCCTCTTAAAGCTGCTAAGCGACGACGCATGCCGCAGGTCAGATGGGAGAGTGTTCCAGAGATGGGCATCCATCGCCTGGAAAGACTTGCGAGCCGTCTCCGTTCTAACCTTAGCAACTCTAAGCTCAGCCTGCCCCGCCCTACCCGGATACCTTGACTTGTGCCCTATGAAGAGCTCAGCCAGGTAGCCAGGCTCACGCATGGTCAAGCACCTGTACATTAGCAGGGACATAAAATATTCCCTGCGCACGTCCACGCGAAGCCAACCCAACCGCGACCTATATGGAGAGACCGCGACATCACGCGGGATACCATAGATGTATCTTACGCACGCGTTGCTCAGTCTCTGCAGCCGCTCCCTCTGCTCCGCCGAGGCCCCCAAACACACCACGGTGCAGTAGTCCAGGTGAGGCTGGACAATCGACTCCACCAGTCTGCGCCGGAGCAGCTCCGTAGTACACGGCCTAACAAAACGCAGACCGTACAGAGCTCTCCAAACCTTCGCCGCGACCCGGTCAATGTGCGATCTCCACGACAGCTTGCTATCAAGAACGACCCCGAGACTGGTCACTTCATCACTAAAGGGAACAAATACTCCCTCTTGCACCTCAACACTAGGCAAGACCTCAGCGTAAATGTCATTGACATGTTTGTTAGTTCCAAATATGATAGCTTTGGTCTTGCCCGCGTTCAGGCGCAGATCCGAATCCCGGGCCCAGTTCGCCACCAATCTCGCAGCCTCCGTCAGCATTCGGATGCCCTTCGTCAATTCATTTTTATGTATATGCATTTAAATCTGCAAGTCATCCGCATAGAAGAGGTATGAAACCTCATGTCCACGGAGCACATCTTTCAGATCGCCGACATACAGACAAAACAAGAGCGGTCCCAGCACCGAGCCCTGTGGAACCCCCAGATTCGTCTCCCGCCACTCCGAGCCCCCACCCCCAGCAGTAACCCTTTGCGAACGACCACCGAGGTAGGACCTCAGCCATTGGAGAGCAGAACCAGAAAAACCAAGAGCACGGAGCTTGCGCAAAAGTCTCGAGGGTGATATAGTGTCGAACGCCTTGCTGAAATCGAATAACAGCAAGAGCATCACCATCCTTTTGTCAACGCCCATTCGGATGTCATCCGTCAACTTTAATAACGCTGTCTGAGCACTGTGGCCCCGCCTAAAGCCGGCCTGGAGGGGATCAAAAAGATTTTCTCTATTTAGATACTCCGTGATCTGGAAAGAAAGCAAAGCAAAGCTATCGGACGAAAGTCCGAGGCCGAGGAAGGGGTGTTGTTCTTCCTCAAGGCAATCAGCTGTGCCCGCTTCCAGGCTCCCGGAAACTCCCCCTTAGCAAATGAGGAATTAAATATTGACCTCAGGTGCTCACCTATGACTGGAAGAGCCTTCACCACCACCCCACGGGGAATCCCGTCCACGCCGCTCGCTTGTGATGTAAAATGGGAGACAGCTAGGATGACGTCATTAATGCCAACAGGTTTGAAGGCAAAACCTCGCTCATCCGCGACATCAACTCCAATCATCCCACTATCTATATCCTCAAGCGGCGAGGCCGAAACCCCAGCGAAGTGGTCATTCAGCTCGTCCAAGGTAAACCCATGAAGGCCATCCCCACCCGCCCCTGGCAAGAGGCCGAGGTTCCGCATTTCCTTCCAAATATTTTTACCTTCATCAAGAGCGCTAGACAGATGATTTTGAAGGAAATTAACGCGCTCCTGTTCCAAACGAACCTCAACCTCCCTACTAAGTCTAAGAGACTCCTCTAAGACATCCGCCCGCCCAATACGCTTATAGCGTCTTCGCGAGGCATTACGTCTGTCGACAAGCCTCCTCAGCTCTGGACCAAACCAAGGAGCATACTTTTTCCTAAGGCATATTGTCTTCTCAGGTGCAAATTTATTTATGGCCTCAGTTAAATTGTAGTTGAGGCATTCCAGCGCTCCCTCCAAATTCGACTCAGCAGCGCCAACAGATGCCCAGTCGCAGCGTGTCAAGAAGTCTAAAAGCATATCCGGGCGAATGCCACGAAAGCTGCGATAGGTGAAGCTACCCGCCGAAGGAGAAGGCACACGGATGTCAATCATGACCTCTATAACCGCGTGCTTACCGAATTCGGGCAGCAATTCGTTCTTCTGGTCCGTGATCGTGTCGCATGCGTCGGTCAGCATGACATCAATCCATGTATGGGAATCACCCACGTGATGAGTCGGGCCATGCCGAACCAAACTCAGCGACAACTCCCCACCCAAACGCGCGATGGAGAGAGCATCATCCGAGCCCGAACTCAGATCGGCATTGAGATCACCCATGATGATCTTATGACTGAAATCACCACAGAGATCCCTCAACACCTCAAAAAGATCCGAGCCCTGCTGTAAGGGCACCTTAGGCGGACGATAGATGACGCCGATAAGCACCGGAGGAGAATCGCCCGTCTCAATACTGCAAAACAGGTACTTTGGTATTCCCGGTTTCCCAGGCCCTTGAGTGGCAGATGAAGCCAGCCTTGTAATTTTAAATTCCTCACGTATGAAGAGGGCAACACCGCCCCCATTAATGTTGCGATCGCTTCTTATCACCGAGTACCCCGGAACCCGTATGATGTGATCATCAACCACAGGTCCCAGCCAGGTCTCAGCAACCCCAAAAACATGATAGGTGGCATCCCCAGCCAGGAACAGACGAAGCCTCACAACACGCGCCCTAAGCGAGTTAATGTTGAGAAACCCAGCCCTGAGGAGACCACCGCGACATGCAACATCTTTGGTACTCACCGTCCCGAGTCATGCCATTTGCGAGTTGACATCAGTGCCCTCGCTGATCCGCTGCATGCTCTCTCCTCCCGATGGTGTAGCGCCCCTCGAGCCGGTGCTCAACTCCGCTGACGACCGCGATCCGCCAGTCGACTCCCACGCCGACCTAATCGCCTGCAGATCCGCTGCCGTCTCGAACGCGTACGCCCTCTTTCCTGTCCTTCGTCGGACCAGAAATCTCCCACCACTGTTCCACACATACCTGAAGCCAAGCCCCTTTGCTACCGGCTTCAGGGTTAGGAATGTTTTGAATTGAGCTTGGGGCAGGAGTTCATTAATAAATAATTTCCTCCGTGGCACCTTGGCAGACAACTCCGGCCCGAGAAGGTCCTTGTCTAGGTCCTCAGTCGTAATGCAAGCACGGGGCATGCCGCGCTTCGCCTTCATTATGTCGCGCAGAAGTCCCTCGTCTCTGACCCTTACAATGCAGGAGGGCTGGGATGACCCTGCTCTCCATTGTCCCTCCTGACTCACCGCCCCCGCACCTACAGCGCCCTCAGCTGGCCGGCGACGAGGCCGCGAGACCCTAACTCCCGTCACGCCCTTTGGCGTCACCGAAGGCAGAACGACCTTCAGGGCCGTAAGAGCCAGCCCACGCAAGTCATCAGGGGAAACGTTGGACGCTTCGTCCAGAAGGCCATGTATTATGACCTCATGGCCTTCAGCGCCTCCACTTTGTGGTAACGAAACCCCCTCCAGCACACCAGACCGCACTGCGCCCCCTTCCAGGTTCAAAGCGGCACCACTGGAGCTTGAAGCGGGTGTTACATTGATAACCCCTTTGTCAATGCTGGCTTTGGCCTAGTCATGATTCACGTTCTTTGGGCTGCATTTTTTGTTGGTGACCCGGCAAGCACACCGGACATCACCAGACCTGGTACATGCTTGTTTTAATCTTTCTTCTAGAGAGCGGTTGCTCTCTAGAAGAGTACCGCATAATTTATGCAGGTCTTTGACCATCGAGGACTGATCTCGGATCATGCCCTCTAGTGTTGCAATGCGCCCTTCACCGGTAATTTCTCCTTCAGTCACAGGTAATGTGGTGACCATAGAAGCATTTTCCAGTTCCGGATGCCGCTTCACAAGGGCCTTTACTTCATCGACTTGTCGCTCGATGGCATCGAAACGCTGGAATAATAATTCCAGGGTGCTTACCGGAATCAGTATATTATTAATACTCGGCAGCTCGAGCGTCCCTAGGAAGTGCTCATCTACACTTTTGTGCGCATCGTTCTTATTTGTCACTTCCGCGTTAACACTCTGGTCAAATCCAGGCGCCTGTATAGCAGCAACCGGTTCTGACACACCTTGAATTTCGGTAGGCGCCCTCTCACCTGCAACCAGCCGAACTGTCGTCTGCTTATCGCCAGCCGGCTGACTCGGCGGGCGAGGTGTTCGTTTCGGCGATAGGCCACGCCCCATCGTAGGTGAGGGCATAGATAGAGCGCACGAGCGACGATGGACTGGTACGCTCATGTTGGTGTTTGCACGCAGCTTGCTCACCTGATTTTTCGCTGACGATGGGATTGGCGCGGCACTCATGTTTCCATCCGCTGATTTTCGAGTAGCCGATTTGCGCACTGCGATGCTCGACGTTGCTGTTGTTGTTGCTGGCTTCGACGGGTCAGTTCGGCAGTTGTCACAGGGGCCATCCTTTCTGTTGCTAGAACACTTGCTGTGCCGTGGCTTCTGGCACACCGTGCAATTTTTCAGCCTCCGGTTCGACGTTTCCCCGCAGACAACACACTTGAATTCGCTCATGTTGCTCGAGCGATTCAAATTTTGGCGGGTATCAGCGAGGTGGAGCTGTTATGGTCGATCGGCGCAGGCGCGAAGATGCGAAATTTTTGCGCCAAAAATTCGCCAAGAATCGCACGTCCTTCCCTAACCTCTCTCCGGTAGCACTTTAAATATCGGGCTCCTTGGCTCCTCCAATGGAACCTAGCAGATCACGCTCCCGGCACGTGGAGCCTGCGAGAGACCGGAATGTCCGCAAAACACACACACCCACACGAGTGAGGCGAGTAGCCGATTCCAGCTGCCAGTTGACGGAGCAAAGCCGCACACCTCCGCACACACAGAGAGGGTCAGAGGAGAAAGATAGATTTCTCCCAACCTATTAAGTGCTCATCCTGTGGCAAGCTGGGCTGCACTAGGAGGTACTGCCCGGATTGCAACAAGGGAAATGGGCAGGGAAACGGAGGACGGAGGTCCCCTCCGCATCCCCAATAGAGGTGACCTCTCGCCGCGGGTCGCTCGAACGTGGCGGTGGCCCGTCGGCGACCCCAGGGTTCAGGCAGGTCTCGGAAAGGCCATTGAGTCCTATGAGATCCAGCAGTGCAGTGGCAGACGAGGCGACAACGACCGTGCCGGCGCCTCATCTGGGCAACAGGGCGTTCTGTATCCTCGAGGGGTATGGAGGTCGGATTCAAGTGGTGGAGCACGGGTACGAATGGGTCGGAGAGGAGACCGTCGACCCCAAAAGCTCCCGGAGACCACCCGACGCTACCGAGGATGCGCCTGGGACCCAGGAACTAAAGGGTGAGAGTACGGCGACGCGAGTAGCGGCTGCCCAAGGCAAGAAGAGTCGCGAAAGCCTCCGGACCACAGAGAAGAAAGGGACGGAGGAAACTCCACGTAGTTATAAGCCCGAGGATGAGACTAGATGGTGGCTCCAGGTAGACATAGGTGCCTATAGGTTGAGAGCACTCCACGATACAGGAGCCTCATCGACGGTAATGGGACAGCTCGGGCTAAGGTTAGCATCGGACATGGGGCTAGGTCTTGATGTGACGCGTGCGGGCGAAGCCAAGCTCGCCGACGGTCCTCCATGCCCCATATTGGGTCATGTGATTTTACCCTTCACGGTAGGGGGAATCACCAAGGATGTCAGAGTTGCCATAACGCCACTGCTATCGGATGACTGCTATGTAGGCGCGAATTTCGTAAGGGAATTCAGCGCCAACCTGAACCCTGACACGGACCAGCCGTACTTGGCGAAAGCCAAAGTGACGGTACCGTTGGAGGCGGCAAGTGTCACTGGTACGTCGTGCCTCGAACCCGTGGGCCTGATAGAAGCCACGGAAGCACAGCGCCAAGAAGTGGCTAGCCTCGTCGATGGATTGATTCCAGGCGCAGGTGAGAGTTTAGGCTGTGCTATAGGGGTCGAGAATGAGATAGACATCGGAGACGCTCGACCCTGTAAACAAAAGTACTATCCGGTCCCAGACAGGGTGCGACATGAGATGCACGCGCTGGTCAAGGCCATGCTGGACAACGACGTCATTGAACCAGCAACCAGCGGATGGTCAAGCCCAGTGGTGATGGTGAAGAAGGCAGATGGTAAGTATCGGTTCTGCGTAAATTACCAGAAGGTGAACGCAGTAACCAAGCCTGAGGCCTATCCATTGCCTTTCATGAACGACATCCTGCGAAGAATCAGGGATGCCAAGTTCATCTCTACACTAGACTTGAGTAGCGCGTACCACCAGATCCCTCTTAAAAAGGAGTCGCGCCACATTACGGCGTTTACAGTCCCCGGCCTGGGGCATTTTTAGTTTAAGAGAATGCCTTTCGGATTGCCATACGCAGGCGCGACATTCCAGAGGTTGATTGACAAAGTGATTGGCCCGGACTTAGATCCTTTCGCTTTTGCTTACCTCGACGACGTGATCATTATTTCGCCGTCCTTTGAGGAGCATAAGCGACACCTGGAGTTGGTTTTACAACGAATTCTGGGTGCGGGCTTCACTGTAAACAAGACCAAGAGCCACTTCTGTAAATCGGAAGTCAAGTATCTAGGGGTCCTTGTAAACCGTGAAGGAGTAAGGCCAGATCCGGAGAAGTTCAAGCCTATTATGGAATACCCAACACCACGGACCATCAAGCAGGTGAAGCGATTTATGGGGATGATGTCGTGGTATCGTCGCTTTATACCCGACTTCGCGACAATCGCTGAGCCGATAAACCGCCTGACGAAAAAGAGCGTTCCGTTTGCGTGGCAGCGGGAGCAAGAGCAAGCTTTCGAAAGGCTACGAGACGCAATGGTCTCTGCACCAATCTTGCAGTCGCCGAATCCCAGCGGACAGTTTGTATTGCAAACGAACGCGAGCGATAGCGGGATCGGCGCCGTACTGACGCAGGAAATCGATGGACAGGAGCGCGCCATAGAGTACGCCAGTCGCTCCTTAAATAGTGCTGAATGGAATTACACAGTCTCCGAGCGAGAGTGCCTGGCTGTGGTATGGGCTATCGAGAAGTTCCGGCTTTATGTTGAGGGGCACCACTTCACAGTCATTACCGATCATAATTGCCTTAGGTGGCTCCACAGTATGAGGAATCCTACAGGAAGGCTAGCGCGTTGGGCGCTAGCACTGCAGGGACATGTTTTCGATATAGAGTATCGAAAGGGAGACCTCAACGTGGTGCCAGACACTTTGTCTAGGGCCTATGAGGAGGGGGTGGTAGAAGTGGGTGCCATGACTCATCAGCCGGATACTGCCGATTCCTGGTATCTGCAGAAGTACCGAGAAGTATGCCAGGATCCCCACTCTCAGCCTACCTGGAAAGTAGTTGGAGGGAGGCTGTACCATTACAATCCGACAGAAGAGAGCGAAGGGTTCATCGATAATGAGGAAGCCTGGAAGCTTGCGGTTCCCGCTGAGAAAAGGCACCAAGTGCTGGAAGAGGTACATGATACACCAGCCGCGGGCCATCAGGGTAGAGAACGGACGTTCACCAGGGCTAGGCACCTGTACTTCTGGCCTAAGATGTACAAGCAGGTCAGAGAATACGTGAGGAGTTGCCCGGTCTGTCAACAATGCAAGGCGGAACAAAGGCCGCCTTGCGGGGTAATGGGTCGTCGAGAGGTCTCGCGATCATGGCAGGTGGTAGCCAGCGATATTACGGGCCCATTCCCAAAGAGCTCAAGAGGGTTTGAGTATATCTTGGTCTTTTTAGATGTGTTCACTCGGTGGGTTGAGTGCGTACCCATACGCAAGGCCAATGGAAGGACCATTGTGCGGGAGTTGCACGAGAGAGTGGTAACCAGGTTCAGCGCGCCCGAGATATTCCTTTCGGACAATGAAACCGAGTATAAGAATCAGGATGTCGATGCCTACTTGCTGAGGAACGGCATCCGGCGCGCCCTCACTCCAATTTACCATCCACAAGCCAACTCTACGGAGCGAGTGAATAAAACCCTCAAGACCATGCTCATGTCATACGTGGAGCGTGATCATAAGAGCTGGGACGAGCACCTGCTAGAGTTCAACTTCGTGTTGAACTCGGCAACTCATAGCGCGACAGGCTATAGCCCGGCTATGCTCGTTTTCGGACGACAACCGACTCCGCCCTCGACATTTAGAAGGGCCCAGGATCAGCAAGTCCGAAAAGCTTCTGAGGGCCAGAAACTAACCGAGTGGAGTGAGCACATGCGCCTATTGCTCAACTTATGGGAACGCGCTGGCTCTAAGTCCAGGGAGGAGGCAGATCGTCAGGCGGTCTACTACAACAAGAGGAGACGTCAGGCCGACTTTAGGGTTGGGGACTGGGTGTGGAAACGGAACCGTATCCTGTCTTCCGCAGCTCAGGGCGTGTCGGCGAAGCTGGCGCCGAAATATGCTGGTCCATATGTCATCAAGGAGGTATGTGGGACCAATAGCTACCTCCTCGGTAACCAGCAGGAGGTATTGCCCGAGCTGGTCCACGCCAAGGAGCTCAAGCCCTATTTTGGTCCATTCTCGGATCAAGACGATAAGGAGCCGGAACGAGGGGATTCAACGCCGCAGGACGAAGAGGAGGGCGCAAGTGACCCGCCCACGAAGGTCGAGGGTCCCAGCGGGGATCCTATATGTGAGAGCACCGCAGTAGCAGCCCCCGCGAATGCGTGCGATGAGTCCATAGCGGCTCCAAAGTCGCTGACCGAGGCGCCGGCCAAGCGAGGCCGCGGTAGACCGCGCAAAAACCCCGTAAGTGTGCCTCAGGCGTCGGGTAGCAGTGACCCGAATGGCGAGAAACCAACGGGAAGGGGCAGGCCCCGTTAAACCGCCAAGCACGTGCGGAAGGTTGTCCTGCCAATTCCTCTCACCGATAAGTCACACGCGCGAGTGAAGCACGGGGGACCGGGACGTCCTCGTGTAGCGTCAAGCGTGACGCAACGACGGTTAGGTTAAGGGCCAAACCTGAGATATCCCTTGACCGCACTCTTCTCTTTTACAGATGGAGAGGAAGCTGGTGATTGGCGAGGAGGCCTTCGAGGTAGCCACCAGGATGCTACTCGACCTAAATTTGGGCCCGGACGTCGATCGGCTGATTGGCGAGGTCAGGAGTTTCGTCCGCGCCCAGGTGGCGGTGGCTGCCCGAGAGGACCGCCCACGCCAGCGGGTGGACGACTTCCTCCGGGAAGGATTGAAGCCACCGCCTAGGAAGGCGCCAACCCGGGAGGCATCCACCGAGACCGACGGTCCATTTGAAGAGGTTCGTCGGTCTTCGTCCACGATGGACCAGGGGGTGCAGACCCCGGAGTCGAGCAAGCCAGAGGTGGCCGACAGCTCGACTCAGTGCCCCAGGCCAAAGGAGGCCTGTGGCCAGGGGCAGTGGGTCTGCAACCACCCCCGCGTTCCCGAGCAATAGGGGCTCGAGAACTCCTGGAGACACGTGAGGTTGGGCCTCCAGGAGCTAGAAAATGCCTGGGAGTTCGTCGGGGAACTTCAACGACAGGTGCATTCGCATCTGGACGAGTTCCTCGACTTCCAGGGAGTCCGGGAGTTGCTCGGGGAGTGGACTCCGGTGGTCCGGCGGCAGAGGGCCTATGGAGAGGCTCTGCTGCGGGTGGACCGGGGGCAGGAGTCCCCAGAAGTCGTGGGACCGCCGGTGGCTGTACAGCCTACAGTACCAGGAGGTGGGGCCGTGGCCAAAACTCCTGCCAAGCCCCCGGCGCAGGCTCAACCGAAGAGAGCCTCGGGGGCCCCCGGTGCCGGACAAGAGTTCACGGTCCACGTGGACGGGTCGAAGGTTTCCGATCCTACCGTGGTGGTGCGCACACATGGTGGACGCACCTCCGCCACGGTGGTCTGCGTGACGTTTACCACCGCCCCGGGAACCTCGACCCCACAGCCCCCTCCGCCGGCGGGGAACCACGGGCAAGGATCAGCGCCCGGCTCCTCCAGGTCACTGCGGAGGGACTGTTATATATGCGGACCCCCCGGCATCACCACCACCTCCAAGTGCCCAAACAAGGCGGAACACTGGCGCTACCCCCGGCACAAGGCACCAGGAGGCGCCGATAGATGAGGTGGGAGGGTGATGGCCCGGGTGAGGGCAATAAGGACGTTTTTTATAAGAGTGATGTGTGGTGATTTCTCCCCTTCCCTCTCCTGTCCTTAGGGTCGCGAGTCAGCGAAATAGTTCGGCCCGGTAGTCCGAATCTAGGAGGGGGCTGCAACGATTGCCGAAAATCGTTTGGACTCGCGTGAGCTACTAAGCGTGGCTGAGCGTAACAGCCGCGATCGGTTTGAGTTAGAGAGAGAGAGAGGGCGCGTTAGGGGCAATGACCGGGAGGGGAGAGTTAGCTAGCCAGTATGACTGTGTCCTTCAGTCAGGCGACCTCGCAGCTCTTTGCGTCGGAAAAATAAAGTGTTCTTTCTCAGCCGAGTGATACCGTGAGTTGGAACAGATAGTTAGCGAGTGACGAGGCGAGTGTGCACACTGCAGAACGTGTGCACCACCAGTGTCAAGAATAATTGTGAGTGGAGTGCCGAGTGCACGCACTACTCAACGTGCGCGGCCTCGGCAGCTACGAGGGCAACCTCAGCAGCTTCAACAGCAACGCGACAGGCCCAGCGGAGAAGCAGGCGCAGAGGCAGTTCGTCGTCCAGCAGATAGTCGGATACGGTTGGCCACCGTATCCCCTTCGATTTATCGGTAGGTGCACGGCACTTTTCCATTGTGTTAGCGTGCGATCCCGCGCAGCGTGCGTGGCGGGTTTATTAACAGCGTGCGTGCGAATAGTCCGCGACGATCGCGAGATTCACTCTCTCTCTCCCCGTTCGAATTGTTGTATCGAAACAGCGTGCGTTAGTCTCTCGGCAAATCCCTCTCTTATACAAGCTCAGAGGTAATTGAATAAAGTGGTAGAGATCCCCGAGAACGATCTTATTATTTAGCTTTCCCTTTGTCCGGTATCGGTGTTATTGTTGACATCCGATTCGAGTGCGCCGGTAATCTAGCACGGATCGTGCTAGCGTAGTAGAAGCCGTTCGTCGACGAAGGTGCTTGCGATGTCCGACGTAGCGCTGACGAGCTAGCGCAGCAACGCCACTGTGCGGAGGGATCGCGCACCCAAGTCAGATCGCTGAGCGGACACAGCGCATGCGCACAGCGGATCAAGGTGAGTAAGTGTGCTGGAAGCACATAGTTAATAGCGCACCGTCTGGCTGTATTGAGGAGTACGATTACCCGGGATTTGCGGCTAGGCGGCAGTCTGTTACAAAATATTAAATTAGTGTTTATTTTACCTAATTGTGTCGGTATCATAACCTGTAACTTTAATCTTACTGATTTATTGCCCGTAGCTCATTTTATAAATTTTCCGCCTAATGGGAAAGTTGCATTGCACAATTTTGAAAACATTCCAAATTTTCATAATAGAATTTTTCAGATATAATAGTTACTTCACTGCCTGTATCATTCAATGCATGAACGTTCGCATTGTTATTTAGGCGTATATTGATCTCCGGACATTGTATTTGTTGACAATGGCTAATTTCCAGATCGATGTCTTGTCATAGATCTGCCCACAATTCTATCAACGCAACCGTTGATACTTGTATTTTGTTTGGAAATAAGCGCTTAGTTATATCCCGTATACATTTGTTTTGCACGTTCTTCGAGTCCTGAGATACAACTGTAGTTAGTTTTCCGAATCAAAATCGTTTACCTTCGATGTTGACCCGAGATCAATACTTGAAATATCAATCACGTCATGAGCTTGTCTCGCTACCTTCTTGCTAACTGGAGGTATTAATTGCTCTCTCATTTGTTTCGGATTTAAACTTTTATTTTGCATTTTTACCGCGTTTACCGATTTTTTTCACGGTCTTTTATTTTTATCAATAGCACTAACATCTATTTTTTCTTGTTTCACTTCATTTTGTTCTATTTTATTTTTTTCAAACATTTCTTTTATTGCTTTCTATCTAAAAATTTTTTATCATCATTGTCATAATCTATTAATATTTGAAATAGAGTATTTTTACTTTTTACTCTCTGGCTCGAAAAATCATGACGAATTCCCTTTTCAAATTATTCGCACAATTTATCTGTCAATTCTTTCTCATATAATAATTCCAGCTCTTTTGCGTAACCTAGAATTGTTGTCACTTAACTAATTCTGCTTAATTTTCCTCCTAAATAATATTAGCTGAAGTCAAATTTTCTGCGCGTTTGCCGCTGAATATTTGTGTTCCAAAAACGCTCTTTAAATTCTGTTTTGAAATTAGTATAATCGACAATATCATCCCTAATAACGTACCACCAATCCTTAGCCTCACCATCTAGTGTTTAACGAATAAACGCAATACACTCATATTCCTAAATTTTCTTTACCGATATGTATTTATTTAGATCATTTAAGAATTTTATTGGCCATTCTGATTCTGTGCCTTTAAACGAGGGAATTGGTGTTTTAATTCTCGATACAACATCCATGCTTGTACTAGTATTTAAAAGGCTATTCGAATTTGAATCTTGAATCATATTTCTCAATTTATATAATCTCAATTTTTCTTCCTATTCATTATTTGATTCATCAATGCGCGTTTGCAAATTCGACTTAACTTGCTGAATTAATTGATCTATTTCATCCGCATCGATGAAATTATGAAAGTCTTGTTTGAGCTTCTCAAATTTATTCATTTTAAATTATTCAACATCATCTACTAATGCTTTGAATTTATTGTTCCATGATGTCACGGTGTCCGACAACGCGTCTATTTCATCTTTTCGAAAATTTGATTCTAATTTTTGCATTAAAGTTTCTTTTTTCTCTGAATCATCCATAAGCAAATCTATAATTTTATCAACTTTGTGTTCCAGTTCATTTTGTGCTTGATATAACTCTGTTAATTCATGCGCGATTGCATCAATCGTTTCAACTTGCTTATTATTATATCCTTCTGCGTCACCTTCGAAAGACATAGAACGCAGTTCTTTTGATAAATGAAACAATTTACGCCGCTCAACCATGATTCTTGGATATTTAAGTGAGCGATTTTAATATATAATCAACTTCAAGGATCAATTTCAAACACTAAATTTCTTGTCTTGAAAATACTTAATTTTACATAATTCGGAAACAATACACGTCTCGTACCAACATTAAATAGTGAATATTCTATTTGTTCTTCAATATCTTCGAATCTTTTCTCAACACGCTTAAACAAATATACTATATCTTTTTGTAGTTTCGTATTACGTGCTTCCAGTTTTCTAGTTCCTCGTTACAATCATTTGTTTGATTTTGCGCTATTGCTAATCCCAATTCTAATTCACGAATTTTATTACTCTGTTCCCTTACCTTATAAATCAAAGTGTCTATTTTAAAACTTTTCATCTACGATTACACGACGATTCAATCGTGATACACTTTGCACGATGAAATCGGCTGTCGTTTGCCTAGTCATGTATACGAGGTGTGTTCAAAAAATACCCGGAATTTTTAAATTTCGCGGGTCTGGAGAGTCCGATTGTGAAGATTTTTTTTTATTGTGTTGGTATAAATGCTCCTGAAGTATAATAAAATTTTCAGCTATATTCACTGTTTACTTTGTCTGCGGTAGTCGCTAAAGTTTGACGTGTTTTTATGAGCTCGGCGATTTTCGTTTTTTAAAAGAAATGGATCAAAGAATTTGTATTAAATTTTGCGTAAAAAATGAAATAAAGTGTCACAAAGTGTGTGAAATGTTACAAAAAGCCTATGGTGAGTCTGCTATGACAAAAACAAGTGTTTACGAGTGGTATAAGCGTTTCTAAGATGGCCGCGAAGACGTTGAAGATGACGAACGCTCCGGGCGACCCAGCACGTCAACAATCGATGAAAATGTGAAAAAAGTGGAAAAAAAGGGTTTGAATGATCGCCCAATCACAATTAGAGGAGTTGCTGATGAAGTTGGCATATCAATTGGCTCATGTCATAACATTTTTTCAAATGTTTTGGGCATGAAACGGGTGGCAGCAAAATTCATTCCAAAACTGCTGAACATCGCTCAGGAGCTGTTAAACGATGTCAGCGACGAATCAAGTTTGCTTGAAAGGGTCATAACTGGTGATGAAACATGGGTGTACGGTTATGATGTCGAAACCAAAGCACAATCGTCCACCTGGAAGTATTCAACGTCACGAAGAGCGAAAAAAGCACGTCAAGTTCGATCAAATGTGAAGGTTTTGCTTACAGTTTTCATTGACTGCAGGGCCGTGGTGCATCATGAGTTCTTATCACAAGGTCGTACGGTTAATAAAGAGTATTGCCTTGAAGTTATGCGACGTTTGCGTGAAGCAATCTGAAAAAAACGTCCCGATATATGGAAAAACAATTCATGGCTTTTACATCACGATATCGCACCTGCTCACTCGTCGTTGCTTGTTCGTAATTTTTTGGCCAAAAACAATACCGTAGTCGTGCCCCAACCTCCATATTCACCAGATATGGCTCCGTGTGACTTTTTCCTGTTCCTAAAGTTGAAGAGACCCATGAAAGAACGGCGTTTTTCCTTAATTGAAGAAATAAAGGCCGAATCGCTGAGAGTGCTCAAGGACATACCAAATAGTGAATATCAAGAGTGCTTCGAAGATTGGAAAAAACACTGGCATAAGTGTATTATATCTGGGGGGGATTACTTTGAAGGGGACCACATTGATGTAAACGAAGAAATAAATATTTTTTTGGAAAAACGATAATTCCGGGTACTTTTTGAACACACCTCGTATACTTTTTAAATGCCTATGTTTTCCCAAATTTAAATTCCCAGTCCGTTTACACTCTGTCTTGTTTACGTATAATCTCCGTCACTGATATATTAACGCGTCACCTCAATACGAAAAATTTTGTTTTTGTTTTGATACTCGTTTGTTTTTACTGAACTACCTTGTACCTTTAAATAAGATAAAACGTTTCAAACAGTACTAAACGCAATTTTACCGCAAAACTTCCTTCTTAAGCAGTATCAAATCATGCAACGTATCCGAAAAAATAATATTTATTATAATCCTTAATATTCTAGCTCATTATAATATTACATCCGCAATTAGCTATGCTTCGGGTCACTGTTCAGGCGCCAAATTGTGACTTATTATTGGTAAGTCGGGGTTGTTTGAGACTCGAAGTTCTCGCAGATTTAATACGAGTATAATGGGCCAGGCTAGTTAAATGGATTTCCGTTCAGCAAACTAACAGCCTTGTCGTTTGCGTCGGGAATTTTCATGTAACTGAATTAAGGAAATTTGTGTGTTTTGTATTATTATGCTCGTACGTATTACCTCTTAAGTAATGCATCGGAGAGCAATACTCTAGCTGCCTTCACTTTGGCCCAATAGGATAGGGTGTTTTAAGGTATTTAACGTGATTTTCCTTGTTTAACGACGAAGTCAAATCGCACGTTAGCAGAGGTCGTCACGTCAACTCGCTAGGATGGCCAAAGTAAGAGCACACGACCAAGCTCGTCCGTTTTGAATATTTTTTCCTAAGCCTATTATAAATCTGCAAACTACGCCGGACCATTGCTCGCTTAATCCTTTGTTTGTATTACCGACTTCGGTTATGTGTATGTTACATTATTGTAAACACTTTCGATAAACTATTAACTAAATTATTTTGGGCACTTTATCAAGAAACTTAGTTTTAATCTTATAACCCTAAATTAAGTGATAGTTTCAAAATACGCAAGAATTTAACTACTTTTACTTTGAAATAATATTCCTATACATCTACTAGCAGGTTTATATTTTTTTTGTTAGTTCATTCTATCAAATAAGTATACTTGTAAATAGTATCGTATACATCTGGTCTTAATCAAATATACAGTTAACATACTTATGTTATATCCTAAAGTAGTATGAAATTTGTAATGAAAAGAATTTCGAGGCACTATGCATCAGAATTAGTGAATTTTATAGATATATGAATTAAAATTACGGATTTTGAAGATTAAAATACAATACAATAAAAATTTTTTCTTACGGATAGTTTTACAGCAGATAGAGCTATGAGAATCCTGAGTCGATTACCATGTGAGCATGTAATATACGAGGTGTGATCAAAAAAATAAGGTGAATTTTTATTTTTCCTTTTTCAAGGCCACACATATAATTTAGGAAACTTTCGACCACCCACACCAGCTTGCACTTTCTCCAATAACGCTTTACCTCATGCTGAGGGTTAAAACGCATTCGATGTTCCTTTTTCAATGAAGATGCGATCGAAAGTATGTACGCAGCAGGTGATTGGAGATAGAGTAATCTTAATGACGAATTGTCTGTTAGTCATTTTATTGCTTTTTTTTGCCTTAGTGATAAGGTTTTTGAGTTAGCCTTGTTTAGTTGCGTTAACATCCTCCAACATGCCCTTGTACCTTTTTTTCTTTTGAAGTTATCTTGTATCTTAATTACGAATCGCATACTGAGCAACTAAAACTAAATTTATTACCTCTTCCGTTTAAAAACAATACTTTCACTATTTTTGAATGGAGCTTCGAGAGTAAGAAACTTTTGGGAGGAACGAAATAAAAACGTCTTCATTTTCAGAAAATCTTTCATTAGTAGACTAGGTCTCCAAGAGAAGACTTCTTAAAAAGTGAGTAAAGTTAAGTGATTAAAAAAGTACATCATGAATTCATTGGAAATTATTCGAACATTAAATGCTATGATCGCATTCATGGCGAATGTAAGTAAAAAAAAAGCAATCTTTATATTAATATTATAATTTAATTTATATATCTTTTTTTAGACTCCTCCAAACCTGCTGGCGGGCATTCCGACAGCAACATTTTATCATCTATTATTAGCAATTTTATCAGTCGTAAGTAATTTTATTATATATTTATTTTTAATTATTATAGTTTTATATATTGTATTTTTCAGCTTCATTCAATCATGGTTGATCCTGCTCAAAAACTGAGGATTGGCCAGCTGCTGCAGGGAGTGATCGAGGTAAGAAATTTTAATTTTTATAATTTGCTTCCTATAAATATATAAATATATAAATATTTGTTTGTTTTTAGTTGCAGCAGATATTGGAGTTTCCTGAGCGCTCGGCAAGACAGCGGGCTGATGCCCAAAGAGCCGCTCTTCAAAGGGCTGAAGTCGAAAGGGCTGCAGCCGAAAAAGCTGCAGCTGAAAGGGCTGCAGTCAAGAAAGCTGCAGCCGAACAGGCTGCAATCGAAAAGGCTGTCGCCGAAAAGTCTGCAGCTGAAAAGTCTGCAGCCGAAAAGTCTGCAACCGAAAAGGTGATCGTGGAAACAGCGAGGAAAAGAAGAAATCCCTTTGCGTCGTTGCCCCCCCAAAAAAAATTTTTTAAGGTATAATTTTTTTTATTAATCATATCATTAATTATAAAATTAACATTTTAAAAATTATTATTTTTTTTTTTTCAGATAAACGATGTTGCCCGAGAGTCCTTATGTAGTATTGAAAATACTCTTACAAGGGTAAAGTCTACTGCCGCTGACATCACCACCACCACTACTACCGCCACCACTACCACCAATGCCTTCACCATCACCACTACTGCTGCCACCAACAAGCGTAAAATAAAAATGAAAAAAATAGAAACTGTAAATATAATGTATCCCGTAATGGTTCGAAGGCCAACACAACCTTCCAAACCATACGGTAAAAAAAAACAAAAAAAAAACATCATGTAAATAAATAATTGTAATATTATATTTAATAATTATATAAATAAATAAAAAAATTAATAAATTATACAATAAAAAAGTGTCTCTCTCTCTCTCTCTCTCTCTCACTCTCCTCCGATAGTAGGGTGCTTCGTTAGTAAGCTTATGCTAGCTGAGTCTAGGCTCACGGAGAGGGGGTAGCGTCTCTAGCTGCTTGCTAGGAGCGTGCATAGTATAGCCCTTGGAGAGGAGGTAACGTCTCTTGCTGCTTGCTAGGAGCGTGCGCCGTATAGCCCTTGGAGAGGGGGTAGCCTCTCTAGCTTGCTAGACGCGTACGTCGTATAATGTGGATGCCGTTCTCTCTCTCGCTCTCCTTCGATAGTAGGGCGCTTAGTAAGCTTATGCTAGCTGAGTGTGGGCCCTCGGAGAGGGGGTAGCGTCTCTAGCTTGCTAGGCGCAGCCACCACTCACCCACCCACCCACCTCCTACCTTTCGTCTTACTACTCCCTCTTCAACCTACAGCGTCGAATCCGCTGCTTTCAGCGCCACCATAGTGCTTAAAAGCCGTGCTCGATTGGAAAAGAGCGCAGTTTTTCGAGACAGCCCGCTTCACTAGCTTTCTTAGCAGTGACAAGCAGTAGTAGTAGTAGTAGTAGTAGTACTACTAGTAGTAGTAGTATTACTAGTTATCCTACGTGCATTTTCATTACAATGGCTTCTATTTCTTATTTTGAAAATACAGTACGCGATTTATGGAAAGCCTATTACAACTCAGACGCTAATAAGGATGATTTTATTAGATGGAAAAATATAATAATTACCGCTTTGCATTCTCTTGAAGAATATATGTTACGGCCTAACTTAAGTAGAACAATACGACAGAGATGTCAAACATGCGCTACTCATTTGAATTCAATCGAAATTAATTTAAATAATTCCATAAAAGTCGGAGGAAATGTTAATTCATTACGAGTGATTCCAAACCAAATTGAAGGGGACGGAGTTATTTGACGTGAAATAAATTCAGCATTTGAAAAACGTATCATTACTCCATTCATAGCCAATCAAGAACATAGAGATATAAAGTCATTCTTAAAAGCAGCAAATAAATTATTACAACTACAAGTACCAAAATATCTTTCAATTCATAATGCTCTAAAAATAAATATAGAAATGTCAGCTTAATTTACCGTAATAAAAGATAATGTAGAGGACATTCAAGTAAAGTATTTCAACACCGAAAATGGTTCTATTTATAAAACGACAGATCATAAATTATGGTTTACAGAAAATATTGAAGATGTTATACTTAAAAATTTAGAAGAATTTCAAGAAAAAGATTCCGGTTGGACATTAAAAACTATCATCGGTAATACTGTTAATATAAATAAATTAAATCCTTTCAAACCTGGCTCATATATTCAACTACCAAAACAAATAGCAGATAAAAAAGCAATTATCAACGTTCAAAATACAGATAATGAATGTTTTAAATGGGCTGTGCTTGCCTGTCTTCATCCAGCTAGATTTCATAGCGAAAGAGTTCAAAATTATATGCCCTTTGCGAATGAATTGAAATTCGATGATATAAACTTTCCTGTTGAGGTAAAGAATATTCCTAAATTTGAAAAATTAAATAGTATTTCAATAAATCTATACATACTAAAAAAATACGGTTTTAAATTCGAAGTCTCACCATATTATATATCAACTTTAAAACAAGATAAGCATGTAAATCTTTTGTTACTACAAAGCGATTATATTGATGAGAATGAAACAGAAAAATCTAATAGATCAAATAACAGTGATAATTTCAAATTAAAATTCCACTATCTATGGATTAAAAACTTATCTGCTCTTGTTAGAAGTCAAGTAACGAAACATACTGCACAAATTTATCTCTGTGAATGCAGTCTCCACTATTTTAATAATAAAGAAAAATTGAATATTCATGAGACAGATTGTTCAAAATTAAATAAATATAGAGTTAATCTACCTAATTTTCCTCTTCTGAAATTTAATCATTATGATCGAAAAGAAATGGTTCCGTTTATTATCTATGCTGATTTAGAGTGCTTATTGAAACCATTAAATAACGGACGATCTTTCCAAGATCATGAAGCCTTTAGTGTGGGGCTTTATATAAAATGTAGTTATGATGATTCTAAATCAGTCTTTAAGATGTATAGAAAAAAACCGAATTAAGAACAATCACCCGCACAATGGATTATCAAACAATTTCAGATTTTGTTAGATGAAATGAATCAAATACGAGGTGTGATCAAAAAGTAAGGTGAATTTTGAAATTTAGCGGGCTACGTCCGTTCGATCTTCGACTTTTTTATTTGGTTATGTCGGTATACTCGTCTAGAACATACGTTCCAAATTTCAGCTTTGTAGTATGTTTGGTTTGTTTGTGAGAGGCATCAAGGTTAGAAGTGTTTTGCGTGCTCCACGATTTGCTGCTGTCTAAAAACATGGATCAAAGAGTTTGCATTAAATTTTGTGTGAAAAATGGAATCAAATGTTACAAAACACTTGCAATGCTGAAAGTAGCATACGGTGAGTCTACTTTAAGCCAAAAAAATGTTTACAAGTGGTATAAACTCTTCCAAGAAGGCCGAGAAGACACCGACGACGAACCTCGTTCTGGACGCCCCAGCACATCAACAACTGATGAGAATGTTGAAGAAGTGAAGAAAATATTGTTGGGAAATCGTCGAATTACCATTAGAGAAATTGCTGATGATATTGGCATCTCGTTTGGTTCGTGCCAATCAATTTTGACGAGTGTTTTAGACATGAGACGTGTGTCAGTGAAGTTTGTTCCGAAATTGCTCAATTTCGACCAAAAGAAACGTCGCATGAGCATCGCCCAAGAGCTACTGAATGACGTCAACGATGATCCAGATTTACTCAACAGGGTTATAACAGATGACGAAACATGGGTATACGGTTATGACGTCGAGACTAAGACTCAATCGTCCCAGTGGAGGCATTCTGGATCACCAAGACCAAAAAAAGCACGCCAAGTTCGATCAAATGTAAAGGTTTTGCTTACAGTTTTCTTGGACTGCAGGGGCGTGGTGCATCATGAGTTCTTGCCACAGGGTAGAACAGTAAATAAGGAATATTACCTGCAAGTTATGCGCAATTTGCGCGAAGCAATCCGCCAGAAACGTCCGAATTTGTGGAAAAATAAAAATTGGTTTTTGCACCATGATAACGCTCCTGCTCACACATCGTTGCTTGTGCGCGAATTTTTGGCTAAAACCAACACAGTAACGATGCCACAGGCACCGTATTCCCCAGATCTGGCCCCCTGTGACTTCTTCTTGTTCCCAAAACTGAAGAGGCCCATAAAAGGACGGCGTTTTGCCACGATTGAGGAGATAAAGACGGCATCAAAGGATGAACTAAACAAGATCACAAAAAATGATTTTTTGAAATGCTTTGAGGATTAGAAAAAGCGTTGGCACAAGTGCATTATATCCGAGGGGGATTACTTTGAAGGAGATAAAATAAAAATTGATGAATAAATAAATATTTTTTGAGAAAAATAAAAATTCACCTTACTTTTTGATCACACCTCGTATATAAGAATGCAATAGAAATGAATCTTTCATGGCGTAATCAAATGGATTTCAAGATGAGCAAAATGTGTCATATTTGTAGAAAATATTTTCAACCTGATTAAACAAGAGTTAGAGATCATTGTCATTTGACGGGTCGATTTAGAGGTGCTGCTCACGCATCCTGTAATTTAAATTATAAGAATCCTTATTTTATACCAGTTGTCTTCCATAACCTTACTGGATATGATTCTCATTTTATAATAAAAGAAATAGCTACTAGCTCTGATCTTGAGGGAAATATAACTGTTTTAGCTGAAAACAAGGAAAGATATATAGCTTTCACAAAACACGTGGACGGTAGTACTATAAATTTTCGATTTATTGATTCTTTTCTTTTTATGCCATCATCTCTCGAAAAACTGTCTTCATACTTAACCAAACTAAATATCGTAGAGCATGAATTCAAGATAGATAAATATACAAAAACATAAATAGAATTATTGAAGAGAAAAGGCGTTTTTCCATATGAGTATGTTAACAGTTTTGAAAGATTAAAACAGACTTAATTACCACCTATCGAAGATTTTCATAGTCAATTGATAGATAGCAACATCTCTGAAGCTGACTATGAGCATGCTCAAAAAGTGTGGAATGCATTTGACATCATTGATTTAGGACAGTATTCTGATTTATATTTAAAAACTGACGTATTACTCTTGGCCGATATTTTTGAAAATTTTCGTAAAACGTGTATGGACGCGTATCAACTCGACCCGGCACACTATTATACTACTCCTGGATTAACATAGGATGCTATGTTAAAGTGTACAAAAATTGAGCTAGAACTTTTAAGCGATATAGACATGGTTTTATTCATCCAAAAAGGCATTCGAGGAGGTATTAGTCAATGCTGTAATAGATACTCAAACGTTAATAATCAATATATGGGCTCAGAATATAATGAAAAAGAACCTAGCAAGACTTTGATGTACTTTGACGTTAACAATTTATATGGACGGGCGATGACGCAATCATTACCATATAAAAATTTTAAGTGGGTCTCTAACATCGATGAGCCTCATTTTTTCAATGTTTCCGATAATAATGAGGTTGGATATATTTTAGAAGTTGATCTAGAGTATCCAAAAGAACTACACGACGAACATAAGGACCTTCCACTTTCTCCTGAACACAACACACCACCTGGATCAAGACAAAAAAAACTTTTAACAACACTGTAAGATAAAGAACGGTATATCATTCATTATAGAGCGCTAAAACAGGCTATTAAATACGGACTCAAAATAAAACAAATACACAGAGCACTTCAGTTTAATCAAAAGCCTTGGCTTAAAACTTATGTAGATTTGAATACAGAAAAAAGAAAACAAGCTAAAAATGAATTTGAAAAGTTATTCTATAAACTCATGATTAATGTAGTTTACAGAAAACCTATGGAGGATGAAAGTTTGATGAAAATTTAGTAGCAATACAGTTATCATGGACGTCTATAAGTATTAAAAAACCAATATATATTTGACTTTGTGTGCTAGATCTCTCAAAAACATTAGTATATGACTTCCACTATGGCTACATAAAAGAAAGACTACCTCATAAAGCAAAATTACTTTATACTGATACAGATAGCCTTGTATATGAATTTAAAGATGTTGATATATATGAAATAATGAAAGAAGATATCAATAAATTTGATACATCAGATTACTCAGAAAAAAATCAATTTGATATGCCGTTAGTTAATAAAAAGGTTCTCGGTATTATGAAAGATGAATGCAATGGTAATATTATGAGAGAATTCATTGGACTTCGAAGTAAAATGTATAGTATACTAATAGAAAACCATCAAGCAATAAAGAAAGCAAAAGGCGTAAAAACACATACTGTCATAAAAACAATAGATCATGAAGATTTTCGAAACTGTTTATTGGATTTAGATATTATTAGGCGTGAGCAATGTAATATACGAAGTGTATTACATCAAGTAAGAACAGAAAGAGTGCAGAAAGTAGCACTAAGTTCATATGATGATAAACGATGTATATTCGATAAAAATCCTGATACACTTCCATGGGGTCATTACAAAACTATTGAAACGTCAAAGCTTAAAATCAAGAGTGCAGAACAAAGCAGGAAAAGAAAGATCATAGAAATGGAAGAAAATCCTCAAGAAAGTTGTAAGCTTCTTCCAACCTCCGACAGAAGTCGCTCAGAACAGAGTAGTAATAGTGGGGAGGAAGAAGGCTCAGTTAGGAAAAGACTAAGGATAGAATAGTGAGAGAGTGGGGACAACGGTAGAGTGTGGGACAACGGCAAACATGGCGACTGAAGTCTGAGGAGTATGAGCAATGGAATCATATGAGAAATTACTCAAGTGGGGATAAGGCGAAAAGAGAGGGAAATTACGGCGACTCGAGTTCTCAGAGAGGGGACGCATGGTACAAAACGGAGAACACACCTCAGTCCGTCGCAGTTATTCAGCAGTAGGTTGAAGCAACAGCAGTAGTCTCTCTTCCTAGTTCTCATATTAGACTTCTAGATTTTCTCTTAAAAGTAAGTTTCTTGTATACTAGTAGCTCTCTAACTATATATCCTAGTAGTATTAATTATTGATTGATTTTTTATTTTTGTAGAATGGACTTTTCATCAATTAATAAAATAGCCAAATCGGCATTCTTACCAAGAAAAACGATGGCACAATTAGAAAATAATTGTACCTACATGATAACGAAATTAAGATGGCTTAATACTCGTTATGGATTTAGTGTAGTTATAACAGTAGACGACGAATTCGAAATATTTCTACCTAAGCGAGTAAGCTTAGCGTTAGAAAAAGATGAAGATATGCTGAAAAAATTATTCGAGACTATGGATAGAATGGAGTTGTTTATTTACCATCGAGAAGGCTCGAATTTTGAATTTAAAAATTAATCTAGCATAATATGTAAATGTATAAATAGTAAATAAATTTATATTTAAAATTTTAATTATCTCTTTAATCCTAATTTAATTATTCCTTCAAATCCTTTTTTTTTTTTTTGGAGAGGTTGAAGTAATTACTTATGCGTTCTTTCTGCTGAGTTTCGACTTAGTGTAAAGGTCTCATAAGCAATGTTAGTAGTGGAAGCACCTCACAGGTGAGAGCGATGGTTGGGGCTCTCACCATTCCCTAACAAAAAATAAGAAAGAGGAGGAGGGGGGATTTCGGCGGCTCGAAAAGCGAAGTAGTGCGGTTATATTCTAAAATATCGGTAAGATGTTAATAGGAATACCATTCTGTTCGAAGCATTGGTAAGAAGAAGAAGTAGTAGTAGTAGAAGCTTAGCCATGCCAGCTATAAGAGACAACAGGAGATCTCACTCCTCTTCTAAACATGTATGGTTTACGAAGAATGTTAAAATACATCATCTTCCATACGAAGAAAAAGACTCTAGAAAAGGTATTTGGGAGCAAATAGCACGAGATCACGTACGTTTTCAAAGACGTATTGCTGAATTGAATAAAGTTATATCACGAGTATTACTCAAGAAACGTATATTGATGATGAATAGAATGCTTGGTCCTATATTAGAAAATCATCACACTATATATATGTTAAATAAAATGGAAATCTAATTTAAAGTAGAGGGAGGCGGTTGTGGCGGCTCGAATACCAAAGTAGTGGGGAAAGGTTTTAAAAGAGCTCTGAGCCTCGAAGAGCTTCATTCTGCCTCAAGAATCGAGTAGTAGCAGTAGTAGCAGTAGTAGCAGCAGCAGCAGCAGTAATAGTACAAACAGCAGTGAGAGCAGTAGTAGAAGTAGTATTAGAAGAAGAATACGTAACATTCTAGATTTCTTTACCTACAGCAAGATGAATTTTGAAATGTTGAATAACATTGGAATAAAGCTTTTCGATATACTTCCTGAAAAAAGTCATTATGAATTGCATGAAGATGAGAATTATCTAATAACATTCATGAGACAAGATGAATCTCGAATTATTCTTGAACTCGATTGTGAGTTCGAAATTGTTATACCGGACCGAATGTCAAGAGCGATAATTCATCATTTGGATCTTTTTATTTATCTTTCTGATAGAGTACAAGAATATGCATTATTTATTCAATATTATGGATGTGATCGATTTTAATTTAATATTAAGTAAATGTATTTGTATATCTTATTAGATCTCAATAAAAATTGTATTATATAAATTTATTTTCTGGAGAGGTAAATGAGTCATTAGTGTTTCTATTAAAGCAGGTTTCGACTTGTCTTAATGGACTCACTAGTGTCGAATATAAAAAATGGAAGTACCTCACAGGTAAGAGCGAAGGTTGAGGCTCTTATCCTTATAAAGGATAAGAGCCTAATATAATATTTATAAATGAAAACAATTATTTATTTAAATACAAGCTAGATACATATAAATTTATATTTGTAATTCATTGTTGTATAGTCTCCTTATTTATCCAAGAATTGTGAGTATTATCAAAGCCAAGCCATTTTCCATAGACTTCATTACCCCGTCTTCTGAGAATTTTTTCTACAAGATAAATATCAGGATACATAGCTTTCTGTAGTTCTTGCTCATAAAAACCTCCAACAATGGGATTTTCTTGATAATCTAGTAGGTGATATGTTACAGGTTTAGTTCTCGAAATACGATGAATAGTAAAAATTTCTGTAGACCAATTAGGCGTATATCCTTTTTCAAAAACGTGTTTAGACTTGCTTACTCGCACTTTATCTCCTACCTGGAATTTCGGTTTTTTGAAAAGACGATGATCGTAAGAGAATCGTGTCAAGACCTGCATTTCATTTTCTTTAGTCACGTATTTAGGCTTCATATTTATTGTACGATGTTTTCGATTATTATAAGATTCTATTAAACTGGGGAGAAAGTCAATCCACTTATAATTTCCTATTAAACTGAATTTTTTACACATAATATTTTTTAGTGTTCGATTGAAACGTTCACAAATTGATGCTTTAAGATTGCTATAAGTAGAATATAGGTTTATTTTATTTTTTTTCATTAAACTTTGAAAATTTGTATTGTAGAACTCTTTGCCTCTATCCACTTGGAGATTTCTAGGAATGCGTCCCTTTTTTAATACAGACTCCATTGCGTTAGTGACATCTGTAGCAGTTTTCTGATTTACCGGAACTCGCCAAGCATATTTAGAGAACGTATCTATAATAGTTAATAGATAGCGAAAACCTTTATTCTCTCTAGAATAGCTTTGCATCTCAACAAGATCAGCTTGCCACGTCTCATCTATTCCACGTATATCGACTTTTCGACGAGGATAGTTTCGACGTGCTGGTTTATGTAACTCATCCACCACTCTTTGATGTTTCATTTTTTCAATCTATTTGTTATAATTGAATGAAAAGTAAGACGGCGTAATCCTTATTTCTTTCTCCTTATTATCATTATAATTATTTGTTTGTAAATATTGAATCGCTTCTCCATACGATCGTAATTGTATTCTTATTATATTTAAAGATTTTTTAAGATTATTTATTGTAGTCGTAAGCGTAGCGACGTTAGCTTCACTTGTTTTTTGCAATGTTCGTAAGTTTACAGCATCGTTACTCTCCTGAGGATCGGCTATATAACAAATTCTTTTGTCATTCGCGTCGTATTGTCCGTCTTTAGTGATATTATACCCTATACCAGGAGGACCTTGATTACCCTCCTTTTTTTTCAATGTACGTCCAAACACATCAACACTCATTTTATTACTGAGGAATATTTAGAATTGTCTTAATATATATAGCCAGCTTCACGTAATTCTTCAATGATTGAATGAATTTCATTAATATGACTAGGATTACCAGCGGTTTGTTCGGCGATAAGCAATCTCAATCGATCAACGAGCTCGTTTGGATCATCCCAATATATATTATCAAATAATGTTCCTTTTCTTGCTATTTTATAGTTAGGAAAAAGACCTCTTCCATCAATAGTCAATTTTCACTACCACTTAAAGATAAATTTGGACAAATATACTTTTTGAATGTATTTACACGCTTATTGCAATATTCTCCATTTGTTTAATATCTCTTACGATGAGCGTTAGTGATTTCAAGAATTTTTATATAATTTTCAATATCTGATGAACTGATTAATTTAGAATTAGGTTCTTTACGAAAGAGAAGTTCCATTAATCCAGGCGTCTTGCTGAATGCTTTATCATTCACAGTCACATTATCGTTTTGGAAAGAAATTAGAGAATTGCCTATGACATATGTATTTTCATGCAAGCGAACGCCAAATGTCTTGTCTAAATTACTTTTCTGTTGCGGTTCATGCAATAGTCGAATATAGTTTCCTACAATCGAGTCATCCAATAGCTGTTTTTGTTGTTTTGAACTAACATTGTCTAAATTTATTGCAGTTCTATCAAGTTTTGATTCACTAGTCTTACTAAATTCGTCTTCATCACCATCATCAGTAATAGACATAGCGGATTCAAACGTAGAATCAAGCGGATGTAATGTTGAATTTAAGTCATTAACAGTACTATTGAAATATCGAGATTTATAGGGAGTGTCAGCTGTTGTTTTTGACTTGAAAACTTTATCGAACGTAATTATCTTCTCCTTGTTCATTTCCTGTTCAGTATTATCGTTAGTTTTATCAATAGCTACCTCCACAAGTTTCTTCAATGGATCAACCATAGGTTTAAAAGTTTCATTCAATGTATTTTTTAAATCAGCTTTGTCACGTTTTATTAGTTGATACTTACGTCTGATGGCATCACGAACCTCAGATAATTGCTCAAGCATCTTCTTTTGTTTTTCAAACTTAGCCATGTTGACGCTTGCAATTTCTAAAATTAAATCCGGTGAAACAACTGCCTCATGCTCGCTGAATGCATAATACTGTATACCATCAATCGGTTCCAATAAATCTTTTAAAAACTTATACTTTGGTTGATTGAGGGACTTTGAATAAACATAAATGTTTTCAAATCTAAGTCCATTAGGATGTGTGATTAGTGTTAGCAAACAGTTAGTTTTCCCACAGTTAGTAGGACCACAGAAAACTGCTCGTATACTGTCAGGCAGTATTTCACCATGTCTTTTTTCTCGTTTTTCCGTCTCAACCACATTATCAAAATTTATGACTTGCAACTTAAGTGGTTGCTCTTTGAAGTCCATATTGTTTTCTAATCACCGATCGAAGAACGAATGAGACTACTAACTATAAAAAGACTGTTTATATATTTTTAGTTTCATTAAGACTTTGTCTTCTGATGAGGTATGATCATTTGTTACAAAAGAAAGACTGGTGGTGCTGGCTTAGTGAATAAGATCATTAATAACTTACCATTCGAAGCTCATTTGCCTAGTTATCAGTATTGCGGACCGGGAACTAAATTGAAAAAACGACTTGCTTGTGGTGATCCTGGAAAAAATCCGCTAGACGCTGCTTGTAAAGATCACGATATTGCTTATTCTCAAAATCGAGAGAACATTGAGGCGAGAAACGAAGCCGACAAAATTCTAGCTAAACAAGCCTGGGATAGAGTGCAAGCGAAAGATAGTAGATTTGGTGAGAAAGTTGCTGCATTTGCTGTAGCCAACATAATGAAAGTTAAATGTAAACTTGGTATGGGTGTTAAAATTTTAAAACGAGGAAAGAAACGAGGTAAGGGATTAAAAAATCGCCAACAACAACGACAGCGACGAAAGACACATGTAAAAAGTAAAAATCTATCAATTGCATTGAAAAAAATTATTAAAGCTGCCTCGAGAAGTGTTGTACCTAGTAATAAATCACTCTTTGTCATTCGTTCGGCTATAAAAGGCGCTAAAGAAGCTGTGCAGAAGGCTGGAGGAAGAAGAAAAATAAATATTCCTCGTATTCTACCAATTCCTAGTAAAGTGGGTGGAGCTCTTCCTTTTTTAATTCCATTATTTGCCGCTTTGAGCGCCACTGGAGCTTTAGCTGGAGAAGCTGCTTCAATAGAAAAAACCGATAACAGTGCTAAGGCCGTTCAAAATGAATTGAAAGAAGCTCAGAGACACAATAAAACTATGGAAGCTATTGCTATTGGTAAAGGACTTTATTTTAAACCACATCGTAAAGGTTATGATCTTCATCTTAAACCATATTCAAGTGGAAAAGGTTTAAAAAAAAAAGCTCGAAATAACTTTACCTAATCGAGCACTGACAGATCATGATATAAGAAAATATGCTAAAATACTAAAAATTGCAAATTTTCGAGGTATTTTTATGCGTGATGCTCTACCGACCGATGGGCCTCAATATCAAGAGACAGCTATTGTAAATTTGGATAATAAACGGGGGCCAGATACTCATTGGGTAGCATATAAAAAGAAAGGCGATAGGGTTATGTATTTTGATAGTTTTTGGTAATCTACAGCCGCCTATAGATCTATTGCTTTATCTCAAAGTTAATAGAATCATGTATAATTATATTAGATATCAAGATTTTAATACATATAATTGCGGCCATCTTTGTCTCAAATTTCTTTTAAACAAACTATAGAAAAGTCGACTAGTATATAAAATACTCATTCAAAGAATGGCTGTCATTTGATATGAATCTGTCATGGAGAATACACTAACATTGAGTCTCTCGGGAACATCATCCGTACTCGAATCATATTATTTTCCACCGATCGAATTGATAGCAAACAAAAAATACGTTCTTGGTCTAGCTAAGCTATTGACATTTAATTCAATACCAAACATTGACGTTGGTTGTAATAAATTTTACATTGAAGGTCAAGAAGCTATCACTTTACCGACTGGTAGCTACGAAATAGAAGATATTGAAAGCTTTCTCATAGACGAATTAGTACCTAAAGGTATATCGTTTAGCCTAAAACCAAATAATAATACTTTACGTAGTGTCATTCGGTGCAGTCAAAAAATACATTTTGAACCAGAAGATTCTATTGGATCAATTTTAGGCTTCACTAAACGCACGCTCGTTGAAAACGAAACACATAGTTCTGACTTACCCGTCACTATACTCAAAGTCAATGCTTTACGTGTAGAGTGTAATATTACTACAGGCTCTTACATAAACGATCGCAAAGTACATACTATACATGAATTTTTCCCAGCAGTCCCACCTGGATATAAGATTATAGAAGTTCCCTCTCACGTCATTTACCTTCCAGTCACTGTGAGGAGCATTGATCATTCTCAAATTCGTATAGTTGATCAAGACGGAAACCTAGTTAACTTTCGAGGAGAAGTCATCACAGTGCGAGTACATATAAAGACCATATCTTAGTAATGGGTATCATTTACAATATAAAGAGCGGCCGAGGCTATATTAAAAGACCAAAATGTCGAACAGCAACCAGTCAACAGCGAGCTATCAGACCGCTCACACCTCAGAACATTCAATTCCTGAAAAGCTTGAGACTAGAAGTCGTCGAAAATCGTGGAAGAAAATATTGTGCACATTAGTGTGTTGTATAAAACAACAACAAGAATATGGAGGGAATTCTAGACGTTCATTCAGCTGTCGCTTTCGATCAGTCTATAGCTCATTATGAAGTTCATGCGCATCAGCCTTATTCATTATCATATTTCAATAATAGCGATGAAATTTATATAGCAATTCAACATCAAGATTTATCTCTGCTTCCATCGCGCAGTATGATTCATATTTGTGGTAGGTTAACCAAGCCGGACGGTACTACGCCAGTGGAGGACACTTTATTAGTCAACAACGCCCTCTGTCATTTGTTCGAGGAAATACGATATGAAATAAATGCTATTGAAATTGATAAAGTGAAAAATGTAGGCTTAACAACTCTCATGAAAAATTGGCTTTCACTCAATCCATGTCAGAGCTCTATCGCTGAAAATGCCGGTTGGAATGGTGATAACAATGAAGTTTTAATATGTAATGCTCTAGGTTTTTTTGATGTTACTATACCTCTCAGTATGTTGATGGGCTTTGCTGAAGATTATCGGAAAATTGTAGTCAATGTCAAGCATGAACTTATTCTCACAAGATCAAGAGATGATTTGAATGCTATTTTGTGTGCTCCAATAGGCAATCCTGCTGCTTCAGAAAAAACAAAAATTACTTTAACTAAGGTTGAATGGTTGATGCCATATGTGATGGTTGCAGACAAAGAAAAAATCAAATTACTCAATCAGATCGGACGAGATCGTGCAATTACAATGAGTTATCGTACTTGGGAAATGTATGAGTATCCAAAATTACCACGTACATCAAAGCATGTTTGGAGTGTTCCAATCAATTGGAAAAGCCTCGCTTTGTTATTTTAGCTTTTCAAACTAAACGTAAAAGTTCGACGAGTGTTAATTCTAGTAATTTTGATCATTGTAATATTAGTAATGTGAAGCTATTCCTCAATTCACAATGCTATCCGTATGGAAATCTCAATTTGAATATCAATCAAAATCAGTATGCTGTTCTCTACGATATGTATACTAATTTTCAAAACGCTTATTATGGTAAAGAAAACGAGCCGTTACTCAATAAAAAAGATTTCATTAATAAAGTGCCGCTAATAGTTTTAGACTGCTCCAAACAAAATGAAACATTAAAAAGCGCGCCAGTCGATGTTCGCCTAGAATTTGAAACTCGGACTGATTTTCCTGAAGATACTGCAGCCTACTGCTTAATATTACACGATCGTATTGTACAATATAACCCGATTAGTGGTGATGTTAAAAAATTAGTTTGAAATTAACAAGACATGATGTAATCAATGTATTCAATGCTTTTCAATAAAAAAGAAAATAAATTATATATATTGTTGGAATTTAATAAAAACTACCTATAACCATACTATATAGTGTCTATGACGCCCTATACTTTCGATTAGTGAGGTATGGTGACTATGGCGCCCTCTACTTTCGAATAGTAAGGTATAGGCTTTATATAGAACAAACACGTGCCTCTACTCTCATAACGGTTTTAGGAACTAGTAGAGTTCACATTAACTTCAGTATCTTTTCAAATGGATTTCGTAATAGATTTTCAAGGCTTTCAAAGTTTAAACGAGACTTTTGTTTGTAAAGAACTCGCATATCTACCATTAGATGTAGATACTGTTCCAACTGTGTTTTTCTTCGAACCACGATATCATTAGTTTCAACTTCCTATCAAGTATCGAAAAGTGAATCATTTCTTAGAAACGTGTCGTCATGGTTTATTATGGAGTTCCGGTCTTATTCCATATAAAAATTTAGCACGTGTACTAAACAATCATTTAAATAATTCTAGAAATATTTATGTAAAAGGATTAACAAAGAAACAATGGTTACAAAAAATTTTACCTGAAAAGTAAGTATTTTTATTTATTTATTTTTTTGTTAGAAATTAAAATCATTATTAATTAAAAATTTTTTTCCTTTTTTAGAAAAATTTTAGAACTTGAAAGCGAGATGAGATGTCCGCCAATGAGCGCATTACCTTACCCATTAGAAACAATATGTACATATCATTATAATAAACCAGCTAACTTTGTATGTGCCGTTACAAATGCACAAAGATTGTTTTCATGGATAAAAGCTAGACTGAAGCAATCTGAAATGGAAGGTTTTGATGAAGTGGACAATATTACATATAAAAATTCAACTCAATATTTCAATATAGCGATGTCAACTACTGAAAATAAAGATTATAGACAGACTGTATTATATTCAATGTTTATTTGAATCAACAATAAATTAATAATTAAACGAAAATTCTATAAGTTTTATTAATTAATATTCGAATAAAATCAACTGTGAGGTTGAAAGGTTCCGGAAATCTAATGAAAATACTATAGCGCTTGCTTAGAGAAAGAGAGAGAGAGAGAGAAGCATATAGCTTACCAAGCTATATGCTACCCTCTCTCCAAGGGCCCACATGTCTTACTATCGAAGGAGAGCGAGAGAGAGAGAGGGAGCAGCATCCTCACTATACAGCTTATACGTCTAGCAAGCTAGAGACGCTACCCCCTCTCCAAGGGCTATACGGCGCACGCTCCTAGCAAGCAGCAAGAGACGTTACCTCCTCTCCAAGGGCTATACTATGCACGCTCCTAGCAAGCAGCTAGAGACGCTACCCCCTCTCCGTGAGCCTAGACTCAGCCAGCATAAGCCTACTAACGAAGCACCCTACTATCGGAGGAGAGTGAGAGAGAGAGAGAGAGAGAGAGAGAGAGACACTCTTTTATTATATAATTTATTAATTTTTTTATTTATTTATATAATTATTAAATATAATATTACAATTATTTATTTACATGATGTTTTTTTTTTAATTTTTTTTTTACCGTATGGTTTGGAAGGTTGTGTTGGCCTTCGAACCATTCCGGGATACATTATATTTACAGTTTCTATTTTTTTCATTTTTATTTTACGCTTGTTGGTGGCGGTGGTAGTGGTGGTGGTGGCGGTGGTAGTAGTGGTGGCGGCGGTGACGGTGGATAGCAGTGGTGGTGATGGTGAAGGCATTGGTGGTAGTGGTGGCGGTAGTAGTGGTGGTGGTGATGTCAGCGGCAGTAGACTTTACCCTTGTAAAGTCTAAAAAAAGATATATAAATTAAATTATAATATTAATATAAAGATTGCTTTTTTTTTACTTACATTCGCCATGAATGCGATCATAGCATTTAATGTTCGAATGATTTCCAATGAATTCATGATGTACTTTTTTAATCACTTAACTTTACTCACTTTTTAAGAAGTCTTCTCTTGGAGATCTAGTCTATTAATGAAAGATTTTCTGAAAATGAAGACGTTTTTCGAGCTTCGAGAGTAGGAAACTTTTGGGACGACGCAAACCTGCGACCGACTCCTCGTGCTAGCGAATTCGCACGCGTCTCAACGACTTTTCCGGGTGTCGACCGCACGGGGTGACCTATCGCGATACGTCGCCGATCCGGTGATAATTCGTCTCGAGAACTCTCGGAAACCAACAGCTGATGCAGACCACCCCACGTGATGTGTGATCTCTCTGAGGCCTCGCATATCACGAGAGTCGTGAGACGAAAGGACGCGCACTTTCGTACGGCCTCTGCCCAGGACTGCACCGGCGTAGCCAAACGCAGTGTCGTGGTTAGAGCCTTGCCCTTTCTGACAAGGCTGACCAGACCCGCAGTTCCGGTCGGGATCAGTCCCATCGGTAACAGAGGAGGAACTGGCACTACTCGCAACCCGAGAATGGCATGAAAAACCGCGTTAGTCGAAGCAACAAGAGGTTGAGGTGGAGCCTCGACCAGAGAGGCGCCTGCTCCCCTTATAAAGGAAAAGCGGCGAGTCTTTCGGCCTGGCTTGACTCTTCAGACCCCAGTGCCATCAGCTGATGCACATAAACCGGGGCGCTCGCCCCAATCGCGACGACCGGTTTCGCGGAACAATCAGACTCGCGGGGTGCGGCTACTCCGAACTCCTCTTCACCGTCCATTTCGTTACACAGACCTACAAAGAAGAAGTTACAAAATACCTACAATATCACACCTGTAGACTAGAAATTTCCCTATCTCGGATTAATATCTTCCGACCTTTCGCAATGTATCGCTTTAATTCCGAGACATGCACTCTCGTACCACGATGTTTGCTATCCGTCTGCAAGTCGTATACCTCCGGTGATAATAAGTCAACAATTTTGAACGGGCCGTCGTATTTTGGATCTAGCTTCGCGCTTTTACCCGCGGGAGCGTTAGAAAGCGTATGGACTTTTCGCCAGACTAAATCACCTACCTGGAAAAGTGCTTGCTTCCAACCTCGATCATATTGTTGCTTTTGTTTCTCCTGAGCTTCTTCAATATGTTTCGCTACTAGATCTCTCAGTGCGTTGAGTCGCGTTAAACGGTCTGTCCATGCTTGAGTATCTTTGTTATCGGCAATTTCTTTTCTACTTCCCGTCTAAGACTTTTAACCGGCCGAGGCTTTCTACCGTAGTTAAGAAACGTAGGCGAAACCTTGGTTGACGATTGTGTCGCGGTGTTTAGGGCGTGTCTAAACTCGTGTAAGAAGTGATCCCAGCTTCGGCGGTCTTTATCGACGAACATCGCGATCATCGTTTTAAGTGTCTTATTTACACGTTTAACTAGTTTGCTTTGTTGGTGATAGACGGATCAGAGTACATGCTCGATGCCATGCTTACACAGCATATCTTGGAAAACTACACTCTTATACGCTTTCACGTTATTGCTAATCAAATACTCGAGTGTTTCCCATCTAAATAAAATTAGATCTTCCAAGGTAGCGGCCCGTCTGCCAACCTGAGTGGTTTTAGTTCTACCCATTTAGTGAATAGATTCTAAAACACTACCATATGGAACCTATTCCTGCTACGCGGTAGCTCGACTATGTCCGTGGCTACTACGGCCCAAGGACATTCGACTGCACGTTTTGCCATCAAACCGAGCGGTGCCTGTTGTACCGTTTTATACTCCTGACACTTTTTACACTCGTTGATGTAGATACTAACGTCATGCCAAACGCCCGGCCAGTAGTACTCACGTGCTACTCTAACGTAGGTCTTTTCCCGGCCTAGTTGTCCAGAAGACGTTTTGCAATGACCATCGCGCAATACTCGTTCCCTATGTTCGACCGGAACTACCTTGCGCCAACACTCTTGTCGGTTAGTAATAGGATCTAGCAAATGATTCTGCATGAACTTATATAGCGTGTTATCTTCTACCCTCCACGTCCTATACTTTTTAGGCCTAGACAATACATCCTGAACCCGCTGCAAATACCAATTGTCGCTAGTATCCTCAAAAGCGCATACTTCGCACGCGTCCTCAAATTCCTTAAATAAAGCGTCTGGCACATGATGCAATCCCCCCTTCCTATGTATGATCTCGCAATCATGCTACTGAAACTCGAGCACCCATCTTTCTAACCGCCAGTAAGTTCTCATTTATTCAAAATTTCGTAAGAGCGCTATGATCAATAACTACTTTTCCATTAAGCGAATCACTCGATTTTTGATTCTGTGGCTTTAGGGGCCCATCCAACGCCGAGGAAAAAGACTCTCTATTAACTACGAGATCTGGTACTCCCAATTTCCCGTCAGCTACATCATAGACGATTTCACTATCCGGTTTACTAACGACTTGCTTTCTTTCGCTTGTATCATACTTCTCATCTAATCTCACACCTAAATTACCGACATCATCCGAGTTACTTTTCTTTTTTAGCAACTCTATTATCTATCCGCCCGTTCGATTAGCTTTAGGCAGGAGTCGCTGAGCGGTTGACAACTCCCGCGCTCGAATTTCCCTGTCTTACTTGACTACAGGTCGAACAGTTTCGAAAGACAACTTTCAGTGGACAATTGTTTGCATAGTGCCCTGGTTGTCGGCACTTATAGCAAACAATCATATTCTGCGTATTATGCGCTGCCAGACACTGGGCCCTGCGATGACCTGGCAAACCGCCCACGAAACACGCGCTCTTTAGAGGACGTTGCCCTGCAAGAGCGCCATTCGCTAGTCCACGTTGCTGTGGGATCAAACTCGACGCAGAAAACATCGGCATCTGGACGACCAGAGGTTGCATCGCAACGTTTGCTTGCGCAGCCTGCTGCGAAGAATGATTCATCGCCTGCGGCTTAGTACCTTGGGCAGTAACCGCGGCGATAACGGCAGTAACTCGGGACACTGTCCTTAGCCTTTGCTTTCTTTTTCTTCACGCGCACTTTATCCTTCACCGGCTCTGCCGTTAAAACTTCATCTAGCGCTTTCTCTGTCCGTTCTAATGCTGCGACTTTTTTATTCGCGGTCGACTTCTTTGCTTCAGTGTAAACCGACTCTGACACTAGAGTAACGTCCGAACTTGGTGAACGCTGCCCCCTTTTCCAACCCGCCATACGATCTTCTAAAGCTAATCCTGCCTCTTTAAATTGATTAAGATCTTTAAACGTTTTCGTCTCTAGGAAATGCTTATATTGCTGGTGTAGGCCTTTCACTATAATAGATAATTGTCTTTTAGTAGACACCGGCGGATCGAAATGCTTCAAAATCGATTGAAAAGCTGCTACATAGTCAGTGATATGTTCGCGTTCTCCCTGCGACCTCATTCTTAATCATCCTTAACTCTCTGTATAGCTGTTCTTGATTGAGCCGACGGCAGAAATGAGCAGAGAAGCCCTTTTTGAAGTCTTTAAGAGTTGCCCATTCTTCGCGATTAAGTTCGTACCATGAACGCGCCTCGCCACGAAAAGTCGTACCCATCGCTTTTAGCATTTTCTTATCCGCAATTTTATAATAGAGCTGACAGTCCTCTAACCCCGACAAGTAGCTAACCGCAGTCACATCATCTTCGCCAGAAAAACGAAGCGACCATGCGTTTAACGCGCTTACGCCATCGGCTGCACGCCATTGATATACTTAACGCGTAATGGGCTCTTTTCTTTCTTTTCAGTCCTCTTCGGCTTTTCACCCTTACGTGACGCGCTTTTCTTCTTTTTATTATCCAAAACCTCTGACTCGGAGGAGCTCGAGACCGATACGGTGCTGCCATGGCCCGGCAAAATTTTCGCCTTGGCCGGCCTGCTAACCGACACTCTCGTCGAAGCTACTTGATACTACCTCGCTGTTTGATTTAGCCGCGCATGTGCATTCTCTATAAGGTGCTGGTACAGCCCTTTCCCATTCGCGAACCCATAAGTCGGTGTCGGGTGCCAGACGCGGTTTATGTGCTGTTTCGATGGGACTATTCGAGAAAAGGATTTTATTGACCGGTGATTCTCAAGGAGGAAAAATGCTAGGGTGAATTTGTTCAGCAGGGTTAGCGGTCGCTGGCACGTTGAGCGCCGCGCGGCCGACCGACGGATAGGCTTACGTCGACTGTTGAGCCTGTGCCGCAGCCTAATTCGTCCTACTCTGCATAGCCTCACTTTCTACTCTAAAAATCGCGTCGGTACCATCGATAATACCCTGTTGTACCTCTTGTCTATAAAACCAACACGATACAGCCGTAATCGCTCCCCATACCTGACTAAATGTGCCGTTACTACGTCTTTCTACTTCAGGCGATGTTGACCCGTGTACACCTAATTCTGGTGTAATTGCTCTTGTGAGGCTGGTTGCCAGACAAATTTCTTCCTCTCTTATGGGAGTCATTACCCTAACGCCTGACAACTGAGCTGGCTTATTGTGAGCGGCAATTCTTTCTGGCGATCGAGTTGCTTGCTCTGGCGATCCAAGCTCAGGCGCCCTCGGCGATGCAACCTGAGTAGGTTCAACCGTCCTAGTCTCGCTTTCGTTGCTGCTGATTGTTGCTCTTATTGGCTCATTCTGCGATAAGTCGGGTACGCAACCGGATTTAAAATCGCTCGGCTGCAACAGCGACCCTAACTCTGGCCTTTCCAAAGCGAGAGTAAAACGTCAGTACCGATCCCTTAATTCGTCCATATCGCCATGCAACGCTAACATACAGTAACGCATTAACTCGAGCAAGGCGACCGGTTCTGTCGAATCAATTCGGCGTTTAACCCGTGGGTCACGAATCAACCTTTGCTTCGTAAGCCGGTTTTTGCATGCGAGCGGTATCTTGTCAACTTAGATAATCCCCTTTTATTAATTTTTTATTTTTAAATTTCAAAATTGACGGCGGAGTCGAAATGCTAAAAGACAGTCAAAAAATCGCGCAGCACACGATAACCAACAAACCAAAAATTAACAGGATGAAAAAAAAGAAACAAAGAAAAGAACGAAAAAAAAAAAACGAAATTAAATTTCAGCGCGTTCTGTGTGTCGTATACTGACAAGTTATCGCCTTGCATAGGACCACAAAGGAATGCGTCGCAGAGTGTAAACAAACACTCGAGCGCTTGGAATCCTCGAAACGAACACGTGTTGACGCGCACGACCCGAACACGTCGCGATACGAATGACCCTGCCGTGCCGCGAGCTGATACTGAAATTTGTTAACAAAGGGGGGATGTTGTCTTCCGATACACGTCTTTTGCCCTTGCTTACACAGTTAGTGTATGCGCTTTCACACTTTTCCGTTTTGGGGGAGGCACAGCGTAATCAGACATTACCACCCTTCTCCCTGGGCGCCGAAGATTGACATAACCTACTGTTTTTCACTCCTTCGCTTTCGAAGATACTTTGGAGATCCGGAAGTCAAGTTTGCTACGACATCCCTGAGGCTCATAGGGAGTCGGAACCTTGTTAATCTAAGAAGGCGACCTCCTCGAAAGGAGTACCGATCTTTTTAAGGTTCAACGCTCAAGAAGAATGGAACTAAAGGCTTGACCCTCGGTTTGAGCGCGATGGAACTCTAGTTGTTGCGACGTCTACCGCGTCGGAAGCGCACGGCATACAAATGTTACAAGATTTGCTTGACCAGGTACTACTACCCTGCAGAGGCCCACCCAAATTGGGATGTCAGAAGAAAGACCCATCTAGGATAGTCAGAGGGAATTCCTAAGACGATCGACCACCTAAGCCTCCCCTCCTGGGCTCATTCAAAAACATCCCACCCCGCGTACCTGTATTAAGGGATTGCTCCCACGACTCACATGTTCCTCGTTTCGACGTACCAGGGCACGTCTTCCCATTGCGTTTCGGTCATCCCCACTCACGCTGGTGGGTATCTGTCATTCGAAAATTTATTCCCGATTTTCGCCCCAATTTCTAATTTCGCTTTCTATGAAAAGGCTTTTATGACTCGCTGATACTGATCTCTGCTCTTTCGTTCAATATTTGTTGACTTTGGGTCAGGGTCGGGATCTCGCCTAGCCAACAAGGCGACTCCTCAAGCAGTTTTCAGTATTCGTGCCAGTCATGCCATTCTAGAGAGAGTTAGAAAGAGAAAGAAAGAGTTAAAGAGAAATAGAGCGCGTATGCAGGCACACTCTAAGTAGGAATAGACAGGCGAGCGACGCACGACCAAGTAACTTTTTCGTCTCATGTCGCCTAAAAGAGGGGCTAAGTGGAGATCGCCAGGAAAGAGCGTGATATAAGAGCGTGTTTATTAATTAATTAATCATATTGATTAATTAATCATTTAATTAAATAATATTTTAACAGTAAGCATTTCAAAAAATATCAACATAATAAACATATAATGGTCGGAAATAGAAAATATAATCAAAACAAATTTCAAAGGAAGAAATATTAAAATCATGGTTTGTACGAATCATATCGAATATGTCAGGGATTTATATCAGAGAAACGAACTTTTTAAAATATATCACATTTCTAAACTCAGAGGTCATTCAGGAATTGAACGAACTTACAATAAAATTAAAGAGAAATATTGCTGAGAAAATCTAAAGAAAGACATACAAAGAAGAATTTCAATGTGCCAGGAATGTCAAAGAAATAAATTAAAACGTAAACCAACAAGAAAACCGATGACTCTGAACGATACATCTTTCAAATCATTCGATAAAGTCGCTATGGATATAATGGGACCATTTGATTTCATTTCAAGACCATCTCTCAAAATTTATCGCTCTAACAGCGTTAAAAGACGAAACCGCGGAAAGAGTAAGCGAAACTTTTATAAAAAGTTTCATATGCATTTTCGGAACACCAAAAGTAGTATTAACAGATAGAGCTCAGAACTTTAAAAGTAAATTGCTATAACAAATATCAAAAAGATTTCAATTCGAAAGAATTGAATCAACATTATTCTCCCCACAATCCAATAGCTCTGTTGAGAGAACAAATTACCCTCTGTGTGAATTTATCAAACAATTCACTTCGAAAAAATGTGAATAGGACGAACTCTTAGAACTAACACAGTTTATTTAGAACACCAGCATTCACACTGGTCACAATTTCACGCCACATGAACTTGTTTTTGCCTTTCCAGCCAAACTAATATTCAGCGTACCTCTAAAAAAATTCGAACAATTACCAACCATTAACGGATACTTAGAGAACTTAATAAAAAATATCAACGAACTAGTATAGAGAAAATATGATAACTTCAAAACAAAAATCAAAACAATACTATGACTGATTTATAAATCCTATAGAATTCAAAATCAGAGACAGAAAAATTAGAAAAAAATAAATATTTAGTACCCTTTGAAATATTAAAATAACAGAAAAGGGTAGTGTTGTAATTAACGACAACGGAAAACCAAAAACAGTTCATGCGAATAAATTAAGTTTAGTTAAAAAAATAGATTAATATATTTTTTATTCCAAAAAACATAATGGAACGACATTCATTAGTTATATTAATACTAATCACTCTCCTTTAAACAAGCAAAGGACTCATCGGGTTCAACTGTAGCTCAATAAATCCGACCATCACAACATACTCCCTTGTGGACGCTGAAGAATGTGATTTCCACGAAACAAAAATGCAACATAATCTACAATAGAACTACTACAAACAACCAAATTTAGGTCAATAAGAATTATCCAACCTAAAATAGTAATACAGCGTACAGTTTTCCATTGCGGCATCTTTAGCCATTTAGGTCCAACAGAAAATGCACTCCAAGAATATATCTACGATATATCACACGATGATTGTAATAACATCCACCAAACGACTATTTTCAAATACGATAATTTACATATTATAGCGGGATTAAAAATTAACTCTACAAAAATCTCAGGATTAGATTTAACAGGAAATGTTGAGAGAAAATCTTGTTTAGGTGCGGTCTATGCCGACAATTTCGGAACATGGAGTAACGTTTTAGTACAGGGTCTTATAAAAATAACGCTATGGGAGAGTTACGCAGCGGTTAGGTTAGAAAGTGACAAAATAAGGTTAAATTCGGGTATAGTATGCAAATTTTCAGACCAACATTGTATCGATATGGAAAAACGTTACACTTTCTGGCCGTTATTACCACACGAAGACGGTTTTATGAAGCAATACGAAGTTTTATATAGGGGTCCGGTCACTAAAATAACCAAAATAAACAATAAACAATAAAACGCCCAATCAATAAACAATATTTAGCATAATCACAAAAGACGTATCTTTTGCATTGTCAACTAGAGGAAATATAAGTTTTTGTAATAGATTTTTGGCAAAGACCGAACACCCAAAATTTCTTATATACGAAAGATCAGAACTCAATTTTCTATTCGACAACGATATTCAGACAAAGCAAGGTATACTTAATTACGATTTATTCACGTACTTTAATAGTAATTTATTCATGTATGTTAATAGTAAGTTCATGTACGAAGTGAAACATATCAGATTAGAAACCAAAAACATATACCTAGCTATTATAAAACAAAAATTTGAATTGGAAAGGAATGTCCTGTACAATTCCCTATCCATTACATCCACAAACTTACGGCCGTGGGGGCTGCTATTTCGATCCGCTCGCTCGATAAATCCTCGCCCGGACGTTCGCACGCTCTCGCGGAATCGTTCGCCTCCTCCGGTCCTTCTTCCCGCGGCTCGCGCGGTTCGCTGTTGGTTACTTCTTTGTCCTCTTCTTCGTCCGGACTATAATAAAGTTTAAGGTCCTTGGCATGGAAGAGCTCGGGCAGGATCTCTAACTGATTACCCAATCTCTATGTGTTGGTACCACAATACCTTTATCACATACGGACCGGCATATTTCAGCGCCAATTTTCCTTACGCAATCTTCGACCTTAAACTCGGGTTGCCGTCTCTTCTGTTCGTAATAAACCGCCTGACACGCAGTTTCCTCCTTTGATTTCGAGTTGGTAAGCTCCCATAAATTAGGGAGCTTCTCCATATGTGCAGCCCAATCTACTATAGCTTGGCCCTCCGGACACTCGAGGGCCTGCTGATCCCCAGGGTCTTCTGAACGTCATAGGAGGTACTGGCAGACGCCTAAAGATGAGCATCGCAGGACTATACTCGGTGGCGTTATGAGTTGCCGAGTTCAACGCGAAGTTGAACTCTGACGGGTGCTCATCCCAGCTCTTATGATCACGGCTCACATACAACGTGATCATGGTTTTAAGCGTCCTGTATACGCTTTATATATATCGACGCTTTATACGCTCTAGAGGTTTCGCTTGAGAATAGTACACAGGAGTCAAGGCGCGCTGGATGCCGTTCGTCTGGAGGTCTGAATCGATTTTCTGATTCTTAAACTCGGTGCTGTTATCCGATAAGAATACCTCTGGCGCGGCAAACCAAGTGACAATTCGCTCGAGTAACTCCTTTGCGATCGTTTTCCCATTAGCTTTGCGTATTGCAATGCATTTCACTCACCGAGTAACAAGGTCTATAAAGACAAGGACATGCTCAAAACCTCTTGAGCTTTTTGGGAAAGGTCAAGTGATGTCACCGGCCACCACCTACCAGGGTCGTTACACATGTCTACGATCCAGTAGCTCGAAAGTTGCTCTTTGTTCCACCTTGCATTGCTGACATACCGGGCAACTCTTCACGTACTCCCTGGCCTGATCATACATCTTAGGCCAGTAGTACAAGCACCTAGCCCTGGAGAACGTACTCTCTCGTCCTTGATGCTGCCGTCACAGTATCATGGACGTCCTCGAGCACTTGGTGCCTTTTCTCTCTAGGCACCGCAAGCTTCCACGCTTCCTCGTTGTCGATGGACCCTTCACTGTCCTCATCAGGCTGATAATGATACAACCTCCTCCCAACTACCTTCCATGTGTGATGTGAGTGTGGGTCCTGGCATACCTCTTGATATTGTTGTAAATACCAGGCATTAGTGGTCTGGTTTATGGCACTCACTTCAGTCCACTCCTGCTGATCGTCTCCTGGAACCTCGTGAAAGCTTGCTCTTGCTCCTCCCAAGAGAAACGTACATTCTATTTCGTTAGGCGATTTATAGGTTCAGCGATCATGGCGAAGTCGGGTATAAAATGTCTATATCAGGATGTCATTCCTGTGAAAAGCTCAACCTGTTTGACAGTCTAAGGTGTTGGATACTCTAGTATGAGTCTTATCTTTTCGGGATCTGATCTTACTCTGTCCAGGTTCACGATAACTCCCAAGTACCTAAGTTCCGTCTTACAGAAATGGCTTTTAGCTTTGTTGATGGTTAGGTCCGCACCTAAAATTCTCTTTAATACCATTTCTAGGTGCCGCTTATGCTCCTCAAATGACGATGAAACAACAATTACGTCGTCAAGGTAAGCAAAAGCGAAATGATCCATACCCGGGCCTATCACCTTATCCATCAACATCTGGAATGTCGCTCTCGCATTGGACAGTCTGAAGGGTATTCTCTTGAATTGAAAGTGCCCCAATCCAGGTACTGTAAACGCCGATATCGGGCGCGATTCTTCCTTCAGGGAAATCAGATGGTACGCACTACTCAAGTTCAGCGTCGATATGAATTTTGCATTCCTTATCCATCTTAGGATGTCGTTCATATATGGCAAAGAATAGGCATCTGGTTTGGTTATTGCGTTTACCTTTTGTTAATTACGCAAAACCTATACTTTCCATCAGCCTTCTTTATCATTATCACTGGACTTGACCATCCGCTGGTAGCTGGTTCGATTACATCTTTTTCCAGCATATCCTTGACCAGCGCATGCATTTCCTCTCGCATCCTGTCAGAAACTGGGTAGTACTTCTGTTTGATGGGTCGAGCACCTTCAACATCTATTTCGTGCTCAACTGCGACGGCACAGCCTAAAACATCTCTTCCGTCAGGAATCAATCTTCTGACGAGCTCTTCGATTTCCTCAAGTTGTATATCCGTAGTCTTCCACAGTCCTACAATTGCGAGAAATGCCATACTGTTAATTCCAGCCACTTCCATAGGTACTTTTACCTGGGCGTCCTTCAGCCATAATTCATCCTCATCGGGATTCAAAATTACGCGGAACTATCTTATAAAGTTCGTGCCTACGTAACAGTCATGAGTAGTAGCGTAATGGAGCCAATTATGGGGTACGGGCATCCGTCGACGTGCCTTGAATCGCCAGCCCTGGTCACATTCAGTCCGAGTCCCCTCTCCGATGCCAATCTCAGCCCTAATTGACGCATACCGTGGATGAGGCTCCGGTATCATAGAGTGCTCTAATTTTAGAGTCACCTATGTCTACCGGCAACTACCATCTGGTCTCATCTTCTGAGTCGTATCCACGAGTAGCGTTTTCTCCTCCATTTGTCGTGCAATTCAGCGGCTTTTTCCCTTCCGCTGCTGCTACGACGATAGGCATGCTCCTACTTGTGGACACCTTAGGCGGGAAACTTTTTGTGTAAAGGGGTCGGAATTTTTCAGATCTTTGGGTTGCTCGATCTTCTTAACAATCGAGTCGTCTCCCTCCTTCACAACTTGTATATGACCACCTGGTCCTTCCAGGATAACCGCGCCCCTACTCTACCAAGGGCTCGATTGCCTTCTGCTCCATTGAATTGCTAGGTCCCGGGCCCTCTTGCCATAGGTCTCCGGACCTGTTTGGATACCTGGGTCGTCGACAAATTCACTGAAGACACGAAGATGACCTGTTCTCTTCGCTCTCCTTGCCGTTTCCCTTGTTGCAATCTGGGCATAACTTCCGGCTGAATCCCAGTTTGCCACAAGTGAAACACTGAAGAATCTTCGCGAAGTCGATCTTACGACTCTGACCTTCTTACCACTTGCCAGGAGACCTGAGAGGAGGTGAATTCCTCCTTCTCTCACGCCATCGGCTTTTGCGCTGTTCTGAAGGGCTGTCCTGCCTTTTTGTGGCCATTTTACGTAGGAGTCTCTCTATGCTCTCCAGTCGCTCCTCCATTTTCTTATCAAAATTAGAGGTTTGCGCAACCGATAGCGTAGCTGATTCGGTAAGCCTCCTGGCAAGGTTATCCACTCCCTGTCCGCGCTGTGGATCTCTCTGCGCTTCCTGCAACAGACTTTGTTGCTATTGCGTACTTGTGTCGAATCATTCTTGGGCGTCGGCGACAAATTCAGTGTAACTAAGCCACTGGCGCTTGTTATTATCATACCAGGTCCCAGCGTTACCTTCGAGGATCTCTGATACGGAATTAGGTTTATTAAAGAATAATCTCCCACGATGCAGAGCTAACCACCGGTCCGTTGATCACGTATGAGTTAACGTGTATTCACCTTTACCTTTGATACTTTCGCTCCAATGTTTCCTTTCCAATAGAACTGAACTCACCTAAAGTCACCTGACATGTGATACTTGCTTTCTCTTAGGTGTACGGAGACTAATGTTTCTTTTCTATATTCCCTAGGTGAAATTAGTTTAAAAAATAACGGGTGTCGAATCCGTTAAACTACTGGAAAACGAAATAACATAATGCGGCGAATAAAATCAAGACGTTTATAACAAAAGAAGCTACAGTCTTTGTTGGGCTGAAAGACTTGCGTGCGCGTATATGATTTGCAATTATACGGGGAGAGAGAGAGAGACAGAATTCCAAATTCTACCGCAAAATCTAACGCTCGGCGCGAATGTGATAACGGTCGGGTATAGCAAAATACTTTCGCAAGTATTTTGTCGCGCGGAAAAAGGTAGGTGTACCTAACCTGCGGTGCAATTACGGTGATCAACCGTAATTATTGTTGTCAAACGACTTCTTCACCCTGGAAGGCTGCGACGATTTTGTCTCGCTACCGGATAGGTTGCTGCGCGTCCACTTCCTCGCTACTATTGGCTCGGTGGTTTTTTTTATCTGGATTTCTCGCTGTCACTTACGCACGTACCAAGACCAATAAATTTTCAATAATCTTTGTTCGGCAAACGGTAAAACACAAGATGAAAATTTTTGCGGTTTCCCGAACAACAACTGAGGCTTACTAAAAATTAAACTAGCGCGCGCCCTCTCTCTTTCTTAATCGTTCACTCTAGCATCGCGAGTGCTACCGAATCGCAAACGTATCGATTGATCGAATCGACTACCGTTGCACGCGTTACAATAATAACGATGAAGTTCGTATTGGAATTCGACATTATGATTTATTCTTACTTCCATCTCACAGTATGACTCGTATATGCAGTCGATTAACTAAGGAAAATGATGATACAATAGAAAAAACGAAGATGGTTACTAACACCATTATTCATTTGTATGAGGATATAAAATACAATATAAATGCTATTGAGATAGATTAAGCTAAAACTGTTGGCTTTAATGAGTCTTATGAAAAACTGATTATCACTCAATTCAAGTCAAAATTCAATTGCCGAAAATGCCGGCTGGACTAGCGATGAAGGAATGGCGCTTACAAATGATACAGGTCATTTTGTCGTTATAATGCACCTCAGTATGCTGTTAGGATTTGCTGAAGATTATCAGAAAATCGTAGTAAATGTCAAATACGAGCTTATCATTACAATATCAAGAAATAATTTGAATCTTGTAGGTTTTTGGATAGATGACAACTCAATAAGTTTGATTATCCTTTTTACCGCTTCTATTTTTCTTTGATTCGGCTGTCCGACTTTGTTTTCAATAGATATTAGAGATTTACTTGATCCGGCTTGAATTTTCTGAAGAACAAGTATTAATTTAATATTTGAAGTGTTTATTATTTTAAATAAATGAAAAACTTACCATTACCAATTAATCCATCAGGTCGACAAATAACATCTGCTATAAATTTTGCTAATACTGTGGTTGATGGTAGCGCTTGTAAACAGCAGTGCCGTTGTATAAGTGTTGCATATACGAGGTGTGTTCAAAAAGTACCCGGAATTATCGTTTTTCCAAAAAAATATTTATTTATTCGTTTACATCAATGTGGTCCCCTTTAAAGTAATCTCCCCCAGATATAATACACTTATGCTTGCGTTTTTTCCAATCTTCGAAGCACTCTTGATATTCACTTTTTGGTATATCCTTGAACATTCTCAGCGATTCGGCCTTTATTTCTCCAATCGAGGAAAAACGCCGTCCTTTCATGGGTCTCTTCAACTTTGGGAACAGGAAAAAGTCACCTGGAGCCATATCTAGTGAATATGGAGGTTGGGGCACGACTACGGTATTGTTTTTGGCCAAAAAATTACGAACAAGCAACGACGAGTGAGCAGGTGCGTTATCGTGATGCAAAAGCCATGAATTGTTTTTCCATAAATCGGGGCGTTATATTTTCGGATTGTTTCACGCAAACGTCGCATAACTTCAAGGTAATACTCCTTATTAACCGTACGATCTTGTGATAAGAACTCATGATGCACCACGCCCCTGCAGTCAAAGAAAGAAAACTGTAAGCAAAACCTTCACATATGATCGAACTTGACGTGCTTTTCGCTCTTGGTGACGTTGAATGCTTCCAGGTGGACGATTGTGCTTTGGTTTCGACATCACAACCGTACACCCATGTTTCATCACCAGTTATGATCCTTTCAAGCAAACTTGGATCGTCGTTGACGTCGTTTAACAGGTCCTGAGCGATGTTCATGCGATTGTTTTTTTGGTCAAAGTTCAGTAGTTTTGGAATGAATTTTGCTGCCACCCGTTTCATACCCAAAACATTTGAAAAAAATTTTTCCACTTTTTTCAAATTTTCATAGATTGTTGACGTGCTGTGTCGACCGGAGCGTTCGTCATCTTCAACGTCTTCGCGGCCATCTTGTAAAAGCTTATACCACTCGTAAACACTTATTTTTTTCATAGCAGACTCACCACAGGCTTTTTGTAACATTTCACACAATTTGTTACACTTTATTTCATTTTGTACGCAAAATTTAATAGAAATTCTTTGATCCATTTCTTTTAAAAAACGAAAATCGCCGAGTTCATAAAAACATGTCAAACCTTAGCGACTACCGCAGATAAAGTAAACAGTGAATATAGCTGAAAATTTTATCATACTTCAGGGGCATGTATACCAATACAATAAAAAAAAATTTTGACAATCGGACTCTCCAGACCCGCGAAATTTAAAAATTCCGGGTATTTTTTAAACACACCTCGTATTTCAAGTCTTTGAATCTTGGTAATTGCAATTAAACTTTCTAGTTTTTGCTGCTCCTCTTTAACTTTTCTTGTGCTTTCTACCCAAGCTGTAGCCTGCCGCTCACGCATTATTCGTGCGTAGCGCTCTAAATCCAACCTAGAGCGTACAGCTTTCCATATACATTGTTCAACATTATTTAGAATTTGTTGAGCTTGTCTTCTAAAATTAATGAAGCCCTGCTGCCACTAAAAGAAAAAAAAAATTATTAAAAATTAAAATATATTTCAATTATAAAACTAATGTACCTGGTTAATGATACCCATCACTATTCAAAAATATAAACCTCTAGAGTGATTTCTAGTTTCATTATCTGAACCATCTGAAAAAAAAAATGGAAATGATTTTAAATCAGCAAAATAAATAAAAAAGATACAAGAAAAAACGTACCACGACGAATATGCTGATAAGCAACTTATATACTCCAATGGAATGAATCGAATTCTAGGCTAAATATTTATTCTTAAAAAATTATTCTAATAATACACTAAATTATTATATATAAAACGTAAATATATACTTACAGACATCAAGAATGTTAAAAAATGACTAATGTACTCCAATTTTTCAAAATACAGTTTAGCACCGAGGTAAGAGCATAACACGACAAAAAATAGAAGATACCGAGTTGTAGAACTACTGATGAACCAGTTTCGACGAAAAACTCCTTATATAGAGAAACTCATTACTCTTTCGACAGCGAAAAACCCTTCTCTCGGCAAATAAGTATGCTCTTTATAGAAATCATTTTCTTATAAAATATTTCTTATTTTTGAAAATAAAAAAGAAAAAAAAAGATAAATAGCAGGTGAACAGCAAGGATAATCCGCCGAAAAGAATTTACAAGAAAATATACTTTTAATCTCACCAAGTCACACTGAATCAGAACAAGAGAGCTAGCACACACTCGTTAGCAAATATATAGCTATATACAGACTGAGAACTGTACAAGGTATGCGTAGCAATGGCTCAAATAGTAGAGCGCTGTCCTGTGGACCTTGAGAACGCGGGTTCGATTCCCGAACGCGATATACCACTGCTTAATAGAAAAGATGAGTTTAAGATTCTACAACTATAAATTTATATGACACTGTATGGAAAAAATTGTATTGATATTGTCGAAAGAATCCTCTTTTATTCAAAAAAATTTTTTTTAAATATTTTTGAAAATGTAAATATATTTTCGTTTACTATAGTTTAACCCCACAAAAATCAGTCTCCAATCCGTTCTCAGCTAATGTAGCAGTAGCGTCTTAAAGGCATTGGCGTCCGCCCGGGAAACCTCAACCCGGAAAATCGCATTCCCTCTACGAGATATATATTATATATACATATAGGGACCAAGAGAGCAAGAGAGCGAAACAGAGAGTACGTCCTCCCCACCACCGTGCATTACCAAGCCACGCTGAATGAAAACGAGAGAGAAAGCGCGTGATTCCCACTTCCGCGCACTTCCAAATCATCCGGAGTTACCCGGAACGCGGCACCCTACCAGCACCACGCGTTCGAGCCCTATGTCAAATATGTAGATAGCATACACACTAAGAACTGTACAAGGTACGTGTTACAGTAGCTCCAATGGTAGAACGCCGACCTGTGGACCTAGAGAACGCTGGTTCAATTCCTGAAGGCGTCTGTTCATTTTTTGGAAAAATTGTAGCTCAGCCAAACATGTGACGAAGCATTATTTCCATATTCATTTTAACAATAAAAATAATAACCAAAATAAAATCAATCTCTTTATAAATTAATTCTACTTATCACAAAATACTATTACGAGAGCATTAGGGTTTCTAGTCTCTAGTGACAAATCTGTCCTGAAACATGCTTTGCTTATCTACTACAATAAAACACTAAAAAACAACTACCTAAAATAATAAGCAATATTGAGATAGACATATCATACAAAATATGTAAAATAAGAAAACGAACGCTACGATTACTCGTAAATCGATATCAAAATCCATATAATGGTATAGTAGATAAGCAATGAATGTCCTGGCACACAAAGGAGCCAACAAAGGATGCCGCCAATGTATAAGGGATATGTGTATGTCCTGGGACACAAAGAGGCCATCCAATGAAGATGTCATGGTATCGCGCTACCGCGACACCTCTCTGTGTTGTCGCGAAAAGGTGAGACCCCATGCTGAGCGTCTAAAACGTATTTGATGTACCTCTGACACCTCCCGTTGAGTGTCTAAAAGGTAATCAATGTACCTTTTGCATTGAAGATGCGTCGCCAATGCATAAGGGATATGTGTATGTCCTGGGACACAAAGAGGCCGCCCGATGAAGGTGTTGAGTTTTTGCGATAATTTGACACCTGTTTGTCTGCCAGTGGGCCCTTCGACAGAGGCACTCCCCCCCCTTGCAGAGGTTGTTAAGATAGGACGCTGTAGAAGTTGGTAGAGTGTTTCGTTAGCTATATGATGATCTCTCTCTCTCTCTCTATCCCTCTCTCTCGCTCTCCTTCCACAGTAGGGCGCTTACAAGTAAGCTTATGCTGGTAAGTGTAGGTCCTCAGAGAGAGGGTAGCGTCTCTAGCTTGATAAGCTATATGCTGCACTCTCTCTTTCTCTCTTTCTATCCATCTCTCTCTCTCACTCTCCTTCGACAGTAGGGTGCTTAGTAAGCTTTGATTTAGGAAACCTTTCAACCACTCTCTAATAACATTACATCTCATGCTAAGAGTCTAAAGCACAATCAATGTTCCTTTTTAAATAAAGATGCGTTCTAGCAGCGTGCACTATCCTTTTTTTAGGGCCGCATTTGATTTTGGGAAACTTTCGACCACTCGCACCACCTTGTACTCTTTCCGCTGTACTTTCTCCCTTAGCATGAGGTATTATAAATACCTCATGCTGAGGGTTAAAAACGCAATCGATGTTCCTTTTTCAATGAAGATGCGTTCGAAAGTATACATTGTGTAGTGGGTGATTGGAGAGAGGGTGATCTTAATAACGAATCGTCTCTTAGTTATCTTGATGCTTTTTTACTTAGAGATAAGGTTTTTAAGTTAGCCTCTTGTTCAGTTGTGCTAACAATCCCCCACATGATGAACATCTAAAACGAAATAGATGTTCTTCTTCCTTTAAAGATTTTTGCGCAGTATGCCTAGAGTTTCTTTCAGTGATTGGGAATCATCTCGATTTTCCAGGAAAATCATTTCCAGAGTCAAGCGTTCGCCAGTTGTCGACAAATGTAAGCCGCGTTCTTTCTTCTTTAGAAGAAGTTTCTTTTTTTTTGAAGAAGAAGAAGTGAATATAGTAAACAATATTGTGTTTTTTGTAATTTTGATTGTGTTTTTGTGATTTTTTGAAAAAAATGGATAATCTTCAAATTATTGCAACAGTTAATGCCATGATTGTATTCATGGTAAACGTAAGTATATATATTTTACTAATTATTGTATTTAAGCTCGCGTTTTTATAATAAATTTTTTATACATTTTATAATTTTTTACACTCCACCAGTACTGTTGGCAAGTTTGCTAGCAAGTGTATTTTACTTTTTATTAATTTCTACTAGTATTTTGAGAGTGGTAGGTATAACAACCATTATTTATATAATATAAATATAAAAATATATTTATTTTTAATCATTAATTCTTTTACTTAATATAATCTTGCTGGATCCGTTGCATAGGCGACATATTCAGCATGTAATGGAAATACTTATAGAGGTATGTATGTGTGTGTGTGTGTATATATATATATATTTTTTTTTTTTTTCGTTCTTAGTAACAGCGCGATGTCGAGAGATCTGGAAGCCTAATGTGGGAACCACCTGCGCAGGAAAGGGCTGCGGCCGAAAGAACTGCGGCCGAAAGAGCTGCGGCCGAGAGGGCCGCGACCGAGAGGGCCGTTACCATGAGAGCTGTGATCGAAAGGGCCGCGGCCGAAATGCAAAGGCTACAAATGATGTGGCTGAAAAGGCTGAAAGGGCTGATAAAGCTGCGGCCGAGAAGACGGCAAGGACTGCGAAGTCTGCAGCCGAAAAGGCTGCGAGGGCTGTGGCCTAAACGACAGATGTAAAAGCAACAAAAAAAAAGATGCGTAAACGCTGTATCTATTACAACTCTTCCACCGAAAAAAAATTTATGAAGGTAAGATTATTCATTATTATTATTATTATTATATAAATAAATTTTTATTTTCTAATTAAATTAAAAATGTATATTATTTTTAGGTCAATAATGATGCTACTGCTGTAGGAAGGCAACCAATGTGCAGCATTGAAAATGCCCTTCCAATGGCAAACACCGTTACCACCACCAGCAGCATGATGATCACCGTCACTGCTGCCACTAGCATACAGAAAGTGGTATATCAGGAAAAAAAATTAAATAAATAAATTTATACAATAATATTTTTTTAATTTAATAAATAAATAAATAAACCACTTAAATAAAAAATATCTCTCTCTTTCTTTCTCTTTCCTTCGTCATGAAGGAGTTGGTAAGGCGCTTAGGTAAGCTATACGAGGGTCTACAGCATACTACCATAACAAACTCTGTAGGTGGGTGGATGGGTGAGTGGGTGGCGGTGGGTGGGTGGGTGTGGGGCGGCACTCTGTCAAAGGGCCCACTGGCTTCTATCTCAGGACATACACATACGAGGGTGGTTCGATAAGTACTTAGCCCTCCTTTTAGTTCCAGCGATGCTCCAACTTCTTTAACCGGTCTGAAAAATACGTTTCCTCGAGGTCTGAAAAGTAGGCTTCCGTGGCAGCGATTACCTCCTCATTCGACTCAAATTTCTGCCCGGCGAGTGGCTTTTTCAAGTTTGGAAACAAAAAGAAGTCGCGCGGGGCGAAATCTGGAGAATACCGTGGATGGGCAGCAGTTCGTTGCCTAATTCGACCAATTTGGCCACGGCGACGGCGGAGGTATGAGCCGGTGCGTTGTCATGGTGGAAGAGCACGTTTGTCTTCGCCAAACGGGGCCGTTTTTTCTGCAATTCGACGTCGAATCGGCCCAATAATTCGGCATAGTACAGCCCTGTGACCGTTTTTCCCCTCTCCAGGTAGTCGATGTAGATCACAGCTTGTGAATCCCAGAAAACGGTGGCCATCACCTTTCCGGCCAATGGGGCAGTCTTCGCCTTCTTCGGAGCACTTACGCCGGGTAAAGTCTACTATTTCAACTGTTCCTTGGTCTCTGGTGTATACCAGTGGATCCATGTTTCGTCGACTGTCACGAAACGACCAGAAACTCCTTCAGATTGCGCTTAAACAGCGTCAGACATTGGTCTGAAGTTGTCTCACGGTTGCGCTATAACGAGTGTGTTATCACTCGTTATGTCTCTCTCTCTCCTACATAACAATAAATGTATCATTTAGTTACATAATTTATCTCGTTATTGTATGACCCTATTTTCAGCAGCCAGGAGCAGGTAAGTGGGACAGAGAGCGCGAGCTAAGAAGTCCGCGAGGAAGAAAGAGAGAGAGAGAGAGCTACGCGACCTTCGCGCGTCATTAGCCAATCACGCGTCGCGACATATCGTGGCACGCGCAAAGGCGCGAGAAAGCGCCGACCGGCCGAAAAGCCAAGAGGGGAGAGAGCGACCCTCCGGGCGAGCGCATGGGGCTGTCTCAAAAAGCAGAGAACCTCGCCGACGCGCAACTGACCGCCTCGCGACCACGCCGCTACGCTCTCCCCGCGACCGAAAACCGAGCTTGTGCCGGCGTGGGTGTGTGTGAACGGTGACCGTGACGTGCTACCGCGGGCCAGCTTCTGCCACCCGCTTCTCACCGGCGTCGCGCGTCCTAGAGCGAATGCCCCCGAGACTGCCGAGCCGACACCCTCGTCGTCGATCGAGTCAAGGCCAACGAGCGACGCTTCGACCTGTAAGTGCTAGTTCGTACATCTCTCTCTCTCTCTCTCTGGTGCTCGCTGAATGCTTCTCTTTCTCTCGCTTACGCTGCGCAGCGCCTTTTGTACCCCATTTCTATTCGCTCATTAAAGTGTGTATTATTTAACGCGACAACATTCCTTCGAGCTAAAACCTAGCCCTCAGCCTTTTCCCACGTATTCTCTCTGCGTGCCGCAGGGAACTTTCACGCTTTCAGCCCGGTTGTACCTACGATGCCGCCGCGGGCCCACCGGCCTTGACGTCGAGTAAGCGGCAGAAACTGCGCTATCGGGTCGAGCTTCGCACAGCCCTCAAGAAGCCCGCAACTTGCTGCTTGTCGCAGAAAGATTATTCGTTCGTCCTCCTTCTTCTTGGTTTAACGGGGAAATCGCGAAGGCGCATACAAACCCCCGTTATATGGCGCCTAACGTTCTGGGGACGTGACCGTTTTCTTTGCTTCATACGACTAATTCGAAAGTTCCTGAAAATTTTCGCTTGTCGGTCGCTTCGCTTTTCGAGGAACCGGCCGTGGAATGCGATGAACAAAGGCTCCGTCGAGCGTGTCCTCACATATCGGTAACTTTGTTTTGAGCCGGAGAGCTAGGTTGAGTGCGCGAATGTAAACAAGTGTACGTTTCCAACACCCAAAATTTCTCACTACGCGTGCGACAAAGACAGATTACACCCCCCGTCCTTTCTTAAATTTTGTACACCGGCGAGCGGTCTTAACGACGCCTAGGCGAACGACGCATCTCTGATTCTCCGTTCGTGCCGGAACGGATTATATAACCCCGCGCGCGCGTATCCTATAAGCGGCGGTGTATTACACATGTACAAGTGTAACGTTAGAAATGCATTTTTCCTTGCCAAGAAAAAGAAACTCGGCTACGCGGAAATTACGCGATGCGCTCACTGTTATAAGTGACAACGCAGGTTAAGTTTAATGTGTATTGTAGGCGTGCGAGCGAGATCTTTTTCTCTGTTAGCGTGGGATAGGTTGTATGCTCATGAGCGATGCGTTTATTTTCGCCTTTGATGTGAATCACAGCTGATTTAATACTGAATAGTTGACTCACCATTAATTTCGATTTAATAAAATTTTTATTTATTTTTTTTTCTTTCCTCTCGGTGATTTGCTATTCAACATCCATTCTTTCCTCCTTTTTTTTTCTTAATTATTTCGGGGTGAAGCAGGAACAAAATTCTTTTTTGGCAATTCCAAAAATCTTTTTTCTGCTCTTCTTTCTTTTTGCAAATACTCGCCTTACGCTTCACCAAAAATATTATTTCTTTTCTAATTAAAAACTAATGGTGAATGGTAAGGAAGTAATGGAAGGAGACCTTATGATATTTAAAGAGGACACCGACCGAAGAATCGTCGAGTCGATTAAAACCCTCTCGAGCGACGAGGTCGATGACGCACTAAGTCAGCTGAAGCTTCACACACAAGGTTCGTTATACTGGCGCGCTAACAGATTGTTGACGCGCCTAAACGGCAACTACACAGCGTCCTCCCTCTTCTTGGTTTAACGGGGAAATCGCGAAGGCGCATACAAACCCCCGTTATAGCGCTTGTTGTCCGGAGTGAGCAAACGCGGCACCCATTGCGCCGACAGCTTTCTCATGCCCAAAATTTCATGCAGGACATGACCCACGCGGTCTTTTGAGATGCCTACGATCTTAGCTATCTCGCGCACCTTCAATCGTCGATCTGCCTATACGAGATCGTTAATTCTTGTCACGTTATCCTCCGTGGTAGCCGTTTTCGGAGCACCTGGATGTGGCTCTTTAAAAATCGATGTACGACGACGTTGAAACTCGTTAAATCAATTTTTGACGGTCGCCACTGAAGGCGAAGAGTCACCGTACACAGCATCCAAGCACTTTTTGATTTCGCTGCGTGCTTTCCCTTCCAAAAACAAGAATCGAATCACCGATCGATACTGCTCTTTTTCCATTTTTCAAAAATCAACGGACACACTTGCTTTCACACGCTCTCAAAAATAAACTACAACTCCGAACCGGCTGAAATCTTGACAGTAACCATCGAGAAGGTTGTACTAAGTGATAGAATATTTCTTTTGCGAGAGTGATGCCATCGGGCGGTGAGGCTAAGTACTTATCGGACCACCCTCGTATGCTGGCTTGGCATAGTGGGCCCTTAGAGAGGGGGAAGCGTCTTTATCGCTTGAGGTGCGCTCGCTATGAAGAAAGGTAGCGTCTCTAGCTTGCTAAGCTATATGTGGTGGCTAGGTGCGTTCCTAATATTATAAATGCTTCTCCCCTTCAACATGCTATACCTATAGAGTAGAGGGAGTTTGCATACAGCGTATAGCGTGGTTACTGTTCTCTCTCTCTCTCTCTCTCTCCCTGTCTCTCGCTCTCCTTCGACAGTAGGGCGCTTAGACAGCTTATGTTGACTAAGTGTGGTCCCATGGAGAGGGGGTAGCATCTCTAACTTACTAGGCACGTACACCGTATAGTGTGGATACTGCTCTCTCTCTTTCTCTCTCTCTCTCTCTCTCTCTCTCTCTCTCTAAGCAAGCGCTATAGTAGTTTCATGAGATATCGGGTACCTTTCGATTTCATAGTTAATTTTATTCGAATATTAATTAATAAAACTTATAGAATTTTCGTTTAATTATTAATTTATCGTTCAACTATAAATTGAATATAATACAGTCTGTCTATAATCTTTATTTTCAGTTGTCGACATTGCTATTTCGAAATATTGAGTTGAATTTTTATATGTAATACTGTCAACTTCATCGATACCTTCGAATTCAGATTGCTTCTGTCTATCTTTTATAGTTTTACACATCGTTTCTAATTGGAAAGGTAATACTCTCAATGGTGGACATCTCATGTCGACGAAGTAGAGATAAATTTTGAGGTTGAATTGCTATATGGATTTCATCGCCATTATTCAAATATGATAATGAATAAGGCTGATGCTCATGAACTTCATAATGAGCTATAGACTCATCAAAAGCGACACCTGAATAAATGTCTAGAATTCCCTTCATATTGTTGTTGTTGTTTTATACAGCACACTAATATGCAGAATATTTTCTTTCATGATTTTCGACGACTTTTAGTCTCAAGCTTTTTAGGAATTGAATGTTCTGAGGTGTGAGCGGTCTGTTAGCTCGCTGTTGACAGATCGCTAAATGATATTTTTGTCTTTTAATATAGCCTCGATCGGTCTTTATACTGTAAATGATACCCATTACTAAGATATGGCCTTTATATGTACTCACACTGTGATGACTTCTCCTCGAAAGTTAACTAGTTTTCCGTCTTGTTCAACTATACGAATTTGAAAATGAACAATGCTCCTCACAGTGACTGGAAGGTAAATGACGTGAGAGGGAACTTCTATAATCTTATATCCAGGTGGGACTGCTGGGAAAAATTCATGTATAGTATGTACTTTGCGATCGTTTATGTAAGAGCCTGTAGTAATATTACACTCTACACGTAAAGCATTGACTTTGAGTATAGTGACGGGTAAGTCATAACTTTGTGTTTCGTTTTCAACGAGCGTGCGTCTAGTTAAGCCTAAAATTGATCGAATAAAATCTTCTGATTCAAAATGTATTTTTTGACTACACTGAATGGCACTACGTAAAGTATTATTATTTAATTTCAGGCTAAACGATATACCTTTAGGTGCAAATGCTTCTTTGAGAAAGCTTTGGAAGCTTTGAGCTTCTTTGGAAAGAATATAATCTTCTATTTCGTAGCTACCAGTCGGTAAAGTCAAAGCATCTTGACCTTCAATGTAAAATTTATTATAACCAACGTCAATGTTTCGTATTGAATTAAATGTTAATAGCTCAACTAGACCAAGAACGTATTTTTTGTTTGGTACCAATTCGATCCATGGAAAATAATATGTTTCGAGTACGGATGATATTCCCGAGAGAATCAATGTCAGTATATTCCTCCATGATAGATTTATTAAACGATAGTCATTCTTTGAATGAGTATTTTTTATACTAGTCGACTTTTCTATAATTTGTTCAAAAGAAATTTGAGACAAAGATGGCTACAAGTGAATGTACGAGGTCTGCCCGAAAAGTGTCGGGCCTACCTTTATATTTTCGTGCTAGCCTTATTCTTTATCATCTGGTGGGTGGCATGCTTCAAAGGAATCCCTACTTGATTGAATAACACGGTTCCATCGATGTTTCCACTTTTCCAAACAGTCCAGGAACTCACTTTTAGGGATAGCCTTAAGTACACTCGTCGCATTGTTTTCAACGGTTGTTTTGTCATCGAATCGGTGTCCTTTGAATGGTTTTTTTAGTTTTGGAAACAGCCAAAAGTTACAAGGGGCTATGTCGGATTGTCGAAGCAATGCGATATTGTATTTGCTCAAAAACTGCTGCACAAGATTGGATGAATACGCTGGCGCATTATCGTGATGAAGAAGACAGTCACCACTTTCCCAAAAGTGTGGCCATTTTCTTCTTACTGCATCACGCAAACGTTTCAAAATGTGAACGTAGTATTCTTTATTGATTGTATGACCTGCTGATGCATATTCGTGATGTACAACACCTTCACAATCGAAAAAAACAATCGACATTGACTTAACATTGCTCCGACTTTGACGTGCTTTTTTTGGTCTTGGCGATTCAGAATGTTTCCACTATGAAGATTGTTGTTTTGTTTCAGGATCATAACCATAAACCCATGATTCATCACCTGTAATAACTTTTCTAAGCACATTATCATCATTATTGATCATTTCCCGATTGTCCAGAGTGATTTCTAAGCGAATGTTCGTCTGCTCTGCTGTGAGCAATTATGGGATGAATTTCGCACACACGCGTTTCATTCCTAAATTTTCGGTTACAATTTCTGAAATAATAGTTTTTGGTATCCCAAGGTCTTCTTCTAGTTCTCGGACAGTCATACGACGATCTTGTTCGATTGCAAGTCGCACCCGCTCAATATTATCTGCGGTTTTTCGTCGTCGAAGGTCGGCCGGAACGAGAATCACTATCGACAGAAGTGCGACCATCCTTCAACCGTTTATACCACTCTTTTATTCGTGTTTTACTCATACACTCGCTTCCGAAGGCCTTTTGCATCATTTCAATAGTTTCCGAACTCATTTTTCCGAGTTGAAAGCAAAATTTAATGCAAATTCGTTGATCTTGTTTTTCAGTCATTTTTGACAATATCAAAATCCGACGAACGCGAAAAAGGCACTGTAAACAAAAACACGCTGCGCATGAACTATACGTTGGCCAGGTGTCATTAAGTAACCAATAGATTCGTGAGGCTTTACTGTTGAAGTTTCTGTCCGGTAGAGGTAGCTCGAACACTATGGCGCGAAGATATAAACGTAGGCCCGATACTTTCCGGATAGACCTCGTATATTGGTTTCTTAATACTAATAGACATCCATGATAACTGTATTGCTACTAAATTATCATCAAAGATGGAACTACTATGAAAGTTGGGTTGAGCGATCCGTGCTTCTGCTCCATATCTACCACCCGATGCTCTAATTAATTTAACATCTTTTCGCTTCCTTTTATTTGACATAGTCTTTTCGTATTCTGCATTAACCATGAGTTTATAGAATAACTTTACAAACTCATTTTTAGCTCATTTTCGTTTTTCAGAATTCAAATCTACATAAGTTTTATGCCACGGCTTTTAATTAAACTGTAGTGCTCTTTGTATCCGTTTTAGTTTGAGTCCGTTTTTAATAGTCTGCTTTAGCGCTCTATAGTGAATGACATACCGTTTTTTATGATACAGTGTTGTTAAAAGTTTTTTTTGTGTTGATCCGAGTGTTGTGTTATGTTCGGGACAAAGAGGAAGGTCCTTATGTTCGTGATGAAGCTCTTTTGGATACTCTAGATCAACTTCTAAAATATATCCAACCTCGTTATTATCGGAACCATCGAAAAAATTAGGTTCATCATGTTAGAGACTCACTTAAATTGTTATACGGTAATGATTGCTTTATCGCCCGTCCATATAAATTATTAACATCAAAGTACTTCAAAGCGTTGCTTGGTTCTTTTTCATTGTATTCTTAGTCTATATATCGATTATTAGCTTTTGAATATCTATTACTAATCATTACTAATCATTACTAATCATTACTATCATTGACTAATACCTCATCGAATACCATTTTAAATGAATAAAACCATGTCTATATCAGTTAAAAGTTCTAACTCAATATTTGTACACTGTAACATAGTATCCCATGTTAATCGCGGAGTAATATAATAGTGTGCTGGGTCGAGTTGATACGCATCCATACAAGTTTTACGAAAATTCTCAATAATATCGACCAAGAGTTATACGTCAGTTTTTAAGTATAGATCAGAATACTGTCCTAAATTAATGATGTCAAAAGCATTCCACCCTTTTTGTGCATGAAAATCTTCAATAGGTGGTAGTTAAGTCTGTTTTAATCTTTCAAAACTGTTGACATACTCATATGGAAGAACGCCTTTTCTCTTCAATAATTCTATTTATGTTTTTGTATATTTATTTTTCTTAAATTCATGCTCTAGGATATTCAGTTTTGTTAAGTATGAAGCCAGTTTTTCGAGAGATGATGGCATGAAACGAAACGAATCAATAAATCGAAAATTCATAATACTACCATCCACTTGTTTTGTGCAAACTATATATCTTTCCTTGTTTTCAGCTAGAACAGTCACATTTTCCTCAAGATTAGAGCTAGTAGCTATTTCTTTAATAATAATATGAGAATCATAGCCAGTAAAGTTACGGAAAACAACTGGTATAAAATAAGGATCTTTATAATTTGAATTATAGGCTGCATGTGCAGCACCTCTAAATTGACTCTTCAAAAAATAATGATCTCTATCTCTTGTTTCATCAGGTGGAAAATATTTTCTACTAATATGACACACTTTGCTCATTTTGAAATCCATTTCATTATGCCATGAAAGATTCATTTCTATATCATTCTTATATATTTTATCTATTTCATCTAATAAAATCTGAAATTATTTTATAATCCATTGTGCTGGTGATTGTTCTTCATTCAATTTTTTTTCTATACATCTTAAAGATTGATTTAGAATCATCGTAACTACATTTATATAAAGTCTCACACTAATGGCTTCATGATCTTGGAAGGATCATCCATTATTTACTGGTTTCAATAAGCATTTTAAATCAGCATATGTAATAAATGGAACCATTTATTTTCGATCGTAATGATTAAATTTGAGAAGAGAAAAATTAGGTAGATTAACTCTATATTTATTTAATTTTAAACAATCTGTCTGATGAATATTCAATTTTTCTTTATCATTGAAATAGTGGAGACAGCGTTCACATAGAAAAATTGGTGAAATATACTTCGTTAATTGACTTCTAACAAGAGCAGATAATTTTTTAATCCATACACAGTGGAATTTTAATTTGAAATTGTCATTGCTATATGAACTGTTAGATTTTTCTGTTTCATTCTCATTAATATAATCACTTTATAGTATAAAAGATTGACATGCTTCTCTTGTTTTAAAGTTGATGTATAATAGGGTGAGACTTCGAATTTGAATCCGTATTTTTTTAGTATGTATAGTATAGATTTATTGAAATACTATTCAATTTTTTACCTAAACAGAAATAAGATTTGAAAGACATTTTGGTATTTGTAATTGTAAGAGTGAATTTGCTGCTTTTAAGAATGACTTTATATCTGTATGTTCTTGATTGGCTATGAATGCAGTAATGATACGAGGGGGGTTAATAAGTCTATACAAAAAGAAGGAAAAAAAATTTTGCGTGTGTAATTTTTTTTTATTTTTCAACATAATCTCCTTGAAGGTCGATACATTTTATTAAACGGCCTTCCAGTTTGTTTAAGACATCAGATAATATGATTTCTAAAAAGCTTCAAAATAGGGATTTGTTTCGGCGATGACTTCTTCATTCGACGTAAATCGTTGACCGGCAAGCCATTTTTTGAGGTTAGGAAATAAGAAAAAAGTAACTGGGAGCCAAATCAGGCGAATATGGTGGATGGTCAATTAATTCGAATTTTCAATCGTTAATTTTTGCGATCGCGTGAACTCGAGCATTGTCTTGAAGAAAGAGGCATTTTTTTTCGTTCAAGTGAGGACGTTTTTCTCTGATTTTTTCTTTCAGCTGATCTAATAATGACGCATAATATTGTCCAGTGATCGTCTGGCCCTAGCTCTCTGCCAATCTCATAAGTCTTATGGCAACTTATATTTGATTCACCAATCACACCGAAAATAATTCCAATTATTTTATCGGTGATTATAAAAGGGTCTTAGGCATTAAAAGATTCTTGTAATTTTGCTAAGTCTGCGGCATCTCGGGATATACGTGAAACTCGACTATCAATGTGATTTTCAGAAGTAGAAAACATTACGTTGCAAAATAATTCCATAGCGTTCCTAGTTTTTAAAACAACGACTTGTGATAAGATGTATTTTGAGACAATGCTTTCACTTAATCTGCGACCGTAAGTTAATCCAACACTTCACTTCATAACATGCATGAGGACCTGTTTAATCATTATGTCTGACCAAATTCTTGACTAAAATCGATTCCAACGTCTAATTGTGAAGTAACAGTGTATACAAAATTTGTTAACTTAAATTATATTGTGACGGAGAATTTCGGCTTGCCGGCTTCTCCTTTGTCTCTCTCTCGTCCGTTCGTTGCGCCCGGGCTGAGGGTGTATTTGTATACACTCTCATGCCTACATTTTCTCTGTTTGAGGTGCGGCGAACGGGCATTGGCGGAGCTGGTGGCGGTTGATGAGGCGACGATCCGTTGCCAGGATCGTTATGCGTGGGGGCGAGTGGAATGGGGAGAGCGCGGCCGAGGGGGGAAATCGGTAGTATCGTTTGGGCTGGCCGATCGCGTGCGCGCGTTTATTTTGTCGTCGCCGATTTCCGGTTTTTTTTCCGTTGGTTTTTGGAAGCGGTGCGGTGCTTCGCCACGTCGTTTATTTGTGGATGCGCACCCGGTGTGTGGGCGCGCATCGGTGGTTCCATTTGGTGTGAGTGTGGAGTGAGTGGCTGGGTCGCGCCCAGCCAAGCCTTGCCGCCCGGCACCGGTGTGCGCGGGTAAGAGCGAAGCCCGTACCGCCGGCGCGCGCGCGTTCGGCGAGCGAGTCCGGCGAGCAGCTGAGCAGCAGCACCAGCAGCAACAGCAGCAACAGCAGCAACGACAGCAACAACAGGGGGTTAGCGGCGGCCAGCTGCAGCAGCAACAACAACAGCAACAATATCAGCAGCAGCAGCAAGCCGCAGCCGTTGGCCGAGAGCGGCCATCTTCACCCGAGGTCGTCGTTGGGAAGGTCGGTGCCGGTTTTTTCTCTCTCTCTCTCCTTTTCTCGCTCTCTTGCATGTTCAGTGGTGCTCGCGGGTGCAACGGTGCAGGTTGGGCAGCGATGCCGGCCCCCGTTGCCGGGTGTTGAGGTCGCGAGTGCGTTCGCGGGCGCTTAGGCTTGAGCGGATTATCGGGCAGTGATTGCCGATAATCCGATTAAGCGGATTAGCGATTTTTGTATTAGGCCGATTTGCGAGACGGAGTGTGCGTGCTCCGTCTAGTTATTAATTTGTGTGTCTTTCTTTTATTTTCTTTTATTGTGTTTGTAATAATAAATTTGATATATATATATTTGTGTCATATGTCACTGCGTCAACCCGTTCGTTTTCCGACTTTCCTTTGATTCGTGCGCGATTGGCACACACGCTCGGTGTGCCATTCAGTCGTGGGAGCATTCGTGCCTCCCGAGCCCTCCTTTTGATAAATATTGTGCGGACGGCCGCGAGCAAGTATTCTAACGAATAGTCGGCTTAAATAATTCCGTTACAATATACATAATATTTTGTAATTAACATTTTTTGAACTGTGATTTATTTTTGATACGAATAATCGAGGGATCGGAAACTCAACGTGTCTTACGTGAAACATGTTATTAAGAAATTGTCTCGGGGTAATCTCTGTTATGCGAGTAAACAGCCTTGTTACATCGCCGCGGGAAAACTCTCTCTGAATTGATTGGATATTGTTTTGATGTAAGAAAATCGCTCGTTCTTTTAACTGGTCAAAAGAGAACGGTGGAGCTTCAATTCTCCCTAAGACTCAAACCAGGCTAGAAGGATTGGTTAAAGATATTTTTCGTTTCTCGTTTAACAGCAAAGTTTATGTGTTTGCTAGTGGAGAGACTAACGTCGAGAGGAAAGTATAGCCTGAGTAAGAGTTCCGAACCAAGCTCGCTCTTCCTTACATAATTAATTTCTGACTAAGTAGGCGTGACTTATTGGGCTAATAACAACCATGCACTACACCTAAGTGGATTAAAATGTAGCTCAATGAATCAATAGTGTCCTTCGCTGTATGTTTGTCTTTTTAATTCCTTGGTTCAGTCTTCTTGCTACTCGCGTTCGCTATTTGTACATGTTACAGAGCGTATATAAAACAAATTTTCGTATACATGATGATCCAATGCAAAAAAAAACAGTATCATCAATAAAACAGAATAATCATATAAATCAAAATTTGCACATCTCTCACCGTTAATCTGTTAGAGAAATAAACAAATGAGTTTTAAATAGGGTATCTATAATGAGATGACGTTCTTCGATTTTGTCAATAACGGCAATAAATTTTGTTTCTATATTTGTCATTATTGAATCTGATAAATAATTTTCAATATTTTCTTTTACAACTTTCTTCTATCTAGTTTGTACAAAAGATTATTCGTTCTCAAGAAAATCCATCGTTCGAAAATAATTGAACTAAGAGATGGCTTTTTACGCCTTTTGATAATGCATGACCCATTAGCATTTTATCAGTCAACAATTCAGCAGAAATGGTAGAAAAAGCTTCTTGGAGACCACTTCCATTCATAATTGTACGTATTCTGCTAAGAAAAAACACGCTTTTTATTGGCTCTGAGCCTTACGTCAATTAGAAAAATCATTGCTAAAAGTGTGCTACTTATTCATGAAACCGTGCCAATCAGAAGTATTTTTAGGATCTATATATTCGCCGAAAAAATATAAAACGTCTATCAGTTTAATTTTGAGGGATAAATCAAGATGATTGCTTTCCAATCACGAACTTTTACGCTATCTAATTCAAAGAGTTCATTATTTTTAAAATAAGTTATTTGATGAAATCCTGACGTACTACCAACGTTCGTTGGTAATGCTTATTATATACGAAGAATTTGACTTTTGCAAGACACGGAGGTTGACAGTGTTACGCACATTATTCCAACCATGTAATGGAAGGTAATTTCACTATCTATAGGAACCGTATTTTCATTGGCGTTGTCATAGATAATTGTAAATAAGTATCTGCAATCACATCAAATTTTTCTAGATCATTAACGATCGAAGTTCTGAATTGAACAGTTTCTGATTATGATACATTAAGACTTATATTATTCAAACGATCAATCAATTTTTGCGCTGCAAATTCTTCGTGCATCATAATAGATAAACCCAACAATATTGGCAAACAAAATGATCATGGTCTAACACACGACATTAAAACGTGCCATCCCTGCAAAATTAAAAATTTCTCACTCTGTAGATATGCTCAAAAATAAATTAATAATATGCAATAGATAGATCTCGTTCAGATGTATAGATATCTATAAATTTATATGGTATCGTTAATTCATAGGGTATTGAATCGGGACTACCAGAAAATCGTCGATGAAGCGGCAGCCGGCAATCAGATATGTCAAGCTGCTGCGCACCATCGGCGATATCCTGAGCGCCACACACATACTGCTACTGATCACTAATAACACCCAGAGACACACACACAACACCCGGATACACACATACACCACACGACCGAGGGAGAGCGCTCCAGGAAGCGCTTCGGAGACTGGCAGCAGAGTACGAGGTTTACACGCGGGAGCGAGGGCGGCTATTTTGAAGCGCCAAGATAAACTAAGCGGGAGCGGGCGAGACAGACCATATGAAAGTGAACGAACTAGAATATATACAATACTAATTCGAAAGCAAACTCGATAATGAGGGCGCTACAAAAATGAAAATGACTTACAACTATTGTATTATATTGCAAAATATCTAGCGATGTGATTTAAAATGTAAAATGTACTAATAACAAATTGGAAATACTTGTATGCGGCCGTTACAATCCCCTAAGCGTACTAATAAGCGACAATTAAGCTGACAAATTAAATTGATAACATAGTACTGCATAGTTTTGTTGTTGGCCAACGGAAGATCATTTCTGAAGTAATTTTTTTGCGTAGGATTCGAATCTGGAGTTAGAATTTGTCCATCACGTCAGGTTTTTTAGATATCCTAACCTAAACGACAAAAAAGGCAGTTTTTTGATATCCTTGAAATCCCACAACAACACGGAAAAATATTTTTTTTTTTTAAACGGAGAAAACCATCTGAAAGGTATACTCTTACCCTTTAAATTCCATATTTAAGATTTCAGATGTCTTTTTTTTCGATCGCTTAACATAGTGCTGCTCCCTTTTTTTGCTATCCTCTAAACATATGAAACATGGGTACTTAGTAAACTCTGACTGTTGTCTAAGAAGCATACCAGCGATTTTCAAATCTCCACATACATCCCATTTATGATTTTCATATTGAATAGCTTGGAGAATAATATCTACATTTTCATATAACTCTTTCAAATGAGTGGAATAAGCAATAGGCAAAGAAGCATATTTATTAGAGTTATGTAACAAAACTCCTTTCAAACTACTTTTAGAAGATAAACAACCTCCAATCAGCAAGATTATATGTCAGTCTACATTTTTGCATTAAGCCATGAACAGTATTGCAATAAACATAGTTCTCACCTTCGGAAAAGAACAGAGTAAATGACTTTTCTCGATGTCTGTACTAAGAAAATGTAGTTTCAAGGGCGAGGAGATTTCTCTCTTTTAGCCTTGAACCGAGTAGTTTAGATTTGTCTTTAGGCAAGCCTAAGTCTCAGACTAAGACATTTAGTGCAGCTTGATCAAAAAGAATCGGTAGAGATTTAGAATCTTGACAATCATAAGAATCACTATCTGATGACTCTTGGAGATCTCTTTTCTCACTACCCACATTCGTATCAGCATTTTTCTTCCAACTTGGAGGATTAGGAGGGATATCGTCAGGACTCATCATCACAGATTTCATGAAACTTGATTCATTCGGATACACTATTTTATGAAAATTTTTCGAATTGAAGCCAATAGTTTTAGTTAAACAAAAATAGCAGTCATTGTGACTAAAAGGCTCTCGCTATAACATTGGCGATTTGAAAGACATGGGAGAAACTGTGTCTGTGGAATTATGCCAGCGTCTTAAAGTTTCAACACAGGATTTACAAGCTTTGTGTGAAACCCAAGGTTTATCTTGATTTCAAATCAATATATTGAAATATCTCTTGTAAAACTGTTTGACACTTTCATTGATGTCAATTTTTTGCTTCGAAAACATAAAACCACCACAGATTTAAAAAAAATTGTCTCAGTCATTTGAAAACCTACGAACGTCTTTATAAAAAAGAAACGAAAATGTGAAAACGATTCATAGAATATACTATGAACAATTCAAGGTAGCTATGAGAACGTCTGATAAAAAGTTCAAAGAAGAACGCACCAAGAACAGACTCGTGAAAACGACTGATGAAAACTGCTCGTCGATAAATCCTGCCTGAAAAGGTAGCCGTGAAAACTGCTGAAGTTCCGGACTCGTTACTGAGTTAAATCTTCCTTCTAGCGATACTTTAACGTAGCCAGTAACGTGTACATTGCTGAAGGTACCGTAGGGATCGAAAAAACTTCCCGCGTTGGTAAACATGCCATCAGGGGCAACGCAACCAGCTAATTCTACCGCGTGTACGGTTGTTTCATTAATTATTAAGTTTTGTGTTAAATTGTCTCCGATTGTCATTACTCGATAAGAGTGCATTCTAGTGCATTCTTCACGTGCTACTTCTTTGATGTATTCTATTTCGGAAAAAGGCGGGACCCATTCATGAGATCGTGCGCCGTATGGTTTGGCTGAGCGTTTAACCTCATCTTGCAATAACAAATCCCGAGTGTTGCAAAATCGTTAAGTTGAAGGAGAGATATTTTGGTTACAGTGGGATTTAATATAGGGCTAGAAATATCGCATCCAGTTATGTCTACGAGAGAAAAGGTAGTAAGGTGGAACGAAAACAATCGTAAGCTATGAAGGAAGCAACTATTTTGATATATTGTTGGAACAAGATGCTGAAAATTACTGCTTTCACCTAAAACATAATTTTTAATTACTACTTGTTTTGATGTATGATTTTTTTAAACGATATGCGAGAACTATTTGGATTTCTTTTTCATTTATTTTAATTTCTATAATGCACAGGCTTATAAGAACTAGATTTTTCAAGCAAATTTGCAGGCGTATCGTGTGGAGCATGTGCTCTGTCCCGCCAGCAGAGCGACCCGGTGATGAAATGATCATCGCGCCTGGGATCAGCACCTACATGAACTTAGGCACGCGATCAATACCGCGGTACAGTCGACGACGAGGGTTTCGCCTGCGTTTTTAAACTTCGGTCGCCATCCGAGGCCCGTGAAAAGCTTGCGCTGGGAGGTGGAGGAGCGTCCGCCCATCCTGAAAATGGATCCGGAAGTCTGGAAGGATCGCTTGCTGCGATTGAACGCGTTGCGCGATTTGGTTGCGAAACATATCGAAGGGGCGCAGGATAGGTAGAAGCATCACTACGACAAAGGTTTAAGGAGCGCGACGTTCCAGGTCGGCGACTTAGTGATGCGGAAGTTGCATTCGATTTCGAACGCCGCCGCGCGAAGGAATGCGAGGCTAGAACCCAAATTCGTTGGCCTATGCCGGGTGTTGAGAGTCGTGTCCCCCGAGATTTATGAATTGGAAACCGATAATAGGCGCCAGACCCCGATGGTGCACGTGCCTGAGTTAAAGAGGTACAACTCGCGGCGCTGCACTGTTAGAGTAAATAAGTAGGTGTGATTGTAAAGGTGTAAATATAGTATGGATGTGTATTTAGAAATGTTTGATCATGCATGATGGTGAGTGGGTGTAGGGTAAATTGAGTGTGCCCTGAGCGGGGAGGCCGGGGATTCCAACGCCTCCGCCCCTGCCCGAGGGCCCCAAGGTATGCGGCGAGGTCAACCAGGGCGTTAGGCTGCGTCTGCGCCAAGTGCCTCGTCCAACCTTGTTGAGGTTGAAGGCACCAACCGCGACCTGGACGCAGGCCATCCAGAAATCTGCCTCGTACAGGCTCGTCACTCTACACATCCGTCCGTTGACGTAAGAACGAAGAAGAGGAGCTTTCAACGACGAGCTCCGCTGGTTCGAGCGTTCAGCCGCTGGACCGGCAGACACCCGCTGCAAAACCATTGGCAGAAAAGGGATCCGCGACTGGGGTAATGGCCAAACCGTTGCCCCGGGGAGGCCATGGTTTTACCAACGGTCTTCTCGAGGTGGTAAAGGAAGACGCAGCGGCGAGTAGCTCTGGTCGACAGGAGCCACCCCGGGTAGCACCGCAGAAACATGTTCATGCGAGGCTACCATGGAAACCGTTGGCCCTCCAATTGGCCGACCCGCTATACCAGTGCCGCTGAGAAGAGCCGGGTACCGGTATTCCCCCGGCAGATTACGTATTGGAGAGGCGTCGCCAGGAGGAAGAGAAGCGTGATGGCATGGACCGGCGTCGGAGGAGGCTGAGGCGCGAGATAAATTTTTCCTCCTACAACATCGAGTCGCCGTTGCACTCGAGGATGCCGGTGAGTTCCGCCCGCGTTTCTTCTGCCGTGGGTTCCCCTCGGAGAGTTGGGAGATGACAGCGGAGATAAGGGTCCTACTCGCCGCAGAAGCAGGCCTTCGGAGACGGTGGTGCCGTTGTCGTTGCCGGTGCTCCCGCCGAGCATTTCGCCAGTGGTAGAGCACGGGACGGTCTCGGCGTCGCCGCCACGTTCGCTTTCGCGATCGTCGGTGTCGCCGTCGCGTTCGCCTCCGCGATCGCCTTCGCGACCGCCAGTGCCGCTGTCGCCACCGCCTGTTCCCGTCGTGCTAGCACCGGAGCCGGTCGCGGCGGTGTCGCCGGTTCAGCCGGCGCGCGTGGAATAGCTCGATCAGAATGGGCAATCGCATGATTGGCACATTCCTTCGGGGACTGTCGTCAGTCGTGCTCGACCCGGAGTTGAACGTGCTGCCCCATCTATGTTTTAATTGCCGAACGGGCGTGCACCCTCGCTTCGCCTGCCCGCGCCCGCCTAGCAGAAAACAGCTATACCGTAATTGTGGTCGCCTGGGCGTTACTATCTGGAGCTGCCCGCGTTGTCGGGAGGCACATATCACTGAGAAGGCGAAGAAGTTCGAAGAGGGAGCGATTCGGGCCGCTGGAGCCGGTTCTGGTCAGGACGCGCTCGTTGAGAACGCGCCAGTTATCAGCATTGGGCGGCCGCCTGGGGAGGCAGAGGCTGCTGCATTACGATGACGGAAGTGTTGTCGGGCCGGGTACAGAAATTACTGATGCCGGCGACTCCGCAATGCTAATCCGTGAGGAGAACCGCGAGCAGAGCCGCCTGGCCAGCCAATTTGAGCGTCACGAGGAGCATGACCGTCGTCGCACGCCCCCTCACCAGGACGATGCGGGTGTCATTGCTCCCAAGGCTATGGAGGTTAATCCTGCGGAGCCCGTCATGCTACAAATCCCGCAGACGGTGCCACCGTAGGGACGCCCCGGCTTGCCGACCGAGGCCGAACTCCGAAGACTTCGGCTTCGCTTTTTTGAGCGGAGTGCGGATGCGCGCTGAGGAAGCGTGGAGAAAGGGAAAATGTGGGGAGCGACGGAGATTGAGTGGGCATGATTGTTGTTTGATCATTGTCAGGTTTGGTTGTCGTCGTGGGCTTGGCGCGGTGAACCTGGTCAGGCTTCGTTCGACTGCGACTGTTAGCCTTGGGGGGAGGGATGTTACGAGAGCCACTGCTCGCGCCGTTAGCTACGTCAACATTTCTTCCTTCCCGGCGACAGTGAGGGAGAGAGAGAGTAAAAAGAATATGATTTGGGCGACGGCGAAGATGGCACGTGTGAATCGCGCCGCCGAATGTCCACTACTTAAGGGTTTTCGGTGAGAGGAGCGCGGTACCCGGTAGTAGACCGTGACAACGAGGCGGTGTGACACGTTTTTTTTATTCGCGCCGTCTAATTGCTTGGTGTCTGCGGTATCCTTTTGCGAAGCGCGTGAGTGAGACTATTTTCAGCGTCGCATGTGCAGCGGAGTGTAGGTGTCTGCTACGAGACCTGTTGTCTTGAGAGAGGAGTTGGGAAGGTCCCGAGACGAGCTATCAGCATCTGCACGACCCGGGAATATCGAGCAGTTTTCCTCCAAGTTGGTCGAGTTTTCTCTCTCTCGCAAAGTCGCGTCACCGGCAACCCGCGAAGGATAGGGAGGCTCAACGGTTACTTCGCTCTATGGAGAAAATAGAGTAAGATAACTCATAACCGTCGCTTCAGCCAAATTTCATGTGATCTTCTGCAGAAACTCGCGGCTGCGGTGATGCGAGTTCGTGACAACAACGCCTAATCACCGATGAGAGTTGTTAAATTGTAAAGGTAAAATATATGTATTAAATGCAATTTGTGAGTGATAATTGTGTTGACCATTCTTGTCTGTTCCTTCCTATGCGTGTCGAATCGTTGCCTTTCGCGTCCCCCGCGAAGCAGCTTGCCCTTCCGGGCCCCGATTTATAAAAGAATTTGTAGTGTTCTCCGGCAACGGGAGAAATCGCATGACACATAGAAAGCGAGCGCTACACCATGTGCCGGACGCACTTTCGCGAGAATTGGAGGACGAGCTCGAGGTTTGCCCATTCAATAAGATACAGGATGTTTGGTATCTACAACGTGTGAAAGAAGTTCTTTAAAGACCGAAGAAATTTGAGAATTGTATGGTAGAAAACAACATTCTGTATCAGTTCATGCGCGATCACTTGCTCGACCCGGTAACTAATCGCCAGGAATGCTGGCGCATGGTAGTGCCGCTGGAGTACCGGGAAAGAGTGTTGAGAAAGGCTCATTGCAAACCGTTCTCCGGACATTTTGGCCGTGAAAAGACTTACGATCAAATAGCTCGTGAGTATTACTGGCCAGGAGTGTGGTATGATGTGAGGACGTTCGTACATGACTGCTCTCAATGTCAAAGGTACAAGGTAGTTCAGCAGGCGCCTCAAAGTCTAATGGGATAACATGTAGTAAAAAGACCCTGGGCCGTGACAGCAACTAACGTGGTAGAGCTGCCCCGTAACAATAATAGTTTTAAATACCTGATAGGTTTTCAGGACATATTTACCAAGTGAATCGAACTAAAACCGCTACGGCTGGCAGACGATCTTGCTATCGCTGCCTCACTCAAGGAGTTAATTCTGTTTAGGTGTGAAACTCCTGAATATATCGTTACTGATGATGCGAAGGCTTATAGGAGCAAAGTGTAGCAGGGCAGGTTGCGAGAATACGGTATCGAGAACGTATTTTGCCCTGCGTATCATCAGCAAACCGATCTGGTTGAGCGTGTAAATCGAACGCTAAAAACAATGATAGCGATGTTTGTAGATACCAATCACAGGAGCAGGGATAGTTTATTTGCATGAATTTCGTCATGCTATCAATACGGCGATTAAGGCGTCTACAAAAGTATCGCCGGCATTTCTAAACTTTGGTAGGGATCCCTAAAGCGCGAGATTGAGGTAAAAGCACCTATTGTTAAGATAGATATGAAGGTGTGGAAAGATAGACTTATACGTTTAAATGCGTTACGCAACTTGGTAGCTAGACATATCGATGAAGCTCAGGAGAGGCAAAAGAAATAATACGATAAAGATAGATGTCAGGCGCTTTTCCAGGTAGACGATTTGGTTTGGCGCAAAAGCAATACGCTTTCGAGCGCTACGGCTGATAAAAAGCGAAGTTAGATCCGAAATATGATGGACCATTTACAATAGTTACGGTAATTTTTCCCGAAATCTACGAGTTAGCAACAAATAGTAAGCATCGTATGACTAGGATACATGTCTCGGAAGTTAAGCAATATATACTGCCGCGTAAAGTAAATAAATAGGTCCATGATATTGGACAGGTGTTATAACTGAGTTGTATTATTTTTAAAGGTTCAAGAGGTTTCTGCAACGCCGAGTGATAAATGCTGATACAACTGGAAAGTCGGGCCGTATTCCTTAGGCTGCTGAGGTCCGGGAGTTTTCGGTGATAACGACAGCACCGGTAAACACGACGGAGGCTGTTGAGGTTATGGAGGTGGACCGAGCGTCGAAGTCTGGCGCCCTGCCTTTGGGCATAAGGCAGGCGGCCTCCTATGATGCCAAGGTTGCCTCCTGTACCTCGCAGTTGGCACAGGCATCGGTTGATGCAGGCGAGGACAGATAGGCGAAAAAGCTCCCTTTGCCACCGCCTTTGCCATCACTCTCGACGCTGTTTGTGAGCGATCGGCGTGGAGTCCGTTTGTTGACGGGTAATCGAAAAATGGGTTCAATAATCTGACTGGCTGCGCCAACGTGTACGTGGGATGAGGTGATACGTCGAAGCATAGCGTTTAGACTCACGATGATTTGCATTCGCGAAGCATCGGAGAAGTTGAGAGTCTTCTTCGCGAGGAAGGGAATTGTCTTCCCGCAGGCGAAAACGAGCAGCCAAAGCGAGAGATCGCCGGATTCTCAAGCTGCCGCGGGTGGACATCTCGCGGGTAGTGCGGCGAATCGGAGCCGTAGAGCGGGAGTCTCAATAGAGAAAGAAAATAGGAGTCCTTCGACGCGAGGTGTCACCAATGGTATTTTGGAGGTGGTGCTCAGCTCGAGCGACTCCGAGGAAGAAACGATGTCGGCTCGGGAGCTGGCTCGAGTAGCTCCGCATCACACGTCCACGCTCCACACACCTATAAGCCGCTAGTGCAGCAATGATCGGACCTCGCGTACCTATTCATCTGCAGGGGTGGGCCCGCGTATTTTTTTCCAGCGTGATGTCTGGAGGACGAAAGGAAAAAGGAGGCTGAGGCTCAACAAAATGCGGGTAGGAGGAAGCGCTCAATGCGTTTCAATTTATCCACATGTAATTTTGAGAGGCCATCCTCTAATCTGACACCAACGTTAAACAGGATGGAGGAGGGAGCCGTTGTTGAGGAAACAGGCACCCGCCAGCCACCAGTTTCATTAGCAGTCGACAGAGGGAAGGCCTCGAAAATAAGTACGGGCCCCGCTGCCGGGAAAACGAGGGAGATGCGCAGAGAGGAGGAAGTTGTGGTGCCGCCGACCCCACGAAAAGTGGAGCCAGTTACGTCGAAATGACCAGCCCTTAGGCTGGTACGATCTGTCTCGTCTCCTCAGGCAGCAAGCTCAACCTCGACCTACGCGCCGCCGTGTTGGGTGGATGAAACCGTATTTTGGCTGGTTAGAGGTTATTTCCTGCAAGGACTAGCTCCGTTTCCCTGAAATCAGAAGCTGGAGGTGCCCTCTTTCTACTGTTTTAACTGCAGAACGAGGTCACATCCCAGGTCAGCATGCAAGAATCCGCCTCTCGCACGTCCGGTATTTCGGAACTGTGGGCGACTCGATGTCAACGTACAAAACTGCCGGCATTACCGCGATGCCTTCAAGGCAGAGCAGGTGCGCTGGAGGTTGGTGGACGGGGGAAGAGCTTGGGTTCACCCTAGTAAATCGGCAGAGCTCTCGACTATGCAGGTAGAAACTGTAGAATCGGAGCCCGAGGATCCTTGACCGATACCCGAGGTAACAAGTCCTGAATCCTCCATTGGGGAGCCCAAGGCGAAGAAGCCCAGGCACTGATGTGGCAAGCGCTTTTGCGAGAAGCTTGCGTGAAAGTTAAGAGCGCTCGCTGCAGAGGAAGCCGGGGCTGAAGCCAGTTCGGCCAACACATCTAGGGTTGAGGTCGCGCCACGAATGGAACAGGTGCCGGTTTTCGCGAGTATGGTAGGATGATATGCGCGTTTTATCAAACACTAGAATAAGATTAAACTCCCGGTAACTAAGCTCATTCGAATGGACCAACCGTAGAAGTGGAAGGAAGAACAACAAGTAGCATTTGGAACATTGAAACGTGAATTAACGGAGAAGCCGACTTGTACGCCCTAATTTTTCGTGTCCCTTTTACTTGCACTGCGACGGCTCTTCTTTGGTAGTTAACGCGTGTTCGATACAAGTTTTCGACGATAGCAAATATCTGATATGTTATGCTAGTCGACTGCTAAATGAACACGAGAAAAATTACACGTTTAGCGAAATCAAATTTTTGGCGGTACTTTTTGCAGTTAAGAAATTTGGATCGTATATAGAAATTTCACACTTTATTATCATCACGAAACATAGTATATGCAGTAAGATTTTAAACAAACGCGAATTGATAGATCTTTTCGAGAAATGGGTGCTCGAATTTCAGTAATTAGACTACAACATCGTTCACAGAAAGCGAGTGTTATACCACGTGCTGGAAGCGCTTTCGCTAGAATTAGAGAACAAGCTAGAAGTATACCTATTTGCTAAGATAGAGGATTTTTTGTATCTGCAACGTATAAAGGACGTTCTACAAAGACCTAAAAACTTCGAGAATTGGAGAGTAGAATACAATATTCTGTATCGATTTACGAGGTCTGTCCGGAAAGTATCGGACCTACGTTTATATCTTCGCGCCATAGTGTTCGAGCGACCTCTACCGGACAGAAACGTCAACAGTAAAGCCTCACAAATCTATTGGTTACTTACTCACACCTGCCGTATGTACAGTTCATGCGCAGCGTGACTTTGTTTACAGTGCGTTTTTCGCATTCGTCGGATTTTGATATTGTCAAAAATGACTGAAAAACAAGATCAACGAATTTGCATCAAATTTTACTTTCAACTCGGAAAATCGAGTTCGGAAACTATTGAAATGATACAAAAGGCCTTCGGAAGCGAGTGTATGAGCAAAACACGAATAAAAGAGTGGTATAAACGGTTCAAGGATGGTCACACTTCTGTCGATAGTGATTCTCGTTTCGGCCGACCATCGACGACAAAAACCGCAGATAATATTGTGCGGGTGCGACATGCAATCGAACAAGATCGTCGTATGACTGTGCGAGAACTAGAAGACGACCTTGGGATATCAAAAACTATCATTTCAGAAATTTTAACCGAAAATTTAGGAATGAAACACGTGTGTGCGAAATTCATCCCAAAATTGCTCACAGCAGAGCAGAAGAACATTCGCTTAGAAATCGCTCTGGACAATCAGGAAGTGGTCAATAATGATGATAATGTGCTTAGAAAAGTTATTACATGTGATGAATCATGAGTTTATAGTTATGATCCTGAAACAAAACAACAATCTTCACAGTGGAAGCATTCTGAATCGCCAAGACCAGAAAAAGTACGTCAAAGTCGGAGCAATGTTAAGTCAATGTTGATTGTTTTTTTCGATTGTGAAGGTATTGTACATCACGAATATGCATCAGCAGGTCAGACAATCAATAAAGAATACTACGTTCAAATTTTGAAACGTTTGCGTGATGCAGTAAGAAGAAAACGGCCGCACTTTTGGGAAAGTGGTGACTGGCTTCTCCATCATGATAATGCGCCAGCGCATTCATCCAATCTTGTGCAGCAGTTTTTGAGCAAATACAATATCGTATTGCTTCGACAATCCGACATAGCCCCTTGTAACTTTTGGCTGTTTCCAAAACTAAAAAAACCATTCAAAGGACACCGATTCGATGACAAAACAACGGTTGAAAACAATGCGACGAGTGTACTTAAGGCTATCCCTAAAAGTGAGTTCCTGGACTGTTTGGAAAAGTGGAAACATTGATGGAACCGTGTTATTCAATCAAGTAGGGATTCCTTTGAAGGATTCCATCCACCAGATAATAAAGAATAACGCTAGCACGAAAATATAAAGGTAGGCCCGATACTTTCCGGACAGACCTCGTATACACAATCGTTTGCTCGACCCAGTAACATGTTACGAGGAGTGCTGTTGCATGGTAGTGCCTCTCAAATATTGAAAAAGAGTTTTGAGTGATGATCATTGCAAAATATCTTCCGGACATTTTGGTCGAGCAAAGACTTATGATCAAATAGCTCAAGATTGTTATTGGCCGGGATTATGCTATGACGTTAAAACGCTCGTGGTTAATTATCCGTAGTGTCAATGGTATTAAGTAGATCAGCAAGTGCTGCAAGATATAATAACGAGTGGTAGAAAGACCAGTGGTAGCAACCGACGTGGTAGAGGTGTCCCGTAGCAAAAACCGATTTAAATACATGGTGGTGTTTCAAGATCTATTTACTAAATGGATCAAACTGAAGCGAGAACATCTACCAAATCGTAATGATTGGTAGATGATCTCGCTCTCGCTACTGTGCTTGAAAAGTTAACTCTCTTCAGATGGGAAACAGTCGAGTATATGTTAGTGATAATGCGAATGTGTGTAAAAGCAAGATATTTTTTGATAGGTTGCAGGAATACGATATAGAACATTTACTTTGCTCCGCATTTCATCAGTAAAATGATGCTGTAGAAAGCGTTAATCGGACTTTGTAAACGATAATGGCGATGTTTGTAGATGCCGATCATAGAAGCTGGAATAGGCTTTGGCATGAATTTTACCATGCTATAAATACGATGACAAAAGTATCAATGACGGTATTGCCAGCCTCTTTGTATTTTGTTAGAGATTCACTACTAGTAAAGAGGTTAGAGATAGAAGTAAAAGCGTCGATAGTAAAATTAAATACAAAATAGTGAGAATATTTATGACAATTTGAAGGTTACTACGTTAGAATGTGTTACATAATTTAGTAGCCAGGCACATCGACGAGATTCAAGAAAAATATAAGAAGTATTATCATAAAGATAAACGTCACATGGCACATACGTATTTGCATACGGTAGCAGGTAAAAATCCAAGATATGATTCGAAATACGACGGATGTAATAACTAAGTTTTTTTTTAAAGGTTCAAGAGGTTTATCGACGCTTGGAGATAATGACGGAGAGAACCAGGTATTTAACGGAATTTTCAAGATTTTTTCAAGTGAGGGGTCAAGAAGTGTTTAGACCGTGTTGGTACTTTCACCGAAGACTGTTGAGGGGATGGACATGGGCCAGGTATTGAAGCCTACACCGCTTTCAGGCGGAAAGCTAGCGGCCTCTGGTAGCGCCCAGACCGACTTTTAGAGTTCACACATAACACTGGCGTTGATGGTTGGGACTAGGGGTGACTAGACAAAGGGTCAGCCTTTGCCGCCAGCTCTACCTTCGCCTCTGGCACTATTTGTGGTCGACCGGCACCTACATTATTTATTGACCAGAGGCAAAACCGCAAGATTCACAATCGTTTAACGGCACTTAGGCGTGCATGAGATGACGCTGTACATCCGAGAAGTAGCGGATCCTTTCGGCTGAAAGAGGAATCGTCTTTTCAATGGTGAAAGCCATAGACTCAATTGAAAGATCGACGAATTCTTCATTCACGGTGACGGGACGACCCTCCGATAGGACGGTTAACCGAAACCGCTTATGTCGTCCGGTAATTGAATGAGGAGACGGGACATCGATTGGAAAGCATTCAATCGCTTTTTATAAGTAGCCACTAACAGTATTTTGCATTTGGTGGTTAGCTCAAGCAATCCAGAAGAGAAGTTAGTGCCAGCTCGGGTGCTGCCTCAGCTGGCACGACAGCAGCACATCCATTATTCTCTACAAGCCGCTTGCGATACAGTATGCAGATCTTGCTTACCAATTCGTTAGGTGAGGTGGGCTAGTGCGTTATCCCTAAGCCGGTTATCTAGAGGACAAAAGGATGAAGGAAACTGAGGCTCGCCAAAACACGAGCAGGAAGAAGCGATCTATCCATTTAAATTTATCTGCGTGTAACTTCGAAAGGCCATCATCCGCGCAAGTGCCGTCGATGCCTCGGACAGTGAAGAAAATCATCATAGAAATAACGATCACCTTCGCACTGTCGGTACCTGATACGATGGAAACCACAAGAGAGGCTACAGGTATTACTGCCGTAAGGATGGAGGTGCATTACCCAGGCCCTAAGAGAGGCGGTGGCTGCCGACCCGTCGAAGAGAGAAGCCAGTTGTCCCGGTACGAGTACCTCTTTGGCCCGTACAATCCACCACATCTTTTCAGGCGGCAAGTCCAGATTCGCTTCCTAAGAAGTTCTTTTATTGGTTAGACGAGGCGGGTGGAAGAGTGCTACGGGGTTCATTCCTACAAGGTTTAGCTCCGATACCATGGAATTCCGAAGGGAATCTGTCGTCGTTCAAATAGTTTGATTGCGGAATCAAGAGTGCATCAACGCTTAGTATATCCCAGCCCGACTTTCTCTCGAGGGATCTGTTGAAACTGTGGACCACATGACATTTGGAAATGCCAGGCTATCCCGGTTGGAAAGATAGAGTCAAAGCCAGTGGTTTCCGAGCAAACTCTCAGTTGCCAATTGGGGAGCCCAAAACCAAAATGCCACGCTACCGGTGTAGTAAAAGGGTAAGGGCTAAACTTGTCTTAGGACAAAGCCACACCACGTTCTGATCTGGTTGTTACCAAATGATATTCTAATAATCAGGTGTATATTAGGTAGTGTTATACGCTGAAAGCTAGTTGTTGGTTGAAAAATGAAGAGAGGGTTAGAAAGAGAGTCAGGTCGTCCATGGATGCGAAATTTGGCCTTAAATGGACGTATAATGGGGTAGACGGCAAGCTTGCTTCTCATTAGCCTCTCCTTTCTCTCCTCTGTCAACATCCTCCTCAATTCATCCTCGATAAAAGGAAGGAGAGGCACCAACAGCGAAGGTTTCTCTTGGTCGCTTACTTCACCCGTCAACCTGTTGAACGAAGATCAGATGCTCATTTTCTCTCTTTTTTAAATTCTGTTCCGTCATGCAGACTAGCAGATGCGTTAGCTTTGATTCGGGTAACGTTTGGTAGCAAGGTGTTCACTCGCCTGTTATCTGAGATCGCACGTTAATAAGGCGTTCACCTGCCGGATATCTAAGTTTTCCTCGTGACTCGAGCAACGGTTCGATAAGCTAAGTGTTCACAACTAATTTAGATCACGGATATTGTAGTTCGTAAATTGTTTATGCGTTCGTTTCTGTTCTTTTGATAATTAGTTTGAGATATATATATGTTCATATATTAAATTGTGTTAGTTAGTAATAAGAATTTGCTTTTCATAAGATGGTTGTATAAAGTTATTTGTCGACTTACCCTCTTTTTCCTTCGATTGATGAGAACGACAGTGACTCTCATAATCCCCTTAACCTTTAAAGGACAGGGAAGCTTTAGTTGAAATTGAGTGTCGATTTCTACCATAATTATTATAAATCTTCATCGAACTACTCAAGAAAAATATACTCAAATTTAATATATCTATTGTTTTGAGTTCTGAAATCAAATTCAAATGAGAAAAGAAATAAAGGGAGTATCTATTATTATTATTATTATTATTAACCAGAGTACTCGTATAGTACAAAATATTACAACAAGTAGTAATAATTATACAATCATACATTACAAATTTGTAACCCGGCAGAGGATAAACCTGTTCGCTGGTCTGGTATTATAAAATTACTAAACACTTAAAGAAATTAAAAAAAAATTTAAAACTAAGAGTCCGTTTGTATAATAGATTATAATATTTCACAGATGAGGTATGGCTTAATATTGGTAGCAAGAATGCTTCCTATAAAAGCTTACTTCACTAATATCTACGATTTTGTTCTTCTATCTCCAATATCTGATTAACATTTGTCTGGCCGTTACGATTGTCGTCATTGATGCTTTCATTTTTCTTGCGTATGATATTCTTTCGTATGTATTTAGTCTAACAGGACAAGTAAGTCCTGTAGCACACGTGACTCTATAGTGAGGGAACATTTCTATATGCTGTCTATGTGAATCGCATTAACATGTTGCTGTGAATACTATGCCATCTAAGACTATCAAATCTTTATATTTAGGTTGTTGTTCCAGTGAGTACAATGAATTAGTGAAAGTTTGATATCCTCTGATACCTCTATAAAAGTATAATAATGCTTTATTGTTTCCAAGATAATTGATGTCTCCATAGGTTATTCGAATATTATTTGTTTGTAGAATCGGTTTTCCTGGTGTATTTTTTGGATTACTTGTTTCTATTTGCATACTATTGTTTTCTGCAATGTCATCTATTTGTTTAAATACTGTTTCTACGGGTTTATATCTTACTTTATCTGTATTTGGTTCTTTGTAATCTTTGTTTTCTTCTTTTATGAAATGTATATGTTTTTTACCAATCAATTGTTTGTATGTGCAGTATTCACATTTATTAATAAAATTTATGTTGATTGTATCTGTTTTTGTTAGAATGTAAGTTTTGTTTCTTTTTCCCTCTTTGAGTCCATTTTTTGTTTTGGTATTAATAGTTATCCGTTGTGAGTTCCATGCTATGTCAATCACACTTGCAATTGTTTCTATTATTTTTCTGTAGTTATCTGATACTTTCATTTTTTTCATGTTATATTCAGACATTCGACGATGAGAACGATTTTGATGAAGTGTACAAGTGCCTTGTGAACACAAATATATCCTTACATCCAAGAGAAACTTATCCTTATCCACATCCACATGGACTTCCAATGCTGAATTTAGACTATTATCAAAGTTCCCTTGTTGCTTTAGTTTGTAGTAGATTTGTTGTAAATTGTTGCAGTGTATTTTGTGGTTCATTGTATTCCTGTATCTAGAATGGATGGCCTTTGATCCATTTTTTTATTTTATCCTTTATTGTTTTGATATTGCTATTTAAAGTTTTGAGGTGAGAAGATAGTTGATTGAAGGTGGCTAAAGCTCTTGTATAGCTATCTTTAATGCTGATTGTTAATTTTCTTTTAAGGGGCTGTATAGTTTTTTTCCTTGTTACGGAATTTTTCTTCAGGAATATATCTTGCAGGTTGACATAGTGATACACTAGAGATTCCATGGTGAATGTTTGATCTATGTTTAGTGAATTTTTTTCATTTATAAACTTGGTTTTATTTATTATTTGTAATAGTCGTGTTTGTAGAGTTTGTATATATTTGAGTCTTCCAATGTATGCTCCACCCCATGCTATAATACCGTAGGTTGTTACGCTATGGAAAAGTGCATAGTAAATCATACGTAGATTATCTGTGCTGATTATCCTAGATAATTTGTGGAAAATATGTTTGTATACAGGTCCCATCTCATATGGCTATCGAAATGCAGTCCAAGGTACTTAGTGTTATCAACTTTTCGAATAGGTGCACCCTTTATATTTATATGTAGATATGTTGAGTTGCTATTGCAGTTATTTCCAAAAGCCATATATACTGTTTTGTCAATGTTTAGTGACAGTTTATTCAATGCTAGCCAAATGGATATTTTGTTTAAATAGAAGTTCATATTTCTTTCGACTTCATGCCATGTTTCGCCTTTCACAATAATTACCGTGTCATCAGCAAAAGCCGACACACTATCATTTGGTAGCAATTGTAACATATCATTTATATAGATTATGAAAAATAAAGGTCCCAATATTGTACCTTGTGGTACGCCAATGTTGACTTGTCGATATTGACTATATTCACCATTGATTTTAACTCTTTGTTTCCTATTACTTAGATAGCTTTTGATAAGTTCATACGCACTTCCTCTAATTCCATATCTGTAGAGTTTTTTGAGTAGAATTTTGTGGTCCACAGTGTCAAAAGCTTTCGCTAGATCCACGAAAGTTGCTGCTATTGATTTACTTTTGTCTAGTTGATTGTATATTGAGTTAGTTAGGTAGTATAGGGCATTTTTGGTGCTAAGACCTTTTCTAAAACCAAATTGTTTATTAGAAAATAAATTATGTTTGTTGAAAAAACTTGTAATCCTGATTTGTATTAATTTTTCAAAAATTTTGGCGATATTTGATATTAAAGATATAGGTCTATAATTTGTTGGTAGATACTTCTCTTTAGTTTTATGGATAGGAATAATTTCAGCACTTTTTAATTCGTCAGGCCATATTTCTTTTTGTAAGCATAAATTAAAGATATAGGTCAACGGATCACTTATGTGATTTATTATCACTTTAGTACCTGAGTGTTGATGCCGTCAGATCCTCCATTTTTGTTGCCCATTTTTCTTATTGTTTGTTGAACTTCTATTCTATTTGTTAAATGTAGAAAAATACTGTTGTTGTTCATAGGTGGTAGAGTAATGTTACTATTTATTGGTTGTCTAATATTATCACATATCTGTTTGCCTACTGTACTGAAAAATGTATTCATTTGTTCTGCAATGTCGTTTGAGTTTGTAATTTTATTATTACCTATTAGTAGATGATTTATGTTATTGTTTTTTTTGGTTTTCTTCCCAATTTTGTTGTTGATTATTTTCCATAATTTTCGTGGATTGTGTTGATTTGTTTTGATTTGATTTTTTTCATATTTTTCTTTAGCTAGATCTATGGTCATTTTTAAAGTTTCTACATAGTTTTTATATTTTTCTCTTTTCGTTGCATTATTGGGATCTTTTTTCCAATTATTATAAAGTTTTTCTTTGTGTGCACATGATATCATTATTACTTTAGTTATCCAATTACTCCTTGGGTTCATTTTATTCTTATTGTGTTTATTGTTATTAGATGATGCCGTAATACATGTTTGTATTTTTTCTATTAGTTTGTTCGTAGCTAGATTAGGGTCTTTTATAATTTGTATGTCAGCCCAAACAGTTCTTTTGGCTTTATTTTTTAGTTTAAAATAGTTTATTATTTTGAAATTGGTTTTTTGTGTACATTTATAATTATTCCTTAGACTCATCAGTATTGGGTAGTGATCATTGAAGGGTACGTTGAGGACGTAAGTATTATATTTGACTTTTTCTAGCTTAACAAAGAAATTATCTATACATGTACCTTTGTTAATATCAACATTGGATGGTCTTGTTATGGTATGTAGTCCAGGGCAATATCCATTTTCTAGCAGTACTTGTAAAAAATCTTGATCTAGTATTTCCTCTCTCAATATATCAAAATTAAAGTCGCCCATTAAAATATTGTTTTTATATTTTTTGTTTATTTTCAATAATTCTTTGAGATTCAATAGGAATTCAGATTTAGATAAATCATGAGATCTGTAAATTGCAGACAGCACCAAATTTTTGTTGTTTTCTAGTGTAATATTAGAGTTAATTATTTTTAATTTATCTATTTCAAGAATTTCTGTAATTTCGGTGATTTTTTCTTTCATATACAAAACAACTCCATCTGATTTGTTTATTTTACTTTCATTGTAATATATTTTATAGTCTGGAATATTGAACATTTCATGGTTTTCTAAATTCCATGTTTCTGTGCATACTATTGTACATGGTTTTTTTTCGAGGTTCTTCAGAAATACTAGCAATTTATTGTAATTTTTTTTTAGGCTTCTGATGTTTATACATAGAATGATATTATTTTCTTTACATATATATTTGTTTAGTTCATCAATATTATCTGTTTTATGTTCATTTTCAAATATAATATCATATAAGCTGTTATCCATATTGTAATATTGCAGAAAACTATTTAGTATTCCTGGTTTTATTACCTGTTGGACTTGGTGTAGATAATGATGATAACGATAAACTGTTATTTATTCTCGGACGGTTATATATCTTGCGGGTGTTTGTTTCAAAGTTTATTCTACCAAAATATCTTTGATGAGTTGGTTGAATTGGATAATCTGTCATTTCAATATACCTTTTTATTTTCATTTTTAAAACTTCACACATTTCGCTGTCGATTGCACTATAGTTTACGTTGTAGTTTTTACTATATGTTTCATTGTGGAAAATACAGTTTGGACATTGGAGTATGCTGCTAGTACACATTTTTGCTTGGTGCTTGCCTGCACATTTATAACACGTTGGCTCTTTTTTTGCTTTTTCACACTTTCCGCCGCCGTGGCCAAAACCTGAGTAGTTGTAACACGGATATGTGTTGATGACGTCAAAGACTCTGCAGTTTTGACAACCAATAAATAATTTGTTACTATTGTTTTTTATATGTTTATATAGAATAGATGGAACTTCTACTATTGCAGTTACTGTTTTATTTTTTTCATTTGTAAATACATGATTTACTTTGCATTTTTCTTCGTATTGACTAAAATTTCTTGCATTAATATCAGTTTCTATATCTTTTACATTTGTTGTGAAAGCTTTAGAAATTCCTACTACTTTAACTATCGGTTTACGTATTTCTTCTTTTAGAACAGTAAGTGCCGGTAGTTTTTTTTTGTAAAGTTTTTTCTAATACTGTGACATTTTTTTCGGTCATGCAGTTGATAATTATTGTGTCAGTATTTTTAATTTGTACACTTTTTGTTTGTATGTTTTTGTCTTTAATTAAGTAATGTGCTACTTGATTTTCTAAGTTTCTGTTATCATTACTCTTTTTCTTTATTATTAATCTTGGTATTCTTTTGGGTTTAGGTTTTGGTAGTGCAATTGTTTCAGCATATGTTTTTCTTATAATGTTAGTATTTACATTTTTATTTTGTTTTTCTTTAATTAGTAGTTCATTAAGCAATTCATTTTTTTCTTTTGTATCTTTGTACAGTTCTTTCAATAGGTTATTTTCGGCTTTTAATTGTTGTAATTCATCCAAATCACTGATCTGTGTTACATCCATATGATCATCGTTTTTATTTAAAATTTGCTTTTCATGCACAAGCTCATTTAATATTTCCTGTTTTAATTGTTCTCTACTTACAAGTTTGAATTGTGTTATGAAAGCACTAGCTTGTTCACTTAAGTCCCTATATGGCAAGTTTGATGTTAGTGCAAAATTTGGATGCTCCTGGCATATTATGAATGAGCTGTTTATTAGTTTGATTGCATTTCCTGCATTGATTTTTGCTACTATTTCACTCGTATGATAGAAATTTCCACATACTAAACACACAACTGCTCCTACTTTTGTATTTGGATGACACTTGAAATGCTTATGTAGCGATGATGCGTCAGGCGGTTGCACCTCCGCACCGCTTGATGGCGACATCGCGACCATGATCATTGACAGGTCAAGATTAAATTGAAATTGGCAGTCCTTTTTTTGGGTAAAACTCGTATTATTGTTTTAACTTTAAATTTGATAGAAGTACGTGTTATGTTGCGTTGAATATGAGGAAAATAGAGAATCCGATGCAGAGGATTTCTTTTATCTTGAAAGTTGATATTATATTTCGCTATAGTCACTACTTCGATTAAACTCTATTTTGCTCTTATCGTTACCCAAAATTGACTACATGACATGGCAAATTGACGATCTCTTCTAGGTGCTTTATTTCTGTAAGTCCCTTTGCTTCTCATGTTGGGTGTTTACTTCCGCGAGTCCCCTGTTGGTCACCTCTGGAAACCTAATTTTCTGCATTAGTATTTTCAGAGTCACAAGTATCTAAATTTTCAGTATTTCAAGTCTGTTATAGTCGTTGCTGTCCTTGTTCTACATCAGTGGAAGTTGTAGTAGTAACGGTGTTAATGACATCGGTAATGATAGCAGTGGCTGTAATGATAGCGTCAGCAGTTTATGATCTTGTTATTGATTGAAAAAGTAATAATCGTGATGCTGCACTAGGTGTTAAAATTAATGTTCGCAATTTTCCTTCCATCGTCTATTTTCTTTTCAAATTTTGGAGCCGGTCAATTTTCGCAATTTATTTAATCTATAATAAAGATAATCTTAGGTGAATACTATATAGTTTTCTTGAATGAAATTACTATAATTCTCTACAAGTAGAGTCTAAAAATCTTTTTAGGTAGCTAAAAGATTAATGCACTTTCAGAATTTAAAGGTTTCTCAGAATAAAATGAATTATAATAATAATCTTATTTACCCTACATTTTTTCCCCAATATTATCACGTAGTGAAGTTTATTTACTTTCTATTTAGAGTAAAAATAGTACTGATCGTAAAGTTATTTTAGATAACGTGATACATGGTAACGCACTGTGATATACATACGTTTATGTTGAAAACATCTCATTATATATCGAGATATAGCATCAAAATATTCTTATATGTATAATATATTTATTTTATACAATATCCTACTTGATTATAATATGCTTATTTTATATGTTTGTCTTCATTATAACTTTCAGTATTGTTATTTATTTTGCTTATAACTTTTTTTGTCCTAGAATCTGGAGAACTAGAATTTAATGAATTTTGTACGTTAGCTGGAAGATTTTTAGTTGAAGAAGATACAGAAGCTATGGCACAAGAACTTAGGGAAGCGTTTCGATTATATGATAAAGAAGGTAATGGCTATATTACAACTGAAGTTTTCCGAGATATTCTCCATGAATTAGATGATCAAATACCACCAGAAGAACTTGATCTAATGATTGAGGAAATTGATACTGATGGGTCCGGTACTCTTGACTTTGATGGTTAATGGAAAATAATAAAAATTAATAATAATATTTCATAAATAACAACTTTACTAATATTATTTAATCTTTTAGAATTTATGGCTGTTATGAAAGGAGAGTAACTTTTTATATCGTCAATACAGATATTTAATATAAAAACTATAAAATACGGATGGTTCTTTACCAAATGTTTTAATTTTAGTATAAATAGTGTTAAGTGTTATATACCATATCTGAGAAAGTATTGAAATGGTATAAGGTCAGTAGATGCATTGAAGTTATGGCATTAAATATATTTCATGAATATTATAGAAGAAATATATATCAAGATTTTACGATTTAACATATTGACAAGCTCCTAAATAAATAAATAAATCGTTATCTTTCTAGATAAATAATCGTAAAGACCCAAATGAGCCCACCACACTCCTACATATCCTCCTTTTTCTACCGACCAGTTATTGTGATTTCAGTACCAACCACTTGTGATAGCATTATAATTTACTATGATTGAGATAACATTAAAATTAGTATTATTTAATAAATTATACATAATCTATTGATCTTTTTTCTAGTGAAAGTTCCGTCATCTCACCCTATATATCATTTGATTCAATTATCACGAATGATCACTATTAGGAGTCACGGTGACTCAGTGGATAAGAGTCCAGGCTTCTGTGAAAAGATTCAAGCCCCGGACATATAAAGATTTTCAGAAATAAAATTTTCATATGTATATTACCGTGATTCCGGTGGTTCGGATTCCACCATAAACTGTTGGTTCAGTCACGATGCGTGTTAAAACTTTATTCCTATACCATTTTAAAAAAATGATCGGGGAGGTGAGTCTGCATATTTATGACTATAGGGAACCAAGACTAATGCGTACAGATACTTAGTTTACCTCTGCAGCGTTCCACGTGGACGTAGTTCTTAAAGTAATAATAATAATATCAATAACAATATTTATGTGTCATTCTTACTAAAAAATTTCTATAAGCAGTCATCTTGGATTCAGCAAATCAAATATTGGATTCATTATCAGTAACCACAAAAGTATCCAAACACTGAATTTAATAAGAAACGTTTGATTTTTCAAAAATCTCTACGTGTCACGTGGTTTTGGGAGCCATATTGGATTTTACCACGAACTGAAAAATTTGTACCATTGAAAATAAAGCTCAATACCATTCGTTTGGGATGTTTTAGAGCTCAATGATTTATGATGCTGATTTTATTATCAATTTAATAAACGAAAAAGTAGAGCCACCTGGTTTTGGCGGTTATATTTGATCTGATGTGAAGTTTCGAGGAAAAAGCCACTCGAATTTCAAAAGTAGACTTCAAGATATTTCGATTGATTACCTTTAGAAATTTAATAAACAAAATTATTTATGGCTTGTAGGGAGATATTCGTAGAGAAGGAATGACTCATACGTATTTTTATTCCGAGCATTTATAAAAATATCAAAAAGCTTTATGAAACTTTTTTTGTTCTTAGAATTTGAAATAGTTTCCGTGATTGCTTTTATGAAATACAACACAATTTTCTTTAAGATTTTTTCTTCAATTTTATAATTTATTAAATAACAAATATATTCCGAAAGAAGTATTTAGCAACAAATAACAAAATCGCTGCCAAAAAATCACAAATATAAAAAAAAACACTGATTTTTTCGCTGTTTTTTGAGGTTAAGATGTATTAAAAGTATAATATTGTAATGTAAAATAGCTTGCAAACCTCGGCTTTTATATGTAGAATACGTGTTTTAAATTTCAAGAGGATCAGTCGAGTAGTTTTGCTTAAAATGGTGGTACCACCTTTGAAAACGTTGTTTTGAGAAAAACGCGTTTAGAGTTTTTTTTAATGAAAAATTCTTTAAAAATCTTACCTAAACTCAATCTGCGATACCAGCACCGTACATTTCATCTTCTTCTTGTTCAAATTCTTCATTCTCTACTAATCTAGCTTTCTTTCGTGCTGACCTGGACTCTTTAGAAGATTGACTACTCCTGCGGTTCGCCGTTGAGATGCGCGATGGCTTACTATAATAAGCTTTCGAACGCAGTCCTATGCCTAGTTCCATCAGATTACAAAATTTATTTATACCTGTTAGTCCAATTCCAAGTAACCGAAAAATAAATACTAAGCGACGATTCACTTCATAGCCATTTCCAATTTTGGGACAAGAATTGATATACTTTTCTCCGCACTTTTCACAAGCTACACGCAATTGGAAACCTAGTCCATGCTGAGCATATTTCGTAAATTTAACTGCTCCGTTACACACTTTACACTTTAAATATTCTTGTAACATACAAAAAACTGCAGCAAAACTTATAAACACGTAACCAGACGTGGGATCTTCGTGTATGTCTAAGGTGGCATCTTTTGAATTTTTGAGTTTTTCAGCTGATTTACTTGCATAGTCAGTTCCGGTTTCGTCGGAGAATTGATTCCCGCGAAATTGTTGTTTTTTCTTCCCCGTCAAACCTGCACGAACTCGGTTTGTTCTGCTCCCTTTCGGCATGATGCTGGTCGTACGAGATCACAGACAAAACTGACTGTCGAAATATATATAAGAACAGCACTAGAGCTGGTTTATTTCCCTCCAAAAACTATATAGTAACACTTAAATTCAAAGAAAAAAGGTCGAAAACATAGTCGAAAAAGAGAATATACGATTTACTTCAGGTAGCAGCAGCATTTATTATCTAAGAGATTTAGCCAGCAGAAGGGGCGGGCAAGCGCGTGGAGCTGGCGTAGCGCGCTCAGGTAGGCGCGCCGAGGTAGTGATGTACAGGTCACAAAAATATATAGTTACACTGCTCGGATCTTTATAAAATTTTGACACAATATTCTTACATACATATACATTCGAAAAATGTAAAAAAAAAAATCGATTTTTCAAAAGTCGAGTAGTGGGTAGACCCCTTAATTTCTGATTCAATTTTGCTCTTCTTTTCTTGCTGTATATTTCTCACATAATCTTCTATCGAACGTGGAGTTTGATTATTATTGATCAGATTTTTTCGTTCTTTCATGATCCGATAACATACTACTCGGCAACTTTCACACAAAAATTCACCACTTTGCAAAAATGAAGAAAAGTCAGCATAGATCCCATCTGACAATTTTTTGAAATTCCCTCTACGGGCTTTTTCATGTTTATCAAAAATATTTTTGCAATATTTAATGCTTATGGGGCTCTTTCTTACCATTTTGAAAGCACAAAACTTCACTGGAATGGCAGACACAACCTTCTACGTGAACGTTCACGAGAAAACTAAATTTGGAGGACGAACCTCAGAGACTTATATTTCGGCCAGCCTACCTCACACCTACAAATTTTCTTAATAATAAATATTGTCACTCTCACCTACACTATCTATGAGGCCATAAATTAGAACTGTCATTAGTGCGACATCAGCTAATTGCCAGGTGCTTAAGCCTGACGCCAAGAAGCTGTCCAACCGGCGCGTCTTAGGGCCCTTAATTATTATAGATTTGTATCACTAATACAAAAGCTGAATTTATTTGATATTAGGTTAACAATAGTATAATAAAATAGAGGTAATAAAGACCAAATTGTAGTAAAAAAAAAATACAAATACAACAAGAAAGCTACAATCGGTTAGTGTGCCGCCCGAGCGTCTGCGGCCGTCCGAACGGCGCGTCGGCGCCGAAACTAGTTTATTATTTATTACGAGGCTGGAAGTGCCGATTACAAAAATGTTAAAACAGTTTTTCATAGAAAAAGGGCCAAGGAATACAATGGAAAAAGAATTTTTTAAATCCAAGACTACCGTCATCGAAAAAAATTTACTTTTTATATTCAAAAGTTAATAATAGCTTTTGCGGTTAGCGAAATATGAATAGAAAAAAAAATTTCGTTGAAATTTTTTAATTGTTAATAACTTTTTAAATAATTAATATATTGACCTAAAAATTTGTACGGATATTGTTCTTCATATAAACAATCATCCTACCAAGTTTCATGAAAATCGATGACATATAGGTCTGGAGGCATTCGCCGTAAGCGAGAATGGGCCATAATTCAATTTCGCGCGAATAGGATTGTGTTCTGAATGCGGTTTAGATTTCGTTATTAATGGGATACTTGCATAATTAATATTCTTTAAACTCTTTGGATATAAATACAATTTTCTCGCTATTATTTGATAAGCAAAAATAACAGTCATTAACGTGATCTGTGGTTCTTGCCGTAGCATAAGAGAACTAAAAGGCTCAGAATTTCTAACTCAATTTTTCTAAAGTCTTAGTAATTCTGCACAAATGCTACGAACCAGACTTCGAATCTAAGATTTATTTAAATTAGTAATATCTTGGTTAGGATATTCTTGTATATTGATTTTAATGATGATCTCAGTATTTGAAGTTGTTTACTTTAATAACATTTACCGCAAACATAACACAATTTATCTTTATAATTTATACAAATTCTTCGAGAGATATTCTATAAAAAAGGTAATTCACAACTCTTATTTAAATTTGAATTTAATTAGTTTTTTACTTAAAATTATAATATTTATTGAAGTATATCTATAACAAACTACTTTATTATCTAAATGTAATTTACCAATTATAATAATACTGTCCATATCTATCCCAATATTACAAAGGGTCTAGCCGGGTGAGATGGTTAAAAGTGCCGTCGAGCCTCCTGAAAAAGTAAATAGGGCATTTTGTTGGGATTGTTTAGAAACTCCTTTCCCTAAATTTTCAGACCCCTAGACCAATCTGGGGCAGTATGCGACCCCATTTTATGTTTTACAGTTATTCGACGATATCTCGGTCAATTTTCGAGCTAGAAAAAATTTTTTTTTTTCATTTTGTAGGGTTTTTTAAGCCCTACAAGACCGTTATATCGGAAAAATGTTTGGCGCCAAATTCAAATTTTTATTACGTTCTAAAATATTCAAAAATTTTTTTTTCAAAAATGATAGATACCTCAACGCTGGAAAAAATATATATTGTGTAGTTTTACTCTAGAAACACGCCCATATTTTTTTTAGATTTTTAAAATGTGGAGAACGTCCTTTAAAAAAATAAAAACCCTTAATAACATGGATTTTCGCTTCTAGCGCCGTAAGTTCAAATTGTATGACAAAATAGATGACGTCGTCAGATTCTACGTCAAAAAATACATCGAAAACATATGTCATACTTTTGAAATAGAGTGTCTCTTTCATTAGTTTTTACGAATAACATCATTTTCTACGCCGTTCGTCCCGGCTGACTGCGCCGACACTCAATTTTTTCGACTACAAAGTCAACCCAACATTAATTCTACACATAAAATACATGTTTTCGATGTATTTTTTCATGTGGAATACGATGCTGTCATCTATTTTGCCGTATAACTTACTCGCAAATTGCTAATAGCAATAACTACTAGTTTAGTTTTTGAATTCTCGCGCTCTATTTTCGTGGACCCTATGCCTAGAAATGGCGGATACAGATATTCATGCGGCACTGGCCAACACTAGCCAAGATTGTTTGGTTCAGTTGTTCCGCTCAGTTAGCTCAGTACCAATGCTCAACGGACTTACCAAAAATCCTCTGTTAAAAAATATTTATGGCTAAATATTCAATTTTTTATTGTTATTCATACAATAAATCTATTTATTTTTTTCTTGTAGTCGGTGTATAAATTGCATTGCCTTAAAAAGTGGAACAATCAACATCTGTTCATTGTGGAGGTTATGCAAATATTTATTTTATTCTACAATATCATTTTAAATTGAATATCCAGTGATAATGTTATGAAAAAACTTTGTACTGAGTATTAGCATTGTTGCAAGGTTTTAGCGACTATCAAATAGATTCGAAAATATTTCGGTTTTATTTCGATATATTATTGTTGTCACTTAATGGTACAGCAATATATTTAACAGTTGCTTAACGTTTAAAAAGGTAAGCAGTACTAATATCTAAGGTTAAACTAGGTATACTTCTAGCAATAAGTTATTAATTTTATTTCATGGAAATGTTACAGCAAATTATAGTCTATGAATGAGAAGGATTGCTTGCTTGTTAGAGAGTTGATGGTGATTGATTTTCCATGTAATTTCCAAATAAAAATCTTCAATAAATCTTCAAATAATCTTCTTCTTACATACTTAGTAATCAATTGTACCAATCAGTAAAAAACGAAATTTAGTCGCTTGAAACAGTCAGTGATCATGACTTAGGAGAAATTCTGAAGACATTCGATACAAGGTAAATTAATTTAATTACTTTTCTAAGGTTAATATTTGTATGATGAAAGAAAAACTTTTTTCAAGCCTTGAAAGCTTGAAAATATAAATTATGTGATTTTTATGAATAAAAAAATCTTGATATCTAAGTGAAAATCTTAGGCAATTTTAAAATTTGTTAACCTTGATTGTAGTTATAAACTGATAAAAACTTCGACCTTATAAATAAACCTTTCTATGCAAATTGAATTCTGGATATACTATTATTTAATTTTTTATTATAAGTTGGTGGTCATATAATATAAAAACTTATATTATTGATATAGTTTTATACACATGTTTAGATATAACTGTATATAATAACTGCAAGTAGAACAGTAGTCTATATTCAGTAATATTTTCTTTTGCACCTCGACACTTAATACTGTATGATGAAAATAAATATTCTTGAGGTGTCAGCAATCAATAATTTGATTTCCTGCCAGACGGAAATAAAAATTTCTTTTCGTGAAAACTAATGATTCTCCTTTGCTTCTCCAGTTATTGTATTTACATTATATTCGCCTTCCTATGAAACTATAATATCCACACAGCACTTAGTTATTGATGAAAAAAAATGAAAAAGCTGGAAATCATTGAACTTGGACCGTAATCTATATTTAATAACATTTTCTTTGAAACAAAATCTAGTATACAAATACAATCTACCTTTGTACCGTATTCTATAATACATATAGAATACCTTTGTGAATTAGAAAAAAAAATTAATTTTTCCCTAAATTGAAGTAGAAAGCCACCTTAAAAGTGATTGGTCAATTATTGTAACTGGTAATGCCGCCTTATTAACACCTATTGTTTGGTAAATTAGAAAGTTTTCAAAGCTATCGTTGAAAAGCTAAAAAAATACCATTTTTTTGATTCTCAATAATTTTACTGTCAGAAGTAGTTGAATTTCCATTGGTTTAAATAACATGGAAAATGATTTGAAAAAAAAAATATAATTATGCATAGTTATTCACCGCTTATTTTCTATTGAATGCAAATCCTTTCATAAAAACATTGAGTTTAAAAAGCTATCAGATAATCATGTTATTGAATATTGAGAGTATGTTAGTTTGCTGTTTGTTTTGATGCATTGTTTGGTTTGATGCACAATGATCTGCGATTAAAACCTATAATAAATAACGTAAATATTTTGAATCACAGAATTTTCATGGGGTTTACAACAATTTTTACCTGGTTTGAAAATTTCATATGATTAATCATATGATCAATGCTCAATCATATGATCAATTGTATGAAATATCTGTGATAAATCATATGATTGATCAAATGATTTATCATACGATCAACCATATGATATTGAATTTTTCAGAGAAATAAACTTGGTTTGTCATTTGATGAAAGAAAAAAAAATGCCTAATATTGCATTTTTTGGCATCATATGATTTATCATATGATTTATCTTATAATTTATCGATAATTCATATGATAAATTACATGATAAATCATACAATTAATTATGATAAATCACATGATGTCTAGAAAATGCAATATTAAGCACTTTCTCTTCCATCATATGATAAATCACATAATTAATCATATGATAAATGATATAATGAACCAAGTTTTCTCTGAAAAATTCAATAACATATGATTTATTGTATATGATTTATCACATGATTTGTTATATAATTAATCATATAATTTAGCGATAATCATATGATAAATCTTATGATAATGCCGACCGAAAAATTATATCATTAATCATATGAAATTTTTCAATCGGGTACGGTTTCCTTTGAATTCAATTACGCCCTGCAGAAACTGTAAGTTCTATACAGTTTGAAGGTGGAGATTCATTATGATCCTTTTAATAATCAATATGATCCTTCAATTATTTCAAAGGCAAATAGATTTTCTAGAAACGATTATTTTTTTAATTCATCTCGTAAATCGAATTCTTTTCTTATTATTTGACAACACTACAATAGATACATTTGTTGAAAAGAAAAATATTGTTTTTTTCATTGTACTTTATAGCTATGTTGAATATTTTAGATTTTTCTTGATCTGAATTCGTAAAATAATCGTTAAAATCTTTATCTTTCAGGTATCAATCATTATGGCTAATTCAAAAGTTTATAAAAAATGTCCTGTTTGCGGGTTACCAGAAAACAGAATGGTCGGATACAAACAAATAATTGAAACAGATGGTGAAGCTTCTTCTTTGTCCGACTATTTAACTACAACTGTTGTACTTGGAGATATTCTATGTCGTAAATGCAGCGGCATTGCACGTTTAGCAAGGTCAAAAAAACGTAAACTTGAAGAATTAAAAAACGTGGTTAATACACCACAGTCCGACAGCCAAGAATCCACATCATCTTCAGATCCATCATCACAGACTTCTAAAAATGATCCAGTTTATAGTCCACAGCAAGTTCAACCTGCTGTTAAAGAAACTATTGAATTACCTTTCAAAAGAGTTGTTTCTGCTCATAACTATTGCTGTCTGTGTCGAACTAGAACAGGAATCGTCAATATTCCTTTTGAAGCACGACATATCCGACCATTCTGTTTTCTGGTAACCCGCAAACAGGACATTTTTTATAAACTTTTGAATTAGCCATAATGATTGATACCTGAAAGATAAAGATTTTAACGATTATTTTACGAATTCAGATCAAGAAAAATCTAAAATATTCAACATAGCTATAAAGTACAATGAAAAAAACAATATTTTTCTTTTCAACAAATGTATCTATTGTAGTGTTGTCAAATAATAAGAAAAGAATTCGATTTACGAGATGAATTAAAAAAATAATCGTTTCTAGAAAATCTATTTGCCTTTGAAATAATTGAAGGATCATATTGATTATTAAAAGGATCATAATGAATCTCCACCTTCAAACTGTATAGAACTTACAGTTTCTGCAGGGCGTAATTGAATTCAAAGGAAACCGTACCCGATTGAAAAATTTCATATGATTAATGATATAATTTTTCGGTCGGCATTATCATAAGATTTATCATATGATTATCGCTAAATTATATGATTAATTATATAACAAATCATGTGATAAATCATATACAATAAATCATATGTTATTGAATTTTTCAGAGAAAACTTGGTTCATTATATCATTTATCATATGATTAATTATGTGATTTATCATATGATGGAAGAGAAAGTGCTTAATATTGCATTTTCTAGACATCATGTGATTTATCATAATTAATTGTATGATTTATCATGTAATTTATCATATGAATTATCGATAAATTATAAGATAAATCATATGATAAATCATATGATGCCAAAAAATGCAATATTAGGCATTTTTTTTTCTTTCATCAAATGACAAACCAAGTTTATTTCTCTGAAAAATTCAATATCATATGGTTGATCGTATGATAAATCATTTGATCAATCATATGATTTATCACAGATATTTCATACAATTGATCATATGATTGAGCATTGATCATATGATTAATCATATGAAATTTTCAAACCAGGTAAAAATTGTTGTAAACCCCATGAAAATTCTGTGATTCAAAATATTTACGTTATTTATTATAGGTTTTAATCGCAGATCATTGTGCATCAAACCAAACAATGCATCAAAACAAACAGCAAACTAACATACTCTCAATATTCAATAACATGATTATCTGATAGCTTTTTAAACTCAATGTTTTTATGAAAGGATTTGCATTCAATAGAAAATAAGCGGTGAATAACTATGCATAATTATATTTTTTTTTTCAAATCATTTTCCATGTTATTTAAACCAATGGAAATTCAACTACTTCTGACAGTAAAATTATTGAGAATCAAAAAAATGGTATTTTTTTAGCTTTTCAACGATAGCTTTGAAAACTTTCTAATTTACCAAACAATAGGTGTTAATAAGGCGGCATTACCAGTTACAATAATTGACCAATCACTTTTAAGGTGGCTTTCTACTTCAATTTAGGGAAAAATTAATTTTTTTTTCTAATTCACAAAGGTATTCTATATGTATTATAGAATACGGTACAAAGGTAGATTGTATTTGTATACTAGATTTTGTTTCAAAGAAAATGTTATTAAATATAGATTACGGTCCAAGTTCAATGATTTCCAGCTTTTTCATTTTTTTTCATCAATAACTAAGTGCTGTGTGGATATTATAGTTTCATAGGAAGGCGAATATAATGTAAATACAATAACTGGAGAAGCAAAGGAGAATCATTAGTTTTCACGAAAAGAAATTTTTATTTCCGTCTGGCAGGAAATCAAATTATTGATTGCTGACACCTCAAGAATATTTATTTTCATCATACAGTATTAAGTGTCGAGGTGCAAAAGAAAATATTACTGAATATAGACTACTGTTCTACTTGCAGTTATTATATACAGTTATATCTAAACATGTGTATAAAACTATATCAATAATATAAGTTTTTATATTATATGACCACCAACTTATAATAAAAAATTAAATAATAGTATATCCAGAATTCAATTTGCATAGAAAGGTTTATTTATAAGGTCGAAGTTTTTATCAGTTTATAACTACAATCAAGGTTAACAAATTTTAAAATTGCCTAAGATTTTCACTTAGATATCAAGATTTTTTTATTCATAAAAATCACATAATTTATATTTTCAAGCTTTCAAGGCTTGAAAAAAGTTTTTCTTTCATCATACAAATATTAACCTTAGAAAAGTAATTAAATTAATTTACCTTGTATCGAATGTCTTCAGAATTTCTCCTAAGTCATGATCACTGACTGTTTCAAGCGACTAAATTTCGTTTTTTACTGATTGGTACAATTGATTACTAAGTATGTAAGAAGAAGATTATTTGAAGATTTATTGAAGATTTTTATTTGGAAATTACATGGAAAATCAATCACCATCAACTCTCTAACAAGCAAGCAATCCTTCTCATTCATAGACTATAATTTGCTGTAACATTTCCATGAAATAAAATTAATAACTTATTGCTAGAAGTATACCTAGTTTAACCTTAGATATTAGTACTGCTTACCTTTTTAAACGTTAAGCAACTGTTAAATATATTGCTGTACCATTAAGTGACAACAATAATATATCGAAATAAAACCGAAATATTTTCGAATCTATTTGATAGTCGCTAAAACCTTGCAACAATGCTAATACTCAGTACAAAGTTTTTTCATAACATTATCACTGGATATTCAATTTAAAATGATATTGTAGAATAAAATAAATATTTGCATAACCTCCACAATGAACAGATGTTGATTGTTCCACTTTTTAAGGCAATGCAATTTATATACCGACTACAAGAAAAAAATAAATAGATTTATTGTATGAATAACAATAAAAAATTGAATATTTAGCCATAAATATTTTTTAACAGAGGATTTTTGGTAAGTCCGTTGAGCATTGGTACTGAGCTAACTGAGCGGAACAACTGAACCAAACAATCTTGGCTAGTGTTGGCCAGTGCCGCATGAATATCTGTATCCGCCATTTCTAGGCATAGGGTCCACGAAAATAGAGCGCGAGAATTCAAAAACTAAACTAGTAGTTATTGCTATTAGCAATTTGCGAGTAAGTTATACGGCAAAATAGATGACAGCATCGTATTCCACATGAAAAAATACATCGAAAACATGTATTTTATGTGTAGAATTAATGTTGGGTTGACTTTGTAGTCGAAAAAATTGAGTGTCGGCGCAGTCAGCCGGGACGAACGGCGTAGAAAATGATGTTATTCGTAAAAACTAATGAAAGAGACACTCTATTTCAAAAGTATGACATATGTTTTCGATGTATTTTTTGACGTAGAATCTGACGACGTCATCTATTTTGTCATACAATTTGAACTTACGGCGCTAGAAGCGAAAATCCACGTTATTAAGGGTTTTTATTTTTTTAAAGGACGTTCTCCACATTTTAAAAATCTAAAAAAAATATGGGCGTGTTTCTAGAGTAAAACTACACAATATATATTTTTTCCAGCGTTGAGGTATCTATCATTTTTGAAAAAAAAATTTTTGAATATTTTAGAACATAATAAAAATTTGAATTTGGCGCCAAACATTTTTCCGATATAACGGTCTTGTAGGGCTTAAAAAACCCTACAAAATGAAATGCGTTTTGGTTTACATGCCGTCAATCGCGAAGATTTGATTCTTAATCATTCATCAAATCTTCTCCAAAAACTTCATGGCATAAGTGATAATAATCTTGCTCTTGTTGCTGATGGCACCTACTTAAAGCATCAAAAGAGCTCCAATAACGAATATCAAAGAAAATCTTATTCAGGGCACAAGAAACTTCCATTATGTAAGCCATTCACTATATGCACTACAAATGGTCTTGTTGTTGGTATCTTGGGACCATATTATGCCAAAGAAAATGACGCTAGGATTTTAAAAAAGATTTTGGATGACAATGAGAGTGGTCTGAAGGAGTTGATGTGTAAAGAAGGCGATGTTTTCATACTTGATCGCGGCTTCCGGGATGTAAAGTCGCAATTAGAAAACGATGGATATCAGGTTCTTATACCAGCATTCAAAGGCAAAAATGAGAAACAGCTGTCAGCGGAAGATGCAAACAAATCGCGACTTGTTACAATACTGCGTTGGGTAGTGGAAGCTGTACATGGTAATGTAGCTCAAAAATATAAATTTTTTCACCATCAACTGGACAACCGCTATCTGCCTGCAGCTGGTCTTTACTGTAGGATAGTTTGTTTTCTAATAAATCAATTTGGAAAACGACTTATTACCACTGCTTGTTCAGATAATGAAGTATTACGTTATATACTTGACAAAAACTCTAAAGAAAATAGCTTAGCTACAGAAGTCAGAGCAGGAAAATATAGCCGTAAATCCAGTTTATTTGTAAGATTAACATCAGCTGATATACAGGATTTCCCCGAAATGACAATGAAGGATCTAATAAGATTATTCACTGGAACATATCAGATGAAGCAGGTGATATCATACTTGGCTGAAATGATGGGTGAGACAAATGAGTTTAATGTAGGTTATTGTAAAATATCATCTGATCTTCTCAAGGTAGAAGTGAAGTCGAGACATAGAGAAAATACCGTGTACAAATGTTATATACATTATAAACCAGAAACTCTGGGCTGTGCTGGCATTCTACGCTATTACTGTGAGTGCCCTAATGGCGAGAGAACAATCGGGTGTTGTTCTCACGTAGCCACCGTTATCTACTATTTATCATATGCTACAATGCAATCCTATATTATAAAACCTGCAAAACAACTTACGAAGATTTATGAACAAGATAATACCATTCCTGTTATCGAAGAAGACAGTGATAAGGATTGATATAAATTAATGCATTTTTTTATGTTGTCAAAATTGATAAAATATATCATAATTGAATAGATTGTTTATTTAATATTATATAAGTTGCCTCATCATTTATGAACCATTTTCCATGAGTAAAAAGATCTTTATTTTAACATATATTGGACTTTATGAATCCTGAGATAGAAGTTTATTAGTAGTTTTATTAGTAGTTATTGCTATTAGCAATTTGCGAGTAAGTTATACGGCAAAATAGATGACAGCATCGTATTCCACATGAAAAAATACATCGAAAACATGTATTTTATGTGTAGAATTAATGTTGGGTTGACGTTATAGTCGAAAAAATTGAGTGTCGGCGCAGTCAGCCGGGACGAACGGCGTAGAAAATGATGTTATTCGTAAAAACTGTAACGGGGGGGATATCTTGCAAAAATGGGAAATTTATTTATAAGCAAACTCCCACGATGCAGAGCAAACCGCCGCTCCGTTAATCACGTATGTAAGTACGTGTATTCGCTTTAACGTCAGATGATTTCTCTTTGTTGTCTTCTATCAAACGGAGTTGAACTCACCTTAAGTCACATGTATCGTGTCACTCGATGAGTTTGAAGTGTGAGCGACTTTACTCCTTCTCCGCTTAATCCCCTAGGTGTAATAGGATTAACACCTAAGCCTATTTCAATTTCATAAACTATTAGGAAAATCATATGACGAAATCGGCGAATAAGTTAACAAAGTTTATTCATAAAAAACCTATACAGTCTTTGTCGGGCCGAAAGACTGACGCACGCGAATAGGATTTACAATTAAATAATTTTCCGGTGAGAAAGAGAGAGAGAGAAGATTCGAATATTTGCGCGATCTAACGCTCGGCGCGAATACAAAAAATTTAACACTAAACGGTTGAACAAAATACTTAATATATTTTGTCTCGCGATAATTAAGGGAGGTGCACCTACCCTGCGGTGCAATTACGGTGATCAGTCGTAATTGTTGATGCCAATAAAATGTATCAACTGCCTCCGGAACTGTTATATCAGCTGCGCTGTCTCGTACCGCCTATCAGCTGCAAATATGCTGCTACCGTGATGCTGTAATCTGCCGATCACGTTGTTGTACTCGCGCGCGTAATTACTCTGGGTAAACTATCACTCGGCGAGAAAACAGTGCAAACAAAATTCCGGCGATATCCTCTCGTATCAACAGCTGAGGCGTAACTGCTAATTTGAAAGATCGCGCGCCCCCTCTCTCTCTCAATACTTAGAACTAACGCGCGAAATTCAGAATCGCGAACGGTGCGATTAATTGAATCGACTACCGTTGCAGCCCCTCCAAGTCCTGACTACCCGGGCAGGACGAATACCCGCGATTCGCCGCCATCAGGAATCTGAAAATAATAAAGAAGGAAAGGAAACAAAATAAACACTCCCTTCTTTATTTCGGCTAATTTATTTGCCCTCCAGGGCCTACATCATTGTTTGGCTACACCTGGCGCGCGATGTTTCGGGTAGCGCCAGTGTGTAGCCTTCTTCGGGCACCGCTGGGAGTTGGTCACCCCAGGCTCTCCACAGATGTAGCAGCCCCTCAGCTGCGACCGAGATTGAGCAGCCTCCCGACCTTGTGATGGCTGCTCAGCAGCCAGAGGGGACTGCTGGGCACTGACTCCCTGTGAGGCGGTGATGGTAACGCCTCCCACCGTGGCGGTCGCACGTCCATCCTTCGACCTGACCACGATGGTGGTATCAGGAGCCATGCGCCCGTCCACATGGACCGTGAGCGTCGGTCCAGCGTCAGTAGCTCCCGGGGCTCTCTTCTCTTGAGCCGGCGCCAGGAGCGCTGCGGAGGACTCTTGTCGGTTATCCACCCGCAGCAGGGCCTCTCCATAGGCCCTCTGACGCTGAGCCATCCCTGCCCACTCCCCGAGCAACTCTTCTGCGCCCTGGCGGCTCAAAAAGCGTCTCAAGTGCTTCTGCACCTGAGACTGGAGTTCTTGAACGAACCGCCAGGCACTCCCCACCTCGTTGATCCCCAGACGCACGTGTCTGAAGTCGAGGAGGAGAGTAGGCTGCTCAGGGATCCGGGGATGATTGCAGACCCAGGGCGAGGCCCCACAAGTTTCCCTGGGTTCTGGGCATTGGCTCGCACTGTCCGACGTAAGGGTTACGCCGGACTTGAGGGTCTGCACCCCCTGGTCCATTGTAGACTTGGGACGTTCGACACTGTCCTGGTCCTCGGTCTGTGTCGAAGCGTCCCGAGAAGCCTTCTTCGGGGCGACCCACGACGAATCCCGGAGAACCTCTGCCACCGAGGCATTACGCCGATCCCTTCGGGTGGTCCCTTCCAACTGGACCCTGGCGAAGCTCCGCAGATCTTCAATTAGCTGCGTCGCATCAGAGCCCAGTTGTAGATCTAACAGCATCTGCGTGACCACCTCAAAGGTCTCCTCTTCGACGACGATTCTCCGGTCCATCTGAAACATCCAAAAAACAAGAAATTTCGGATGAATCTCCCTGCGCGAAGAAACAATCCTAATAATAGCCGCATCCCACCGAGTTATACGCTCCCTCGCAATTCTTTGTGGGAACGTCCTGGCCCTCGTCGGTTACCGTTCGGTTTTATCGGCCCAACCGTCCTTTGTACGACGGGCACGGTCCTTCGAGGCCTACCTCTCCCTCTATTCACCTTCACGGGAGAGTTGTTGCCCCTCGCTGGACCGGTGACCGTCTTTGGAACCTTTCGAGGTCGATCTCGACCTCTCTTAGTTGGGGCAGATACCGGTAACTCCGACGTCTCGGTGGGAACTTTATCTACGACCGTGGGGGCTGCTAACTGGACCCGCTCGCTATCTGATAAATCCCCTCCCGGATTTTCGCGCGTATTCGCGGAATCGGTCGCATCCTCCGACGGCAGTTCTTCTGGCGGCTCGCGAGATTCGATGACCTCCTCGCTTTCCTCATCCTCACCCGGACCGTAATATGGTTTAAGGTCTTTGGCATGGAAGAGCTCAGACAGGATCTCCAGCTGATTGCCTAGCCTGTACGTGTTGGAACCACAAACCTCTTCAATCACGTACGGACCGGCATATTTCGGCGCTAATTTAGCTGAAATACCTTGAGCAGCTGAAGATAGAATCCTGTTCCTCTTCCAAACCCAATCTCCGACTTTAAACTCGGGTTGCCGTCTCTTCCGGTCATAATAAGCCGCCTGATGCGCAGCTTCCTCCTTTGACTTGGAGTTAGCTCTCTCCCACAAATTAGCAAGCTTCTCCATATGTTCAGCCCAATCTTCCACAGCCTGACCCTCCGAACATTCAAGGGCCTGCTGATCTTGGTTTCTTCTGAACGTCAAAGGAGGTACCGGCTGACGCCCAAACATGAGCATCGCAGGACTATATCCGGTGGCGCTATGAGTTGCCGAGTTCTACACGAAGTTGATCTCTGACAGGTGTTCATCCCAGCTCTTATGATCACGGCTTACGTAAGACGTGATCATGGTCTTGAGTGTCCTGTTTACTCGCTCTGTGGGATTCGCTTGGGGATGATACACGGGAGTCAAAGCGCGCTGGATGCCGTTCATCTGCAGGTATGAATCGACCTCCTGATTCTTAAATTCGGTTCCATTATCCGACAAGAATACCTCTGGCGCACCAAACCTAGTGACGATCCTCTCGTGTAATTCCCTTGCGATTGTCTTCCCATTGGCCTTGCGTATCGCAACACACTCTACCCAGCGAGTAAACAAGTCTATAAAGACTAAGATATACTCAAAACCTCGAGAGCTTTTGGGAAATGGACAAGTGATATCACCGGCCACCACCTGCCAGGGTCGTGATACTTGTCTACGACCCATCAGCCCGCAAGGTGCTCTTTGTTCCACCTTGCATTGCTGACATACCGGGCAACTCTTTACGTACTCCCTGACATGATCATACATTTTAGGCCAGTAGTACAAGCGCCTAGCCCTGGAGAACGTACGCTATCGTCCTTGATGTCCTTCAGTAGGAGCATCATGGACTTCCTGGAGCACCTGGTACCTTTTCTCCCTAGGCACCGCAAGCTTCCACGCTTCATCGTTGTCGATGGACCCTTCACCATCCTCATCAGGCTGATAATGATACAGTCTCCCTCCCACCACCTTCCAAGTAGGATGAGAGTGTGGGTCCTGGCAAACTTCCTGGTATTGTTGCAAATACCAGGCGTCAGTGGTCTCCGGCCGACTATTTATAGCACTCACTTCAATCCCCTCCTCCTCATAGGCCCTAGATAAAGCGTCTGGCACCACATTGAGATCCCCTCTTCGATATTCGATATCGAAGACATTGCCTTGCAATGCTAGCGCCCATCGCGCTAATCTTCCTGTGGGGTTTCTCATATTGTGGAGCCATTTCAGGCAACTATGATCAGTGATGACCTTGAAGTGATGCCCTTCAATATACGGCCGGAACTTTCCAATGGCCCATACCACTGCCAAGCACTCTTTCTCGGAGGCCGTATAATTTCTCTCAGCACTGTTGAGTGATCGGCTGGCGTATTCTATTACACGCTCCTCTCCATCGACATCCTGTGCGAGAACTGCCCCGATCCCACTGTCACTAGCATCAGTTTGCAGTACAAACTGACCGTTCGGATCGGGTGATTGCAGTATTGGGGCGGAAGTCATCGCCTCCTGCAATCTCGTGAAAGCTCGCTCTTGCTCCTCCTCCCAAGAGAAACGTACATTCTTCTTTGTCAGGCGGTTTATAGGTTCAGCGATCATGGCAAAGTCGGGTATAAAACGTCTATACCACGAGGTCATTCCCATGAATCGCTTCACCTGTTTGACAGTCCGGGGTGTTGGATACTCTAATATCGGGCGTATTTTCTCGGGATCTGGTCTTACTCCGTCCTGGTTCACAAGAACTCCCAAGTACCTGACTTCCGTCTTACAGAAGTGACTTTTATCTTTGTTGATGGTTAGGCCCGCACCTAGAATTCTTTTTAATACCCTTTCTAGGTGCCGCTTATGCTCCTCAAAGGACGACGAAACCACAATTACGTCGTCAAGGTAAGCAAAAGCGAATGGATCCATATCCGGGCCTATCACCTTGTCCATCAACCTTTGGAAGGTCGCTCCTGCGTATGACAGTCCGAAGGGCATTCTCTTAAATTGAAAGTGCCCTAATCCAGGAACTGTAAACGCTGATATTGGACGCGATTCTTCCTTTAAGGGAATTTGATGGTACGCACTGCTCAAGTCCAAAGTAGATATGAACTTTGCATCCCTTATCCGTCTTAGGATGTCGTTCATATATAGTAAAGGATAGGCATCAGGTTTGGTAATTGCATTTACCTTTTGATAATTCACGCAAAACCTATATTTTCCATCAGCCTTCCTTACCATTACTATCGGACTTGACCATCCGCTGGTCGCTGGTTCGATAACATCTTTTTCCAGCATATCTTTGACCAGCGTGTGCATTTCCTCTCGCACTCTATCTGAGACTGGGTAGTACTTCTGTTTGATGGGTCGAGCATTTCCAACATCTATTTCATGCTCAACCCCCACGGCACAACCTAAAGTCTGACCTCCGTCAGGAATCAATCTTCCGACGAGGTCTTCAATTTCTTCAAGCTGTGACTCCGTGGCTTCCCATAGTCCTACCGGTGCGAGAAATGCCGTACCATCAATTCCAGCCACTTCCATTGGTACTTTCACTTGGGCGTCCTTAAGCCATAATTCATCCTCATCGGGATCCAAAACTGCGCGGAACTCTCTTATAAAGTTCGCGCCTACATAGCAGTCATCTGTGAGCAGCGGCGTAATGGCGACTCTGATTGCCTTCGTGATTCCCCCTACTTTAAAAGGGAACATCACGTGACCAATTATAGGGCACGGGCGTCCATCAGCAAGCCTTGCATCGCCCGCCCTGGTCACATTCAACCTGAGTCCCATCTCCGATGCCAATCTCAGCCCTAATTGACCCATGACCGTGGATGAGGCGCCGGTATCATAGAGTGCTCTAATTTTAAAGTCACCTATGTCTACCCGCAACCACCACCTGGTCTCATCCTCTGGGTCATATCCACGAGTTGCATCTTTGCCTCCCTTCGTCGTGTTTTTCAGCAGTTTTTTCCCTTCCGCTGCTGCGATGACGATAGACTTGCTTTTACTCGTGGATTTCTTCGGCAGAGGAGCTTTTTGTGTGGAGAGGCCTTCCCTGGAATCTTCCCCCTCCTCCACAACCTGTATATGGCCATCTGGTCCTTCCAGAATGACCACTGCTCTATTCTGCCGAGGGCTGGCATCGGGTTCGATCGCCTTCTGCTCTAACGTACTGCTAGGTCCTGGACTCTCTTGATGCCCTTCCAGGACCTGTTTGAATCCCTGGGTCGCCGACAATTTGCTGTTTCCCATCGGCGACCCGCGGCGAGAGGTCGAATCTACTGGAGGCGCGAAGATGACCTCTTCTCTTCGCTCTCCTTGCCGTTTCCCTTGTTGCAATCTGGGCAGAACTTGCGACTGAATCCCAGCTTGCCACAAGCGGAACACTGGAGAGGCTTGGTGAAGTCGATCTTCCGCCTCTGCCCATCTCGCCGCTCGCCAGGAGACCTGGGAGAAGGGGAATTTTTCCTTCCCCCACGCCATCGGCTCTTACGCTGTTCTGGAGGGCTGCCTTGCTTGTCAGTGGCCAGCTTACGTAACATCCGCTCGATGCCCTCCAGACGTTCTTCCATCTTCTTATCAGAAGTGGGAGCTTGCGTAGCCGATACCGACGCTTGTTCGGTAGGCCTCCTGGCAGGGTTCTCCACATCCTGTCCGCGCTGCGGATCTCCCTCCTTCTTCGCACGCTCTTTCCCTTCGCTGGCCATTGCAGCGGTTTGGGATTTACTACCAGCCGTTTTTTTGCTCGGCTGGTAGGCGTGCTGAGGGAAGATCGTCGAATTGGGGTCAGCGAATACACGTGGACGACGACCGTAAGATAAGGTGTTCTGTACTTCGGTCGCCCTCCTGTTGAATTCGCGTATCGACTTCATCTCGCTCCGACGCAGCTGAATTTGGATGTTTGGAAGGAGGTTTGCATGGAGTAAGTCTAATAACCTCTCCAAGGGCATGGGTGGTTCTAGTCTATTGACAAGAGCCACCAGGTTGGACACGTAGTCTCGCACTAGTTCGTCCTCGCCCTGGAACCGGTTCTGAGCTTCCTGCAATAGCCTTTGTTGCTGTTGCGTACTTGTGCCGAACCAGTCCCGGGCGTTCGCGACGAACTCTGTATAACTGAGCCACTGGTACTTGTTATTATCGTACCAGGTCCTCGCGTTACCTTCGAGGATCTCTGATACGGAACAAAGTACTTCGTCATCAGTTAGCCCTGCACCTACGCGCAGATCTTCCAACCTTGACAGAAACGTATCTACGCTCTGTGCCCTACTGCCCGCAAACCTCAATTTCCACCCGCGGACAATTTTCCCAACATCTCGGGTTGTGGAGAGCCCTGAGGATATTTGAGGACCGGTGCCAGATGATCCGCTTCGACTCCTCTGTCGAATAGGTGCGGATCTCCCATAATCTTCCGGATCCTCTTCCTGTCCTCTTCTTTGGAGGACTTCCGGTGGGGTGATTTCCCTCCTTCTGGGTTGTGGTCTTGGGGGAGCCGGTGTGCTCCCCGGAATCCCCGAGTCGTAGTGACAGGTGTATGTGTCCTGAAAGTCCACATTACGTGCGGAACGTGGTTGAACCGAGTCGCGCAGAGAAGAACGACTTGCATTGGCCATATCATGCATTGTCTCTTCCAGCTCTCGTATTCGCAGACGCATATCCTGCGCCTCGCGCTCCGCACACACCTGTATTCCCTGCAGAGTCTGTAGGGTTTCCAGGATTCGACCTACCAGTTTGCGGTTACGGTCGACTCCTTCCTTCAGGTACTCTATTTCCCGGAAGGCTTCTCTCAAGAACAATCCTTCCTGAGGCTCCTTCCGGGTGCAGGTTTCCTGCGACCTGAGATCCGGATTGCTCCGTCTCCTTTCCCCCTCCTTCTGTTCTTGCGTGTGGAGGGCCTTTTGGACGAGTTCATCCTCTTCATGGCGGCTGGCTTCACCTTCAGAGTCCTCATCCGGGCAGGTGAATGTTCTTGACATATCAGTCAATGATATTCCCTCCCTATTGATGATTCTGAGGGGATGGTCGCTGTTATCATCCGCGTTGGAGTTTTCCAACTCGTCACAGACTGTGTCGAGCCACGCTTGTCGGGATCGCCTCCTGCGTCCCGCCACCTCTTTGCTGTGCGTGGTCTCTTGAAAATCTGTGGCGGTGTACTCACCCAGCAACCATCTCCCAAGCCTAGCCGCCTGTTGGATGACACTTCCATCCTTGCGCAGTTCTAATTCCGCTAAATAGCGTTCGCGCTGTGCGGAGGTCAGCTCGAATGCCCAATTGTCAATTTGAGCTGACAACAGAGCCATCTTGCCTCCGCACGGGTGTAGGATGCGGTTGAGGTTTAAAATTTTCGGCCTAATCGACCACTACCGCTTCCTATCACCCAAGGTATGAGCGGGGTATACACTATTTAGTGTAACTACCCTTATTGCCTCCTTTTATAAGGCTCAAATTCGCGAGATTATGAGCGCGTGCAGTTCCGCAAACTTTCTATAAATATTATAAAAATATCCTACCTAAGGTCGGAGCCTGCTGTTTGCTTGCTCCGCCTGGCTAATAATAGAACTGCACGCTTGGGTCACGCTCTCTGCCTTTATCGTCGATCAGGTGCTACCAACCCCCCTTTATCCACCAAACTGTGGCTGAAATGGGTTAACACCTGATTATCCCGTACGACCTGAAATCACTTCGACCTATCAATAATTATCGCTTTCGGCCCTTATTACAATATTCTTAACAATTTTTAGCTAAAGGTTCGAAGTGGTTTCGTTTTTTCCCCAGCAGAGGGCGTACCGCTCACGATCTCGCTCTACCACCCGCTCAAACCTCCCTAAGCGCTCGCGCAATCGTCTCTCTCTCTCGTGCGTCGATTACCTTCGACGCACAATCCTATTCGCACGACACGGGTCTTAATACCAGTTGGGCGCCATGTAATGGGGGGGATATCTTGCAAAAATGGGAAATTTATTTATAAGCAAACTCCCACGATGCAGAGCAAACCGCCGCTCCGTTAATCACGTATGTAAGTACGTGTATTCGCTTTAACGTCAGATGATTTCTCTTTGTTGTCTTCTATCAAACGGAGTTGAACTCACCTTAAGTCACATGTATCGTGACACTCGATGAGTTTGAAGTGTGAGCGACTTTACTCCTTCTCCGCTTAATCCCCTAGGCGTAATAGGATTAACACCTAAGCCTATTTCAATTTCTTAAACTATGAGGAAAATCATATGACGAAATCGGCGAATAAGTTAACAAAGTTTATTCATAAAAAACCTATACAGTCTTTGTCGGGCCGAAAGACTGACGCACGCGAATAGGATTTACAATTAAATAATTTTCCGGTGAGAAAGAGAGAGAGAGAAGATTCGAATATTGGCGCGATCTAACGCTCGGCGCGAATACAAAAAATTTAACACTAAACGGTTGAACAAAATACTTAATATATTTTGTCTCGCGATAATTAAGGGAGGTGCACCTACCCTGCGGTGCAATTACGGTGATCAGCCGTAATTGTTGATGCCAATAAAATGTATCAACTGCCTCCGGAACTGTTATATCAGCTGCGCTGTCTCGTACCGCCTATCAGCTGCAAATATGCTGCTACCGTGATGCTGTAATCTGCCGATCACGTTGTTGCACTCGCGCGCGTAATTACTCTGGGTAAACTATCACTCGGCGAGAAAACAATGCAAACAAAATTCCGGCGATATCCTCTCGTATCAACAGCTGAGGCGTAACTGCTAATTTGAAAGATCGCGCGCCCCCTCTCTCTCTCAATACTTAGAACTAACGCGCGAAATTCAGAATCGCGAACGGTGCGATTAATTGAATCGACTACCGTTGCAAAACTAATGAAAGAGACACTGTATTTCAAAAGTATGACATATGTTTTCGATGTATTTTTTAACGTAGAATCTGATGACGTCATCTATTTTGTCATACAATTTGAACGTACGGCGCTAGAAGCGAAAATCCATGTTATTAAGGGTTTTTATTTTTTTAAAGGACGTTCTCCACATTTTAAAAATCTAAAAAAAATATGGGCGTGTTTCTAGAGTAAAACTACACAATATATATTTTTTCCAGCGTTGAAGTATCTATCATTTTTGAAAAAAATATTTTTGCATATTTTAGAACGTAATAAAAATTTGAATTTGGCGCCAAAAATTTTTCCGATATAACGGTCTTGTAGGGCTTAAAAAACCCTACAAAATGAAAGAAAAAATTTTTTCTAGCTCGAAAATTGACCGAGATATCGTCGAATAACTGTAAAACATAAAATGGGGTCCCATACTGCCCCAGATTGGTCTAGGGGTCTGAAAATTTAGGGAAAGGAGTTTCTAAACAATCCCAACAAAATACCCTATTTACTTTTTCAGGAGGCTCGACGGCACTTTTAACCATCTTACCCGGCTAGACCCTTTCGTTTTTTCCTGGATAGATAATAATATATTCTTTTAATTCAAAAAGCTTTGAGAGATGAAAGGTAAACAATTTAACTATATGCTAAAAAAATTAAACAGTAAAAAATTATATTATGTTACCTACTGTTGTCTTTTAAGTATAAAGCTTCAATATGTAATTAGGATTTGCTATATTACACTACCGTCCATAAAGATTTGCCATCCCCTTGCTGAAATCATCAAAACTTTAGAGTTTTATGGCTCAGTTTCTATAAGAGCTAGAAAATCCTGCCGGGTCTCATTTGAAAGGTCTTGTCAAGACCTTTCAAATGTTGTAAAACATAATTGATTTTATTTGTTTTTTGTACAACTTGTGACGTCATAAACAAATTGTTTTTTTTAAATTTTTTCACATCAACTTTGACCCCGATTTATTTATATAACGGATTCTACGATGGAAAAACTGTATAAGCCATTCGATAGAGCTTTCAAAAAGCTACAAAATCCATATCCGGAAAATTTTTTTACCTTTATTTTTTATGAACTATATGGTGTTTTATACAAAAACAAAGATTTCCAAAAAATGGGTTGTATTTTTTTTATTTCCACTCTAAAGAAAAAACTTTCAGAAGGAAAAATGTAGTATTTTGCAAGAGCTATCAAATGCGCGACTCAGAATTAAAAAAAAAATTTTTTTTTCACGTTTTTTATAATTGAAATTTTTCTAGAAAAAAAACTGAAATTACATATATTTAATAAAATTAATAAGTAACTAATATTTATAACTGAATGGGCTTATAAACAATGATAACAAGATACATTTATTGTATTCGACGTTTGTAACAGAGGAATTTGCATTGTCTTCATTTTTAATGACTTTCTACAGTATTGTGCTCACCGATAATCACTGTGATAATCACTGAGTGTTTACGTGGTTTGATTTACTTTACTTTCATGAATGTATACATATAGCAGAGAATACGTATGGAAATTCAGTCTCTTATCAGCTTTAATGCGTGAAATATCAATGTGTCCAATCTAGTCAGTAAATTATGCATGTATTTTTTGTTCATTAAAAATGACGAAAAAAAGAAACTTAAGCATTGAAGAGCGATCTGAGATATTAGCCTTGCATAAAGTGAATAAAAGTAGTAATGAAATTTCCAAAATTTTGAATATTCCCAGAAGAACAGTTGATTATAACATTAAAAAATTCATTACTCAAGGAAATATCAAAAACAAAAAAATTTCAGAAAGGCCTAAGAAAACTACGAGCGCTACTGATAAACACATTTGTAGTACAAGTACACATAATCCAAGACTCACGGCACCCGAACTTGCTGTTGAAACTCAAAAAGCGTATGATGTTAAACTTAGTGTTACTACGATAAAGAGACGGCTTCATGAAGATGGACTATACGGTCGAATAGCAATTAAAAGGCCTTTACTAAAACCGATTAATAAAAAGAAACGATTGGCTTGGGCCAGAAAACATAAAATTTGGACCATTGATGATTGGAAATTAGTTTTATGGTCTGATGAGAGCAAATTCGAGGTTTTTGGTAGTAAACGCAGATGTTTTGTGCTGAGAAAAAATAAGCAAAAACATTTAGAGAAAAATATGTGTGCTTCGGTTAAACATAGTGGCGGCTCAGTAATGGTATGGGGTTGTTTTGGTGGTTCTAAGGTTGGTGACCTTAAAATTGATGGCAAATTGAAAAAAGAAGGTTACAAAAAAATTCTTGAAAAAAATGTTGTATCTTCCGGAACAAGAATAATTGGTCGCAAATTTACGTTCCAACAAGATAACGACCCAAAGCACATTTCAAAGTTATGTAAAAGTTGTCTTGCTCAATTGGACAAGAAAAAAAAATTAGTTGTGATGGAATAGCCACCGTACTCTCCTGCTCTTAACCCTATATCGAACTATTATGGGATGATCTAGATAGAGCTGTAAGGAAGGTAGGACCTACTTCCCAGAAGGATCTTTGGAATATCTTAGAAAATGAGTGGAAAAAAATAAGTGCAGAAACTTTAGAGAAACTTGTAGCACGAATTTGTAAAGTAGTTATAGCAAAGAAAGGTGGACATTTCGATGAAAAAAACGTTTAAATAATTAGTATTGTTTCGTTTTTGTTTACAACTAAAATTTATATTCAGATTGTGATAATATATTAATTACAAGCGTTATTAGTATTATAAAAAATGAAATTATTATTATTATGTTATTATTGAAACGTTGTAATAAATAAATTTTGTAGAAATATTGTAACCAAATTATGTTAATCTATTCTGAGTAAGTAATAAATTATGGTTCAATAAATGTATCTTGTTATCATTGTTTGTAAGCCCATTCAGTTATAAATACTAGTTACTTACTAATTTTATTAAATATATGTAATTTCAGTTTTTTTCTAGAAAAATTTCAATTCTAAAAAACGTGAAAAAAAAATTTTTTTTTTTTTTAATTCTGAGTCGCGCATTTGATAGCTCTTGCAAAATACTACATTTTTTCTTCTGAAAGTTTTTTCTTTAGAGTTGAAAATAAAAAAAAAACAGCCCATTATTTGAAAATCTTTGTTTTTGTATAAAACACCATATAGCTCATAAAAAATAAAGGTAAAAAAATTTTCCGGATATGGATTTTGTAGCTTTTTGAAAGCTCTATCGAATGGCTTATATAGTTTTTCCATCGTAGAATCCGTTATATAAATAAATAGGGGTCGAAGTTGATGTGAAAAAATTAAAAAAAAACAATTTGTTTATGACGTCACAAGTTGTACAAAAAACAAATTGATGTACTACAAATCTGCCACCGCATATATCAAATATGGATACAAAAACATCGAGGGAATTTAGGGGATTAGGGAGTAGATGGTTCGAATGGACTATTTCGAATATAAAGTAAAAGTTAATCATCTCACGAAAACCGAACGATAAAACTTGCTTTTCCTAAGTTTTGATGGGTTGGCCTGCTTGTGGTATAGTATGGGTTGTTTTTAGATGTTAGGAAAAAAGACTAATTTTTAGATTAGGGAAAAAATTATTTCAGTGTATTTTCTCGCAAATGATATGAAACTTAATTATTTGTGGCCGGGAATTTCGGGGGTCTCGGCCGCGCATTCGAAATACTTCCACCACAAGACCTGATTGGACTATTTTCCCGACTAGTAATAAGGGAGCCTGACCGCTGTAATCGGGGTTACGGCGATCGTCGGGGATAAGATCGGAAATCGGCACGTAAGTTTATCTGTCTACTGTGTGACTGCATAGAGCGGGCAAGCTGATGGCCTCAAGCCGATATCTTGTCTTCAGGCCGCTCCACCAACCAATAGTTAATGTTTTTCGTCCTCTCGCATCCTGGGAGTGCCGGCAGCTTAAGAAACAACTCCTGGTTTCGGGTCGAAGGATAACGCGTAGGTCACTTACGTTCGGAAATACTAAATAAAAATTCTCGCTACAGAGTGTCCACGACTAAAAATAAAATCAACATGCAGGGAGGAAAAGTCAACGAGGCGTAAATGACCGATATCGGTTGCACTTCACTTTATTTTATTCATTGGCTAAAGTATACCGAGTCAGTTAGAATGGCGGATACGATTTAACACGTTGCGGCAACAGATCTACGCGTTCCGGAGAATCAAACACGCGACGAACTATACGCGTGATCTCAATTCATGACGGCGAGTAGTACTTCATCTAGCTGTTAAATTCCACACTTCTTACGGTCAAGCTAGTTAGAGAAATGGCGGCTGATTGGCTCGACTCAGTTGGAGCACTCTATTCCCGGCGTCGACGGATCCACGCGTCACGACGGAATTATGGATACGGCGAATCACGCATAACACCTCTACCCCTCACTCATCAGTGGCACTTTGCCTACCTACAGATCTGAACTGCAGACTCACTCGATTGCTTCAAAAGTCCTACGGTTTTTTTAGTTGGTAGCAGATCTGCGTGTAGCGGAGCTCACGATCAACGGCAAAATAGACGAGAAAGGACTCTTCACGGTCAAAGATGCCTTATTTCTCCTTTTTCCAGAAAGAAATTATTTTATTGGCCGATTCGGATAACGGTAGCGCCAGCCGAATATTCCGTCATTGGTCGATATCTAAATTAGAAAAGTAACAGTGCCCTCATTTTATCTCTTACTTCGTCGCTATTTACCCTCTCTCACCACTAAGTCAGTGAATATTGATTGATGAGAAAGATCTACCCCTACTCCTATTATTTTTTAGTGCGGACGAAAATCAAATTTATTCTAATTCGCTTATTGTTCGTGACGTCACCAGCCAGTTTTGTCAGAGGTTCAAATTTCATCAATCAATTATGGTAATTTAATTTTTCAAACTAATTGTCGCTTACACATTTTAAATCGCATCGCTAGATGTTTTGCAATATAATACAATAGTCGTAGGTCGGTTTCATTTTCGTAGCGCCCTCATCATCGTGTTTGCGTACAATTAGTATTGTATTTCTTCTAGTTCGCTTGCTTTCATACGGTCTGTCTCCCTTGCTCTTATTCAATCTATCTTGCTTGCTCCCGCTAAGTCTATCTCGCTCGCTCCCGCTTAGTCTATCTCGGCGCTTCAAAGTGGCTGCCTTTGCCCCCGCGTATAGACCTTGCTCTACTGGCGGTCACCGGAGCTCCTCGTGGAGCGCTCCCCCTCGGTCATTTGTTGTATATATATATCCGCGTGTTGTGTGTGTGTGTCTCCGGATGTTGTCTAGTAGTCAGCAGCAGTGTGTGTGGCGCTCAGGGTGTCGTCGTTGGTGCGTAGCAGCCTCACACAGCTGATTGCCGGTTGCGGCTTCATCAGCGATTTCCTGGTCGTCCCAGGTGTGACAGCTTCCCTAGAGTGACTGTGCTAGTGCCTGAATATGTAACGTGTTCGCGGGCTTCTCTCTCATGCATTTTCGTTGCATTTTCCAGTCAGGTTTCTCATATGTTTTCCTCCAGTCAACAATACGTGGTCGGGAGTATGTGTATGCTATTTTTCTCGTCGTGCGCTCCAGTTTTCGCTCTTCCGTCGGATCACGTTCTTTAACTATAGTTGCGTCGTTTTTCCGGTGTGGGTGGGCAAAAATGAAAGCAAAGCACTGTGTCAGTTAGAGCGCTAGTCGGGTATAATTATTCGGCTGGTTACGGGGCGGCAAGGGACGGGGATGCCTCCTTTGAGATGTTGCAAATAGTGTAATACTCTCAGGCAAAGCCTTGTAATTCACCGCATTACAGAACCCCCCTCCCCCCACTAAGCCGGTTCACTACCACGTGTATCACTCGTCTGCTGAACTTTTCTTCGCTTTTGCCGCCATGTTCCCACCTTAATTCGGATGTCAGAATTTCTTACCTGTTAGGAATTGAGTTACGTGGTCTACTATGGTTGGTTTTCTGCGTCTGATTGGTCTGCTTGGCCGAATTCCTCTCTTTTACATCCTTTTTATTGTTTAGGTTAGCTAAAGTCGGTTAGTAAAGATTTCTGATTTATGAACGTTTAGTCCAGGCATATATTAAAAAAATCAATGGTGGTCGGCACTGAATGGTTTTAGTGATACCTACGTCTAAGGAAGCGGTAGCGCCTCTTTATGGCTTCCATTTCCTGGAGGGTGCACTGAAATTGTTGAAACTTCCTCAGGCGCAGGTCGGCATCGGCCTCATCCTTGCTAGTTGGCGGTTTTCGGCCCCTCCACACCAGATCTCTTGCCCGCTCCTCCGCCGATGGTCTGGCAGTAGAGGTTGGCGGCCTGGTACGAAGTACGGCTCCGGTGCTGGCGGTGGGTAATGCGACTCGACCCCGGGTGGCCTCCTTGTATGATGGCGGTGAATTATCTAGGGTTCGGAGCCTCGTCGCTGGTTGATGATGGTTGTTGTCGCGGTTCTGACGTTGGTCAGTGGGTCGGTCAACGTAAAGGTCCACGTCTCTGTCCGCGTGACGGTCTCGGTAATGGTCATGGTCAGCGCGGTGGTCAACTCCATGGTGCGGTGGTCGGTGGTCCCATCAGGACCCAAACGAGGAAGTTGGATGTTGCCTCTCACCGGCCCATCCACTTTGGCTGCTGGAAACGGGTTGAGGTCTCGGTGGACAGGTTTGCGGGTCTACCGGAATCTTTCTGCCCTGGCTTATGTGCCTCCGCGCGTAAGCCTAGGTACACCTCGGGCAGTTTCCGAAATCGCGGTATAGCTGCTAGCAGTTGAAGCAGGCACGGAGTGGCGGGTCCACCGTTGGGTCCGTCGGGATATTGGAATATCGGCTAACTGGTCGAATCCCGCTCCATTTCTTAGGGGTAGGCTGTCTCAGGATGGCATTCTTGTGGCGGTGATCTGCTTGAATCGGTCGATGGAGGGTCCTGACAGGTCGTAATCGGACCCTTCTTCGGATTCATCGCCCGCACCCACCAGATCGTCCAAATCGAGATGCCGCCGTAGGTTGGGTTGGGTTGGGTTGTACTTGCAGCGTTTCATTCGGTAGTACAGGTTCTGAACTTCCAGTCTGTCGACTGGATCCATTCTGGGCGTGGTCAACGTAGGCATCGATGTTGCAGTTGGTGTCGTGATCAGTATCATTGCCAGGGTGAGGTTCCTGGTCTCCACTTGGAGCCACCCAGAATGTCTTGGGTACCTCACCCTGGTTTCTGCGGACAGCTGGGCGGTATTGACAAATGTGGCCGGTGGCATGATAGAGGTGATTAGTTGTGTGGCAGGGGTGGCTGGTGATATGGCTTCTACTTAGCCAGGGCGTTGCAGCACCGGCGGTGGTGTTGCCAATCTGGGTGGTCTACTGGTGGTGGTTTCTGACCCTGCTGCCGACCATCTGCCTTTGTCACCCAAATATTCCGCCAGCTCCTCCTCTGTCTGCCCGTTCAGCGACAGCTGGGAGCCCTTCGAGCTGATCTTTAGGTTATCGGACTGCAGTGTCCTACAGCTTGAAGGATCCTCCATGGTCGCGCCGTCCACCGTATCTCTTGTCCGACTCTCCGGAAGTGTACGCCTTGCGGATGAGACGTTCGCGCTCCTGGTCTATTGGGATGGGGCCTGCAGCCTCCTTAGCTGATAGTGGTGATATAGGTGCTGGAGATCGAGACGTCACTGCCTTGACCTCCTCCAGATGAGCCTTCTCCTGTTCGATCTCGTCTACCATGTCTTGGATGCACCAGGCTGATGGATCTTCTGTCTAATGGGGCTCGTTGGTGGTCTGAGTCCCCACTTTCTCCTGGCCTCCGAGAATGTTGGCGAACGCCTGCAGACGAAGGTTCTTCTTGGAACTCTCAGGCTCCTGAGCTGGTCTGGGTTCCCGGGTTCTCGTTCCCTGATGGTCTTGAGGACTGCAGATATCGGGATCCTGACCATCAGGCTCAGACCCTTTTTGATTATGAGGATTCTGGGGGGCCACAGTACTTGTTTAGTACAGTAAAGTAGTCTAGTGTAGGTTTATTGATCATGGTCTGGACAGCATGATGAATGCACTTATCTGAACTGGTGTGACGAGGTATATAGCCCAGCCAACAGCTACACCCCTCTACTTATTCTGGAAAGGCTTGTCTGTCCAGGCTTACAGTACAGTAAATGTGAACGTCAGTTACCGACATGCACGTGGTAGTTCTCATCGCTCTAACCATGTTAGTACGCGAGTTATAAACCCACGAATTGGTTAAAACATATAGTCAGAAGGGTCAGATTGATTTCATTACATCTTTATCTATACTTCCATCTTGCAGTATAATTCATATTTATGGAAGATGAACCAAAAAATGGGAATATAGCAGTTAAAACTAAATTGGTTAATAATACTACACGAGGAGTGTTTAAAAAGTAAGGTGAATTTTTAAATTGGGCAGGCTACGTAGCTTCGATCATCGATATTTTTTTTTATTATGTTGGTATACATGTCCTACACATATGCTCACAGTTTTAGCCAGTTTGTATGTTTACTTTTTTTTTCTTTTGAGAGATAGAAACGTTAGACGTGTTTTTTGTGCTCGGCAATTTTCTGCTGTCGAAAACAATAGATCAAAGAGTTTGCATAAAATTTTGTGTAAAAACTGGAATTAAATGCTCCAAAATACTTGAAATGTTGATAGTGGGACACGGTGAGTCTACTTTAAATAAAAAAAAATGTTTAAAAGTGATGTAAGCTCTTTCAAGATGGCCGAGAAGACACCGACGACAAACCTCGCTCTGGACGCCCCAGCACTTCAATAACTGATGAAAGTGTTGAAGAAGTGAATTAAATGGTGTTAAAAAATCGTCAAATCACTATTAGAGAAGTGGCTGAAAACGTCGGCATCTCTGTTGGCTCGTGCCATGCAATTTTTCCGAAGTTTTGGGCATGAAACGTGTAGCAGAAAAATTAGTTCCGAAGCTACTTAATTTTGAACAGAAGGATCGTTGAAGGATCATCGCTCAAGAGCTGTTAAACGACGTCATTGATAATCCTGATAAGTTCAAAAGAGTCATAACTGGTGACGAATCATGAGTTTATGGTTATGACATCGAAACTAAAGTCCAATCGTCTCAATGGAAGACTTCAGAACAGCCAAGACCGAAAAAAGCACATCAAGTTCGATTATATGTTAAGGTTTTGCTCACTGTTTTCTTTGATTATCGTAGCGTAGTACATCAAGAGTTCTTACTGCAAGGTCGTATGGTCAATAAAGAGTATTACCTTAAAGTTATGCGCCATTTTCAAGAAGCAATACGTAAAAAACGTCCGGAATTGTGGGAAAACAATTCATGGATTTTGCATCACGATAATGCACCTGCTCACCCATCGTTGCTTGTGTTGAACTTTTTGGCCAAAAGTAAAACCACAATTTTACTCCAGGCACATTATTCACCGGATATGGCCTCCTGCGACTTTTTCCTGTTCCCAAAACTCAAAATACCCATAAAAGGACGAAGGTATGGAACGATTGAGAAGATAAAGAAAAAATTCACTGGAAGAACTCAAGGCTTTATCAGAAAGTGCTTACCAGAAGTGCTTCGAGAATTGGAAAAAAGTTGGCACAATTGTATTATATGTGAGGGGGATTACTTTGAATGTGACAATATAAATATTGATGGATAAATAAATATTTTTTCATAAATATAAAAATTCACATTACTTTTTAAACTTCGTAATTAGTTCTTCAAGTGCTGTCGCTACGGTTTTTCCATCTGCGGAGCATACCGACTTTAGTTCTGTCCAACATGTAAAGAGATCTTGGTAAATTAGTAAGTATTTGTACTGAGTTTTGCTCTGAGGGAATTCCATGGTTTCAGCCACTACTACAATCTACGGTCGGTCAATGTTTCGTCGTCCTATGAGGTCTTGTCGACCTTTTTGGCTGACTTTGAATTTTTGGTACAGTTGGCACTTTGTGACGAAAATGTATGTGTACATTCCAGGCATGTAATATTCAGTAACGATTCTCGTATTCGTTTTTTCTACTTCCAGATGTCCTGCTGTATGTAGGTAGTGTGCATTGTTCATAATTTCCATACGGTATTCATCAAGTATCACTAGTTTCCATTCGGTTTCACCTTTTGTTATCAGATGTATAACTGGGTCTGGTCTTTTATAATATAGCATGTTATCTTTAATTTTCCAGTCAGGGTATTTGTCTGGTTTATCTTTCACGTTATTACGCCTTTTCAAGTACCAATTGTCTTGTACCGTTCTGAAGGCTGAGATTTTATTGGTCTCTTCTTCGATTCGTGACAGGGCGTCTGGTACTCTATGCGGTATGCCTTTATGGTGTTTAAAGGTGATACGCTCTTGCATTAGGTCACATATTCATCTTCCTAGTCTTCCTTTCTATTCACTTATGTTGAACAGGTATACTAGGGCTGAGTGGTCAGTAATAACTGTATAATCGTATCCTCCCAGGTAAGGTCTTAGCTTATTAATGGCGAATATAATGGAGAGTACTTCTTTCTCTGTTACGGAGTGGTTTCTCTCTGGTCCCGCCAGAGTTCGGCTAATATTTGCTATTGGATGTTCGCCATCGTCAAAATCTTGAGTCAAAACGGCCCCAATTGCAAAATCGTTCGCATCTGTCTGAACCGTAAATGGTAGGGCAAAGTTTGGTCTTCCTATTATTGTAGCTTCGGTCAGTGCGCGTTTCAGTTTGTCAAATGCTTCTTGCTGGTCAGTTTCCCGGTTAAATACTTGATGCTTTTTCAAGAGTTTTTGCAATGGTACTTTTTATGAATCTAGAGTACTACTTGACCATCCCCAGGAAGCAATGTAGTTACTTCGCTGTTTTAGGTACTGAAAATTCGAGTACTGTTTTGGTCCGATCGGGGTCAGGTTGCAATCCTTCTTGGTCTCATAGAAAGCATAGGTAGTTTACGCGAGTGCAGCCGAATTCACATTTTTTAAGTTTATTTGTAATCCAGCTTTGTTAACTCGTCTTAGTACTAATTCTAAGTACTTATTATGTTCCTCAAAGGTCTCGGTGAGAATAATTATGTCATCAAGGTAGGGGAATACCTGACATTCCCAGTCAGGGCCAAATAGTGCGTCAGCTACGCGTTGAAAAGTTGCAGGGACATTGACAAGTCTGAATGGCATGAGCACGAACTTCCATAATCCTTCTCCAGGGCTTACAAAAGCTGTATATTCGCAGCTTTTTTCTTCTAGTGGCACTTGGAAATATGCTTGTTTAAGGTCAATCTTGCTGATGTATTTGGCATGCCGGAATTTGTCTATATTGAATCCATATTAGGTAACGGGTATGCGTCTTTTCTTGTGATCTTGTTCAAGTTGCGAAAGTCAATGCCGAATCTCCAGGAGCCATCAAGTTTACGTATCATTACTGGGGCGCTACGCTATGCGTAGCCATACTTTTGGATGGTCGTATGATACCTATTTCATACATTTTCCTGATTTCGGCTTGTACTATTTTCTGTATTGCTGGCGACATTCGCCGTAATCCCTGTCTTATTGGCTGGCTATCACCTATGTCTATTATGTGCTTTACAATTGGTGTTCTTTCTAGTTCGTTAGTCATAGGTGGTATCAAGCGATCAGTTATTTCCTTTATGCGTTTGGTCTGATCAGGTGTTCTCCGTCAAACCAGTACATTCAGCAAAGAATTCCTCATGCTGCGATATTTGTCTAGGCTATAGGTGATGCTATATGCCTTTGTGCACTCTCCATTTCCTTTTTTGTTTTTACCGGTGGGAGGCCCAAGTGTTGATGCGTTCCTTGGTATGTTGCAATTTGTGCTATTATAGGTGCGGTGTGCATATTTTGTTGTTTGATCTGTTTTATTTTACATGATGTTCCTTTTTCGTTGCTGTCTTGTGTGTTTTCATGTGCGACTTCTGATAGTGTCTGAACTTTTTGTACGGCCGAAGCCTTTGCTGATTTATTATTTGCTGTTTCCGGTGCTGCTGCTGGGAAACGTGTTTTGATCAAGGGTGGATGGTATCTTCAATCACATCCAAATCAAACATTTACGACGATAATATGTCAGGTCACTGAATTTTTCTATCCGTTTGTCAGCCATATATTTACGATATGCTGGAAGAAGTCCTCGCATTTGTGTTCGCAATGATATGGGATGTTTGAAGTGGCTAGCTATGTATCGGAAGGTGTTCAGATAGTTTATGATAATTTCACCTTCGTTTTGTGTTGGTCGTCTTAATTCTTCCTCTATATCATCTTTGGCCATTCGTCGGTCTCGTGGGGCTTTCTTAAGATCTCTCCATGAATAAATTCCATCTGAAATTCCTTGATAACACGAATTAACTTCCTTGGAGAAAACGGCCGTTATTGCCTGTAATAAGTCACTGCTTGACATCCTAACTCGATGTTTTTAGTGTTTGATCTGGCTAATTAACTTCTCAGGTCCTTCCTTGCCATTAAATCTTATTTTACGACTTTCTAATAATTTAATGTTGCCGAGATCTCGTGATCTGTGCGAGAGGTACCTTCTCTCATACTCTGTGTCTAAAGATGAATCCGAGCTTTCAGTGTCAGAATGGTATCAGATCAGTTCTTGCCATGGTTCACAAGAATGTCGACGGCCTGTATGTTTATTTCTCTGTCTGGATTGCAAACGTGACTGTGATCGAGAGCAATACCTTATTCAATGTTTAGAGTTTCTCATTGGTTAGTCACTGTCAGATCCACTTTCCATTATATTTTTCCTTCTTTTCTTTGTCGTCATATGCTGTTCTCGCCGGTTTTTATGTCGGCAGTTATTTCGTGGACGGTTCCGGTACAAGTGGTCTAACCTATGTTTTGTCCTAGAGTAACAGCTGTCGGCGGATGTATCATCCTTACTGTATGATACCGAGTATCGTTTATTCATACGACCTTTCTTCTGCGATTGTGGTAATCCTTTTCACTATCAGTTTTCTGTGACGGGACAAAGTGTGAGTGGCTTCTGTGAGGTTTGGTCGATCTATTTTCCGTTGTCGACTATTAGTTCCGATGTTCTTCTCAATATCATCTGTAAATTCTCTCTCATCTAAATACTGATCTTTATGTTATGGTTTGGTTTGCTTGTTTGATATCAATAAATTGTCGCTTGTATAATACAAGTGACAATTTATGTTTCCGAGAGAATGATTTTGATATCAATCTAGAAGTGATTGACGATGGTTTTGAGGAATACATGCTGAAGATTATGCTAAGGAGCCTAATTGTATTATAATTAATATAACAGTCGATGATGGATACAAGAGAAAAGATGTTCAATACTAGGAAAGTTGAAAAAAAATTAAGTTGTCTTTAAGTTCCGTTCAAAGTAAGTCTAAATTAGTCACGTTAGAACGTTAGTTGAGAATACGGAAATAGCAAATTTCCGCAGGCCGAACTAGAAGAGATAATTTGTTCAAAATTTCTGAATATACTTAACAAAAAATTAAAGATGCTTTAAACTGGAAGTTAACAGTTCATGATTTAGATCTTCAAAGATGGGCTTTAGAAAAGAAGCATGAATTGAATGTTTCTTGATTTAAAGTATCATCAAAGTGTATATTTTTATTTAAAAAAAAACATTAAATTGTATCACGTAAAATAATATATAACATCTAATAAAGGTATCTATTGATAATAAGCCTATTCTACAGCTGAACTGTCAAAATTTTGTTAATGAAGTGAAATCAGAACTATTTAAAAAAAGAGCAAGTAATCTATATAATTCTGATCGAAGTGGGTTTAATTTAGAAATGCATAGTGGCAAGATATTAAATGAGAAAGGGATAAAGGTAGTTGAAACGATTGTAGAATTAATATCATCTACTACACATAGTTATACGATACAACCGACAATATCTGCAGAAGGTATGCTGCTCTCGACTCTTTTCATGGTATTAAAAGAACCAAAGGCGAATTCGGACCTACTGTTGTAAAAAAATTATTCCAAGCACCTAATATATATTTGCAAGCAAGTGTATAAAGAAAACTGTCGAGTGAATTACTTCAAACATGGTTAGGAGATGTCTTTTTTCCTGATTATGGAAAAACTGCAGTTTTGTTACTAGACTCACGGAGTGGGCAATGTAATCGCACTGTACGAGATACCTTAAGATAAAAATTTTCGATTGATGACAATCCCTAAGGATACCACAGGCAAAATTCAACCATTGGATGTATTGGTTTTAGAATTTGGAAAAACTTTATCCGGAAAATATCTGATGCTGTCATTTTATTCAGATCGGACATAAATTTACATGAAAGAAATAATATTATAAAATTACAATCTATTACACATAATCAATAATCTTTACCTAGATTCCAAAACCTATTCAAATATACTTGGTACAAGATTGGATATTTGGATGTAAAACCTTGTAACGTCAGACCGTTTAATTTAAGCGAAAATGTTTTTTTTAGTGTGCGTTTAACATGTAACTTAGGTTTTAATTTGGAAATGAATATAAGGAGAGTGTTCGGAGCTAAAATTAAAAAAAAAAGTGAAAGTTTCAAAGTCCAAACAATTACTCCTTTATCGCGAACATTCCGAATTTTATTCTGAAAAATCGTAAAGTACATTTAGATATAGAGCAAAGGAGCCGCGGAATTTTATCTACATCCTGTAACACGATTTCTTCCAAGAGTTTCCACTTTTAGAAGCTAAAAATTTATCATAGGAAAGAATATTCTACAAATAAAATAAATAAATAAAATAAATAATAAATGAATTAAGAAAATAACATAATGATAGGAAAAATTCACAGCTTCCTGAAACCTCCCGCACGTTTTTTGATCAGAGACGTAATTTCAGCACAATTAATGAAAATATCCGAAAGGTTTGAAACCATTTTTCCTAAATAAGTCAGAAAATTTAATAAATATTCAAGAGACAATTACATAAATGAACAGTCGTATATTAGTCCATTATGCAACACAAACTAAAATTGTGTTTGTAAAAAACAAAATTGATTTAAATAAATTAAATAATAAATATAATTTTTCAACGATTTTCCTTTTATGTTCAAGTTTTAAAAATTAATTGTGCAGAAACTAAGTAAATCAAAGGGCTAACAAAACTCGAAAAAAAGAATCTTCAAACAATAAATTAATTAGATAGTTCACTATGTACTATGTTTATGTAATACATAAGATAATATACTAACTTTCATGTAAACGACTCTAGTACGACCAATAAATAATGCACAATTTCTCCCTTATTCCATATTATTTAAACAACAAATTTAGTTAATTACTTAAGTTACAAATTATAAACACGTAGAATTAAAGATTTCCGTATAAAATATGTTTAGATATTATGTAAGCCACGCTATTGTTAATAATGATCTATGAACATTTATATAATAAATAAACTAATAATTATCAGATAAAATTGTAACGAATATAGTACTTGGCGAGCCATCTAACGAGATAGAGCCCATACCCTTGAACGTACGCCCCCGATTTCTACCACGCCCGCGAACCAATTATGGCCCGAAAGCCGAAAGAGAAAAGTGGAAAGATCTCAGTCAGCCAATTAAAAACTGCTACCATTTCCACTTTTCCACCCCACAGGGGCTGAGAGAGGGATTTTCCTCCTAACCACCCCCAGGCTTTAAAAAGGCATGCACAAGCGAAAAAAAATTAATCTATTTCAGTCTACTACCAGTCTCAGTTCCAACTTGAGTTAGGTTCAAATAGTAAGAAAGCCAACTCTCCAAGTGCCAGAAAGCCACGAAAAAAAAGGTAAGTTGAAACTAAATTTTTCTTTGCTATCCTAACTTTTCTCTTCCAATCACTGCTAACTTAGCTAATCGGAACTCCAAAAATTTTAGTTTTCGAGAAATATTTCAGTAAGATCTGGGATGTTTCTCGATAAGACAACCGCGCTTTAAAAGTCAGTTAAATAAATTTTTGTGACTATTCCAGCAAGGTTGGGATATTCGCATACAAGTCCCGATTCAATTGGATCATGGTGTTCGATGGGAGAGTTGTAGTCAGTAACTTTTCTTTATAACGCGAAACGTGAAGCGAAAGCTCTGATTCTCTAATTGCTCATCCTGGTTTAGACGTACGCACGCAAACCGAAAAGAGCACTGGAGATAACGTTCGTCTCAGACGTTTCTGAAAAAGTAACCCGGATGTCACAACCTCCTAAATTCGATAATCCTGCACAATATTGCTTTGTAATTGAAGAAGATCCTATATGCAAGATTTTTGAAAATATAGCAATTATAAAATATGCATGGTGCAAAACACTACTATGCCTGTGGAATTTATTTCTGGAGTATTATTACAGCGACAAGCAGACGGATCTTATATACAATACGAGGGGGGGTCAATAAGTCTTTACAAAATCCAAGAGATGGTGCTCGTCACCCTTAAATTATGATATTTTTGGCAAGGAATACTACTAACTAGATATCGTACAAAGTTTCAGCTCGATTCAATAAGTGGTTTTTTTGTGAGCGTTGGTTGAACAAAAATTTATTGGTTTATTTGAAAAATGGAAGAAACAGAGTTTCGAGCGCTGATAAAACATTTTCATTTGCAAGGCCTTACACCAAAAGAGATCACAGTTGAGTTGAACGCCGTTCAAGTTTGCGCCTGTGTCTAAGACTGTTTATAACTGGGTAAATGAATTTAAACGCGGCAGTACAACAACAAAGGATGAACTTCGTTCAGGACGCCCTGTAGAAGTGAGTACGCCCGAAATGGTCAATAAAATCCACGATATGGTGATGAGTGATAGAAGATTAAAATTGCGAGAATTAGTTGAGGCCACAGAGGTATCAAAGGGTACAATCATTTCAATTTTGCATGAAAAATTGGGGATGAAAAAAATATCATCAAGATGGGTGCCGCGTTTGCTCACTGTTGAAAACAAACGAACCCGCGTGGTCACCTTTGGGGCTCTTTTGGCACGCCTACGTCGTAATCCGGAAGAATTTTGGGTTGACTCGTAACGGTAACAAAACATGGGTACGCCACTACACTCCTGAAATCAAAGAACTGTCCAAACAATGGATTACCGCAGGAGAACTAGGCTCAAAGAAGGCAAAGACAGTAAAGTCAGCTGGCAAGATTATGGCCACGGTTTTCTGGGATGCGTATGAAATCATCTACATCGACTACTTGGAAAAGGGCCAGACGATCACTGGATAATATTACGTGTCATCAGTAGGTTAGCTGAAAGAAAAAATCAGAATTAAACGTCCTCACTTGAACAAAAAAAAATGCCTCTTTCTTCAAAAGAATGCTCCAGTTCACACGTGTGCAGTTTCGACGGCAAAAATTAACGATTTAAAGTTCGAATGAATTAATCATCTACCATAATCGCCTGATTTGGCTCCCAGTGATTTTTTCTTATTTTCTAACCTCAAAAAATGGCTTGCCGAACAACGATTCATGTCGAATGAAGAAGTCATCGCCGAAACAAATGCCTATTTTGGAGATTTTCAAAAATCATATTTTTCTGATGGCTTAATAAAACTAGAAAGCCGTTTAATAAAATGTATCGACCTTCAAGGAGATTATGTTGAAAAATAAAATTACATACGCAAAACTTTTTTTTCCTTCTTTTTGTAAAGACTTATTGACCCCCCTCGTACAATCATTAACATTAAAAATTTGATTGAATTTTAAAAAGAATATGATAATACCATCAAACATATTATTATTGTATTAATAAAATAAATTAACATACATCACTTGTCCTGAATCAACTTGTATAGGGGTGAATTTTTCTGCGGATTACTCTGTCTACGGAAATATTTGTCAAGCGGTTAACCGACCTGGGGGTAAACGCGTCTGATAACTATTCATTGGGGTAAGCTATTGGTTATTCATTGGAGGTGAAACTATTTTGTGGATGAACTGGGGGTTACGTTTATGAGGGTTAACTTGACGAGAAGAGTTATTCAGGGGATATGTGAGTAGGCTTGATCAGGGTGTAAGCAAGTGTGTTTAATGAGGAGGTGAACTTGATCAGAAAGAACGCGTTTGGGATTAATCAGGGGATATAAAAGTGAACTTGATGAGAGAATACGGTTAATCAGGGGATACACGAGTGCGGTTGATCAGGGTTAATCAGGGGTATGTGAGCGTGGTTGATCAGGCGGTATGCGAATGGGGTTAATGAGGGGTTTAATCGTGATTTTTTTAGCGAAAAATCCAATCAAAAAGGTTGTTTTTTCCCTTTACAACCCCCAGATACAAAACCTATATAAATATATTCACTTTTTTATAACGAATTTTTCAAATTTTTTGTTGTCGGAAAATATTGATATAAATCGAAGATATTGCTGTACTAGTGTTTTAGGGGTAGTTTTTGAGGGTGATCTTCAGCCTTTACATTTAATTTTCTACATACTAACAGTGTCATTACCTAGCCCACTTTCATAAGTCATAGCATATGGAAAATCAGCAAAATTGGTGATCGGCAACTATTCATATAGTATTAAAAGAGTTTAAGGGTAGATCACCCTCGAAATACATAAAAATGAAAAAACGCCGAAACATGTCAATTTTATTTTATCATTTACTAGAAGAAAATTTATTTTTCAATTTTTTTATGGTAATTTTGTAATTCTGTACACGAAAAATCCATTCAAAAATTTAGTCTTTCCTTTGCATATGGTAGGGGTTGCAACCCCCCGAGTCTAAAACTATGCGTTCTGGTTGTTTTTTCAAGTAAGAATTTTTTCCATTTTCATTAAAAAAGGTTCATTAAAAAAGGTTCATTACAACCAAAGTTACCGCTGTTTAACTGTTTATAGGGGTAACATTTCAGGGTAGTTTTCACCCCCTAGATAGCTTTTTCTGCCGATAAAAAAAATACGTATCTCTTATTTTTTGTATAAAGTATAACTATAACGAGGATTTAGCCTGGCTTACACCGTGAATATATAAAGTAATGAATGGGAAATGGTCGAGTAAACGAAGTCTGTAATTCATAGACATAGTTGTCCTCCCAAGTCTGAAGTTCGTCGCGTCGGCGACAGGACGGCCGGATCAACGTAGATTCGTCGTATTGGCTAAGGAGCGCTAAAGTCAGCAATTCGAAAGCGGTTGTCGGCGCGAGGAGGTAGGGTGTTCAAATAAAGTAGCGGGATATAAATATACGTATTAGAACGTTCACAAAAGTCTTTATATGTAAATAATTAACGAAGACGACCAGAGGGAGGTAAAGAGCATGCTGAGCAAATGAATAGAGAGAGAGAGAGAGAGCGAGAGAGAGAGAGCAAACCATCAAGCCAGTACTTACAAGACAGATGCTTAAACCCTATGTTCGTCGACGGTTTCTAAGCAGGTCTCCGTTGACGCGCGCACACAATAGATGAGTCGCCACGTGCACCACACAGCTAGCTCGTAGCTAGCTCCTTCGACTAAAGCAGTTCCTCGTGTACCGGCAGACTTATCCTCAGCACCACCAGCCGTAGCTCATGTGTCCATTCTGATCGAGGAGTCAGGCTACGTCGCAATTTACTCCCCTAGTGGAGACATTCACAACGAGAGAAATCTCGTGCTAGATCGAACACCAAACGTCTCCCACGTAACTCCAAAGGCGAAGAAAAAGGGTAGAAGGACAAGGCTGAGTTCGGCAGAAGAAAACAGTCGATGGGACTCCGTCCGATCACTAGCGTGTCGAAAAAGCTACTCCTCGCGCAGTGGGCTCAACTACGCGATTCCGTCTCCGTAAGCCAATCAGTACGCGCTGTCACTCGCTAAGGCTCAACTATATTTGTCTATCTCTCTCCGCGCCTTGCCGTCGCGCACGGATGTGTCCGTGCGTATTCACACCTCTCTCTCACCTCACTTACCTTGTATCAGAAGAGAAGTGGACTTACATATGTAAATATACAATAAATAAACATAAATACAATAAATTCGTGAATACATAGGATAGGTTCGGAGAAATAGGTTACATTTTTTTATCGTTACTAGGGAGAGAGAGACATAACGAGTCAGCAATTTCACTCGTTATATAACATATCTACAATAAAATTGAAGACGGACGGTTGCGAATATTCCCTTGTTAATCATTTCACATAACCCAAACGACATAACTCGCTTTTCCTAAGATTTGATAAATTAACTTGCTTCTAGTATAATAGGGGTAAGTAGATTTGGTTGTTGTTATTTAGGTGCACTAAGAAGTTTAGGAAGTATACAATCATGTAATTTCACATTTGCTTTAGATTTTATGTTTTTCTACTATCACATATCTTGATAGAGTAATATGTATTTATCCCATTTAATTAGTTGTCAATTTGGCTTTTAATATAACTAAGGGATGGTTTTAACCTCTAAAAAGCATATTTCGGAAAAATAAAAAAACACGGGTTGGGTTGGGTTCGATATTGTTTAGCGTTGTTACGTCCTGAGACGTAAATATTTCTTCATTTGGATTTCATCAACAATCGATTGAAAACGAAATAATGTATAAACGACGAACGGCATTTTTACGAAATACAAACTGAGCGAAATTAAAAGATAAGTAGTCCGAAAATTTGGGGTGCCCGACATTTTGATTGTTTGATTACTCAACACATTAATACGGGCCGAAGAGTCAATATAAAAACAGAGACTCGACTTTTCGGCAGCGGATTCGCGAAGCGCGACTACTCAATAGCATTAAAATTTGTTAAATTTCTTACGAGCTGATTCGCGAATAACGTACAATTTACCTATTGTTATTTTTTTGAGAAATCATTTCTGTCTTTGAATAAATAAATAATTACTTGAATCGAGTGTTAGTGCATCATTTCCGACCGACCTCACATATACTTCATCGAGATAGAACTAAGTAGCCAATTTAACTCGAAATAATAACCCAGGTAAGTTCCTGTCACTATAATAATTTCTAATAAATAAATGATCATACTTATTCTAAAACTACACGTCACGGCTACGTAGTCGCGACATAACAATTTGTTCCGGTACTAAATGGGTGTTTGTTTTATATAACATAACATCCTAGATGAAATCACATTTTAATGAGTAACAAAAACCTCTCTAGCCCTATTGAAGCAAAACGACTCACGCGGCTTCAGGTAAAAAATAAACCAGAGTTGGAAAGTGATATAGTGCAACCGAGCACATCCGTTATAGATCCTTTCAAACGATCAAGGAAATTGGTACACTCCCCTCCTAAAGGAATTAGTAGGGAAAATACGAAAAAAATATTAAATAATATAGTAACACCTAACGAAAACACGGTACAAGAAGTTCAAGTATTTAATACGTTGGACGTAAACAACTCTGTAGAAAATCCACTTAAACGATTAACACAAAATTTTGAACACTCAAACTCATTATTAGATTTGGATTTTACTCTTGATCAGAATTACGAATTTTCATTTAATAATAACGAATACACAGATATTGGTGGTATTTGTAATGAAGAGAGTATTTGCAAAGACGCGAAACGTACAATAAATGCGAACGGAACGGACAGACAAGTAGTACTCTATAATCCAATCATTCAAACAAATAAATTTGAACAAGTCAATAACGACGGTGTAGAAACAAGCAACAAAATGACGCAACCGTTACGTTTACCGCTTAAATACGTTGCAGATTTAGTTCCAAAGTTCGATGGAAAAAATATAACAACTAATGAATATATTGAAAAATTGAAACACGTAAAAACAATTGTTTCTGAGTTAGATGAACCAAGTTTAATATCAATTCTGAAAATTAAATTGGGCGGAGAAGTTTACAAAGCATTAGTAAACATCAAAATAGATAAGATAAATGATTATATCAAAGTGATAAGGCAGCTATTTCCCTCCTTTGACAACATTCATAGTTTATATGGGAAATTTACGGAAATCATCCAAAAACCAAATGAACCCGTCTTAGCATATGCAAACCGTTTACAGGAAATAGTTTTGCAAATTAAAGAAATGAAAAAATTAGAAGCAGACGTAACTGACGAAGATTTCAAAACGTACGAAACAGTATTAAATGCTGACGCGTTAAAAATTTTTAAACAAGGTTTACAACAAGACATTCGTTTAGAATTAGGAAATCACATTAATTTGGGTACTGCTTTACAAGACGCTATTGAAATTGAAACAAACTTAAAAAAACAAAGATTATTGAGGGGTGATATCGCTAGTCCTTTTCATAGTAATGTAGACTCGGTTACTGCTTCAGCAAATGTTACTCACATATATAATTGTCAAATTTGTCAGGACTATAACCATAAAGCCTTATTTTGTTACAAAGGAGCTTGCGTATATTGTAAAAACAAAGATCACCTGTCAAACAATTGTAAAATGGTAAATAAAAAAATCGAATTGATATGAAAATTCTGTAATGCTCAAGGGCATTCTATAGACGGTTGTAAATTTAACAGAGTCAAAGGAAATCATTGTCAATATTGTCAGGTGATGGGTCATACGGTTACACAATGCCCATTTATTATAGAATTTGAAGTATGTTGGAAACGTAAGGAAAGCGGACACGCCCCGCACAACTGTTCAAAATCTTTCAAATCAGCGAACTTTTGCGCTGCTTGCGACAGCAGTGACCATACGATACGCAATTGCCCGAATGTGACATGCAGGCGTTGCAATGAAATCGGTCACTCAGTAAAATATTGCCCAAACGCGGACGAAACAAAAGAATGTAGATTTGCAATATGTACAATCTGTAAAGAAAAAGATCATGAAGCCAATAATTGTGAATTGGCAAGAATCCTGGTAAGCTATAGTAAGAACAATAGAAGTAACGATAATAAAATCAGTTCAAATACAAATTCTAGTGACGATAAACGCAGAAATGGAAATTTTAATCACGATAACGGACCTTCACGATTCAATAATTTTAGGAAAAGAAATAATAACACTAAGTGTGATTATTGCCACACGAATAATCATATAATTGACAATTGTTTGAAATTGAGAGCTTTAGAAAGAAACGCAAAAACTACTAGTATTTGTATTTATTGCAAGGAATCAGGTCATAAAGTCGAATCATATCCAATTATAAAATCACTAGAAAATAACCAAAAAAAATTTTGTACAATTTGTAAACGTACCGATCATACAGAGTCGACTTGTTTCAGACGTAATAATCAGGGAAACGAATAGATTCTTCCGAACATGAGTGCACGGAGGAAATAAATAAAAAGTCACTCGCTGCAGAATTAGGAGACGAAAAAACGACAACACGAAACATGGACAATAATGACCAAAATGAAACTCACGCATTAAATTTAATAGGACAATATGAGTCGCACAAAAACTGAAAAAAAAAATAAAGTATGCCTCCAAAATGATAAACAAAAGAAACTTTATAATAAATATAATGACAATATAGAACTTACAAATATTATTGAAACTAAAATGCCAATGTATTTCCTAAAATTAAAAAATTTGTTACAATACATACAGGTACCGAATCCGTTTTCGGGTGTTAATTTTAATTTACTTATAGATAGCGGAGCTCAAATCAATATCATAAAAAGCGATTGTATACCATCAAACGCTATTTTGGACTCAAAAAAAATTTCATTATCCGGTATTACTGATAAAACAATTCAAACATTAGGTCTGATAAAAATAACAATTAATGGGTTGTCAATTGATTTTCATATTGTACCAAGAGAATTTTCAATCTCTTATAACGGCATTCTTGGCATACCTGTTCTGAAAGAAAATAAGTTAAGATTAGATGAAGGTTATTTGGAAATAAATAGTAAGAAAATAGAACTTGTATCAATACCGTTGACTCGAATGAACTCAATCGTTTTTACCGAAAACAAAAAGAAAGAGGAATCAAGGATAACAAAAGAACAAAAGGAATTTTTAAGTCAAATTTTACATGGCATTAATAAGGAAAATAAAACAAAAAACGAAAAAGAGAAACACTACGAAGAATCGAAAATCTTTGAGGAAAATAACAAATTTCGTCCACTAGAAAGAGAAAATATACTAGAAGACCCCGAATCTGTTACATTTCCTTGCACAACAACAACGGATAAAATACCTAAATAACGAAACAATGACTGTAAAGGATTTAACAGTAGAACGCGAGATCGAAAGTTGTAAAAACTCATTACTAATACCTTTTTCTTCCAAGGGAATAACGAACTTGGAAGCTGAATTAGAGAAAGACCTTTCCAAAATAGAACACATGATTACCGATATAAATGTAGCAATGAGTACTGATGAAATGACTAACACAAAGGATGATTATGCAGACAATTATGATTATAAACAATTTATATCGGTTATAAAAAAAATATAGGAATAGAATTCCCTTCGGAAAATACTGTTTCAGAAGAAATCCAAACATATCAATATTTATCTTTCGACTTAGAAAACTTTCCAAGCAGTGTTGAACTAACGGAAAATATAGATTTCAATGTCAATGAAAATGAAATTGTATACGCGGGTAGCATAAATTTTTTAGGAGAGGAACAAAATAAAATTGAAGGAAATCAATTAAGCCACAAGGAAAGAGTATTAGAAAAAATAAATTTGAGAGATTTAATCGGAAACAACTATAAGATAATGAAAGAACTTATTGAGGAAAACGAAGATGTATTTTGGGCCGATGGCGACAGATTAGGTACATGTAATATAGAACAACATGAAATTAATTTAACAGACAACAAACCGGTTTACGTCAAAGAATTTCCCTTGCCACACAAATTACGAGATATTGCTATTGAAGAATTAAAATCATTAATATCTAATAATTTAATAAGGAAATCGAAAAGTGCTTTCAATGCACCAACATGGGTAGTGAAGAAAAAGAGCTTAGCAGACGGGAAAGCTAGATGGCGATTGGTAATTGACTACAGGAAATTGAATGAAAAAACCGTTCCTGACCCATATCTAATTCCAAACATAACAGAAATATTTAATCAACTCGGGAAAGCAAAATTTTATCATGTTGTCGATCTAAAATCCGCCATCCATCAGGTAGCAATGCATCCGAAAGATATTTTCAAAACAGCGTTTAGCATACATCCATTAGGAAGATTTGAATTTCTCGTTTTACCATTCGGATTAGTAAACTCGCCTAGAACATTTCAAAGAATTCTTAATACAATTTTGGGGGACTTAATCGCCAATACATGCTTTGTTTTTATTGACGATATAATCATCTTTGGAGAAACAGTGGATGAGGTCAATAAACGTTTTTCTGAAATAGCTCAAAAACTAAGAGAAGCTAACCTAAAACTTGAACCTCAAAAATGCGATTGGCTCAAAACAGAAGTATCCTTTTTGGGACATATTATCAGTGAACATGGGATTAAACCAGATAAAAAAAAAAGTACAAGCTGTTGAAGCTTTTCCAACACCGACAATTACGAAAAACGTTAGAGTTCTTAGGGCTATGCAACTATTATAGACGTTTTATTCCAAATTTTGCAGAAGTAACAAAACCTTTAACTATACTCTTACATAAAAACACAAAATTTTTCTGGAACAATGACCAACAGGAAGCTTGAAATAAATTTAAAAAATTACTATGCGAAGCACCTATCCTACAATATCCACAATTTAACAAACCTTACATCGTTAGAACAGACGCATCGAATCATAGTTTGGGCGCGGTCCTTTCCCAGGGAGAATTAGGGTGCGATAGACCCATCGCATACGCTTCAAGGGTTTTGAACAAAACAGAACAGAATTATATGACTTATGAAAGAGAGGCTCTTGCAATAATTTTCGCTATTAAAACATTTAGAACATACTTATTCGGAAATAAATTTACGGTAGTAACGGACCACAAACCTCTACTTTCATTAAAATCGGCTGATAATAATAGTAGAGTACAAAAATGGCGACTAAAACTAGTTGATTACGATTTTGACATAATTTATCGCCCAGGCAAAGAAAACGGTCCAGCTGACTGTTTATCGCGGATTGCGGTAGAACCAAAAATTTGTGTTATGACACGAGCACAAAGAAAAAGAACCTTAGAAGAGGTAGTACAGATGAAATCATTAAATATTGACAAAAAGGAACAAATTACAAATCACGCATGCATTCAGGAAAAGAGCAAACGGAAACATACATACAAACCCAACAATATAGATAAAAAATGTATCAAAAATAGTAGCATTAATAATGATTATAATAGAGGTCATGTCATTTATAGCAAAAGTTCTATACAACTTGGTAATGATAACATTATCCATTTAATCTCTGAAAAACATGAAGGGCTAGACAAAAATACGAGTAACATACTTGCAGAGAAAAATTTAAAAATAAACAAAAATTTATTCAGTAATAATTTGGAAACATTAAACTACGGTAAACGAAAAATATTTATCTTGTGCCTGAACACTGCCGCAGCGACAGCAACAGTAAAACAAAATTCCGCCGAATTGTTCAAAAATTTGAAAAGACTTCTATTACAAAATAAGATCTCTATGCTGAGTATTTCAAGAAACATTGACATAAGAAACATACAATGGTCAGAAATAGAAGAAATCATAAATGATACTTTCATAGGAACTAACATCAAGACTATTGTTTGTATGAATCATGTTGAATATATATGTGAGTTAGACCAGAGAAATAAAATTTTTGAAATATATCATTCTTCGCGATTAGGAGGTCATTTGGGAGTGAATCGAACTTACAATAGAATTAAAGATAAATACTGTTGTGAAAACCTAAAGAACGACATACAAAAAAGAATTTCCATGTGTATAGAATGTCAAAGAAACAAATTAAAACGTAAACCTACACGACAACCAATGGTTATAACAGATACACCTATCAAAACTTTTGATAAAGTTGCCATGGATATAATGGGGCCATTTGATATTACAAAAAGTAATAATCGGTACATACTTTCAATTCACGACCAACTATCAAAATTTATCACATTAGTAGCATTAAAAGACCAAACAGCGGAAGCTGTAAGCGAAGCTTTTATAAAAAGGTTTATTTGTACTTTCGGAACTGCAAAAATAGTACTAACGGACAGAGCAGAAAACTTCAGAAGTAAAATGTTAAAACAAATTGCCACAAGATTTCATTTCGAAAAAATTGAAACAACGTCATTTTCACCTCAATCTAATGGATCTGTCGAAAGAGCTAACCATCCGCTTTGCGAATACATCAAATAATTTACATCAAAAAAATGTGATTGGGATGAACTCCTAGAGTTGGCCCAATTCAACTACAACACCAGCGTACACACTAGTCACAATTTCATACCACATGAATTAGATTTTGCTTTTCTAGCTAAACTACCATCTAGTGTACCATTAAAAAAATCCGAACAATTACCAACTTTTAATGGATACCTAGAGAATTTAATAAAAAACATGAATATAATATCACACATGGCTAGAGAAAATCTAATAACCTCAAAACAAAGATCAAAAAATTATTATGACCGATTTACAAATCCAGTAAATTTTAAAATTAGAGATAAAGTATGGTTCATGAAAGAACCAGGACCGGGGAAATTAGAGAAAAATAAATATTTAGGACCCTTTGAAATATTGAAAATAACTGAAAAAGGCAGTGTTGTAATCGATTACAATGGAAAACCAAAAACAATTCATGCCAATAAATTAAGTAGCAAAACAAGCATAGTAATCTTATTCTATTTCCAGGAAACACAATGGCGCAAAAATCAATGACTATCTTAATCATAATCACCTCCTTTTCAACAGGCAAAGGACTTATTGGCTTCAATTGCGGCTCAACGAACCCTACCATTACAACATATTCACTCTTCGATGCAGGGGAATGCAACTTTCAAGAAATTCAAGTAAATAACACACAAATCACTATCGCACTATTACAAAAAACGGAATTCAAATCAATGAAAATCATACAATGTAAAATAGAAATAAGGCGAACAATTTTTCATTGGGTATGTTTAGTCATTTAAGCCCAACTGAAAACGCATCCAAGAATACATTTACGAAATATCACACGACAACTGTAAAGCTATACATGATACGGGTATTTTTAAATATGATAACGCACACACAATAGCCGACCTAAGGATTAACTCGACAAAAAGTGTAGGTTTAGATCTAGCAGGAAACGTTAAGGGAAAAACTTGTTCAGGGGCAGCCTATGTAATGCGAACTAATAATAAAATAATATAGTTATCTCCTGTAGCTAAGAACATATGTCATACACGCGTATTCGTTGCACACGCGGGCCGACTAAAGTAGAAGACATAAGATAGGCCGAAACAAGCAAACTGTACGCGGTAAATACACGATAGACCAGAAATGAAATAGAACATAGACAGCTGCAAACCTAAATAAACAATTAAGCGATATGACTCTCTCGGTTCCCAGGATATACTTATTCCTGAAGGAAGTGGTAGGGACTTATCTTAAGTTTGTGATCCCCCGAGAGGGACAAGCGCAGCCAGTCCTGTACACGATCTCGCCTTGTAAAGACATCTCTCTGGAGCTCTGTCACTTTATAATAAAAAGTATTATTATATAACTGCCGACTTCGACGCCTAGATTCCTGCAAGTACCCACACGCGCCTTATAACTCGACCATCGCTACCGCAGCGCGTAAAACTTGCCGTGACAATCATCAAAATTGGATGACACCTACGCCGACCGATTTGGTACGTGGAGCGATGTTCTCGTATAGTACAGGGACTTATAAAAATAACCTTGTTAGAAAGCTATACAGCAGTCGAATTAAACAATGATAGATTAAGATTAAATTCGGGTACAGTATGTAAGTTTTCGGACCAACATTATATCGATATGGAAGGGGGTTACACCTTTTGGTCATTACTACCGCACGAGGACTGTTTCGAGAATCAATACGATATACTGTATAGAGGAACGGTCACCAAAATAAGCTCACCCGATCATGAAACGATTTTTAGCATAAGTACGAACGAAGTATCCCTTGCATTGTCAACTAGAGGGAACATGAGTTTTTGCAACAGAATCTTAATCACAACTGAACATCCAAAACTTTTTATATATGAACGAACCCAATTCAATATTTTGTACGACAATGATATTCAAACGAAGTAAGGGATACTTAGTTATGATCTATTCACGTATTTCAATAGCAAATTTGTGTATTTTATTTTATTTATTTATTTAAGTCCAGAGTAAATATACATTAATAATAATAATTAATAATATACAATTACATTACATATACATGTAATCCAGCAGAGAAATTTCTTCCTGTACGCTGGTCTGGCATGTTTAATAAACTAATACTAATACTTAAAACTAATTAGTAATTTGTATAAAGATATTCGTGATTTGTTGTTCTAATCCCATGTTCTATTTAGCATCTGTCTGGCTGTAGTGAAATATCCTGTTGTTGCATTCTTGGTTCTTCTGTAGATGACACGTTCTAAGCTTGTTAATCTTGCTGGACATGTTAGTCCTATTGCGCAAGTTTCTCTATAGTGTGTAAAAATTTCTTTGTGTTGTCTGATCGAGACACATTTGCAAGTTGAGGTGAACACTATGTCATCGACAACTACAATGTCTAGGTGTTGTGGTTGATATTCTAGAGGTGATGCTGTATGTAGAGAATCATTTCAGGGTCGAAATAAAAAACCTCTATATAGATATATTGCAACAAAAATGTGAATTATAAAGGAAAGTCCTATATAACTCCTTATCCCTGGCGTCCCTCTCACCAGATGAATTTGCGTACAACATCATGGAGAAGCCCGGGTACATAGCTCGCCTGGCAGGGCAAGCCGTACATATTATACAATGTACGCCTACAGAAGTTCAACTACTTCATACAGACAAATGTTTCTCGCAACTTCCAGTCATTTCAAGAAACGAAACATTTTACCTCACAACAAAAACACACATCTTAATGAAAACAGGAACAGAAATAAACTGTAACACAATCATTCCCCAATACTACAAAATAGGAAACGAATGGATAAACTTGACGCCAACACCGAGAAAAACAACCAACGCAGTTCTGACCTTGAAACCAACCACCAAAATAACATGGAAACCGACGGAACTAGAATCATTGGCGACCAGTGAGATCTACTCCCAAGAAGATGGGAGTAGATACCTACAAAAATTACAAAATCACATCCTCTTTCCCATGGAGAAAGCATCACTCCACAACGTAATCGCGAGAAGTATGCGAGGCGACGAAAGTATAGAGGGAGGATTAGTATCAAACCTAATACTGACAGAACAAACACTAACCAACATCGCTGGAAGCACATGGAACAAGTTCATCACCAAACTAACTAAATTTGGTTCTATAAGTTCTGCCATCATAATGATCGCCATTATATTTCAATGCGCTAAAAGTTTAATCAATGTAATAATCAGGGGCTACACTCTACACTCTATATATGGAATTTCTGCATATTTGCTAGGAGCCATATTTAGTTCAATAACACAATTACTGGTGGCACTGAACAAACCACTGCTCAAACAGAGAAACCAAACTCCACCAAAAGATGAAAAATATGCATTGGATGAAATAGTAATAGACAAACAAAAAAATGAGAACCCACAAGTAATAACCCCATTCACGAATCAGACCTCAAACACCACACCTCCCGTCCCTACTCCTAAAGAAATTTCCACGAGAAAGAAACAACATATTCCAATTTTCACATTAGAATCACATTAGTTAAAAACACAAATCCGTTATATATATATACATATCGAATCCTGAAATGAAGCTCTACTATACCACAATACGGAGTATTATTGTTCGCCTAGCATTAAAAGTACTATTAAGGCAAAATTAAAGCGTATTCAAATGATTGCCGAATAACCAAATGTAATGTACATTTATTTATTTATTCTGTTTTGTTTTACGTTGATATCACACCGATATACAACGATCTAGCCACGGAGGTGTTACGTCCTGAGACGTAAATATTTCTTCATTTTGATTTCATCAGCAATCGATTGAAAACGAAATAATGTATAAACGACGAACGGCATTTTTACGAAATACAAACTGAGCGAAATTAAAAGATAAGTAGTCCGAAAATTTGGGGCGCCCGACATTTTGATTTTTTGATTACTCAACACATTAATACGGGCTGAAGAGTCAATATAAAAACAGAGACTCGACTTTTCGGCAGCGGATTCGCGACGCGCGACTACTCAATAGCATTAAAATTTGTTAAAATTCTTACGAGCTGATTCGCGAATCGCGACGGCCGAATAACGTACAATTTACCTATTTTTATTTTTTTGAGAAATCATTTCTGTCTTTAAATAAATAAATAATTACTTGAATCGAGTGTTAGTGTATCATTTCCGACCGACCTCACATATACTTCATCGAGATAGAACTAAGTAGCCAATTTAACTTGAAATAATAACCCAGGTAAGTTCCTGTCACTATAATAATTTCTAATAAATAAATGATCATACTTATTCTAAAACTACACGTCACGGCTACGTAGTCGCGACATAACAGCGTACTATCGATATTCAAAGTTCCATTTTAATAGGTGAATTGGATAGTGTTACTTGTTAGTCTGTCACGTACGTTATGTATGGTGTATAAATTGGCGAGACACTAGTTTTCAATTATATCTCGCTCAAAAATAAAGAGATATCTGGATGATTTATAATTTATTTTGAAGAGGAATATATATACTTTGAGACGCATCTACTAGTTTTTTGCAAATAAATGAACTGATGACGCAACATAATCTGAAATATGCCTGATAAGCATGTTTTTTGCACGTTTAGGTTAGAATATCTCAAAAACTTGATCAAAGAGCTTTTTCATGGTCAGATTCGATTTTAGCGACTTAAAATATACGCAAAATAACTATTTATTTTCAATCCACATGAGTCACTTCGAGTAGTGTAACGTATTCTGGAAAAATTCTTCAATTGCGTCCCAAATATCCCGCTGTTTGCGCATGGTGACATTTGTACAGGACGCACTTCCTGACTGAATGCGGAACGACTAGCTTCCACGCGACGTTGTTCTCGATCAATCCATCGGTTCATCGAGGTTTTCATCTGGCCTGTAATGATATAATTGACCACCTGTCAATTTCTAAGTTGAGAAATCTTCCGAACAAGAGACCACTTCTAGACATTTCTCCGTATACCAGTCAACGCTTCTATTAGTATGTTCGATAACGCTAATTTCAAGCTCAGTACTTTTCTGGGCTCGTGATAAAGCATCCAGTAGGAGATTTTTGGCTCCTTTCCAATTCTCGATTTCGAACATTCCTTCCTACAGTTGTAAATACCAACGTATTAGATGTCTAGTCAGATTTTCAAAGTTACATAACCACTTTAATCTATAGTGATTTGTCACGACCTTGAATCAGTATGCCCTAATGTACGGTCTGAACTGTTGGATTTCCCAGGCTATCTCCAAACATTCTCGCCTAAGGTCGATAGTCGATATATACCTTGTGTCCTTCGCAAACATCCTGCATATATAAGCGAATAAGCGTTCTTCATCTGGTTGACTTTTTTGAAGTTGATACAGAAACGATACGAACCGTCCTCTTGGCGTATCATCACTACAGAATTAGACCATCCACGTTTAGCAGGTTCGATAAGGCCTTTCAATAGCATATCCAGCTGTTACATGACGTACCATTTGTTATATTGTACGATTAAAATTTCGCTTTCGAGAGTCCCGTTCGTGTTACTCTAAGGCCAAGAATATAGCGATAAAACACCATAGCTACTGTATTCGTGTGCGCGGCTCTGTGGGAATGAGCAGTAGAAGCTGATTCACGCCGTTGCAGCATACTGCGACAGCATGCTGCAGTCAGCGTGCTTGGCTAAGTAATACGAGTTGATTAGAAACGCGTAAATGTCTGAAGCGTATGCACTAGAGAGAGACGGAATGCGAGGGACAAAGTATACAGGGTGTCCAAAAAGTAACGATACACCTGAGAAATTTTCTAAGCCGGTTATTTTTTTAACCGGGTGAAGGTTGTTCTTGAAGTAACTTTTTACGAGGAATCCGATGGTAACCTTGGATTTGACCTTGAACCTCATTTTCAAGGTTATTTTGAGGTCAACTTCATTTTTTTGAATGGAAACCCCTATTTTTTATGGCGGAATCGGAAAGAGCTGAAAATTTTACGTCCAGATATGTATTGAGGTATGAGGTTGAGGTAACCCCTAGAGGTCAACTGGAGGTCAAAGTATGAATTCTTAAAAATCTCGCGAATTCAGTGGTTAAACAAAACAAACAAAAGGATAACCCCAGGTAACTTTCAACGATGCTCTTTAATTTGTCCTTGAACCTCATTTTCAAGGTTATTTTGAGGTCAACCTCATTTTTTTAATGGGTACCCCTATTTTTTATGGCGGAATCGAAAAAAGTGAAGACTCTCACGTATGGATGAGTTGAGGTTTGAGGTTAATGTGACCTCTAGGGGTCAGATGAAGGTCGAACTGTGGCTTTGTAATAGTACCAGGATTTTAGTGGTACAAGGAAGCAAATAAAGGTCATGGAAACCCCCATTTTCGACCGCGGCAATCGATAAAGCGGAAAATTTCACATCCAAATATCTACTTAGATCATAAGTCAAGGGCGAACTTAAAGTTTAAGGTCAGTCGAAGGTCATCCAAACTTAAAGACGCCCTAAAATTTTTTAAAGTTTTTTTCATAATAGAGAAGGGTATTTATTTAGTAATTGCCCATCGGAGATCCGTGACCTTGAATTTAACCTTCAACCTCATTATCAAGGTTTTTTCAAGATCAATTTTTTTTACTTTTAGCGTTACCCAGGAACAACGACGTGGACGTAGTAAAATCTGTCCCTTTGGGGTGCTTTATTTTCGTGAGTTCCCCTCGCCTCTCACGATCGGGGTGCTTGATTTTCGTGAGTTCCCCTCGCCTATCAACAATGATTTTTTACGCTTATTTTCTTAATAACTTGATTAGCCGGTTAAACTTTTTAAGGTTACTATCCCATACCTATTCATTGAAAATCCACTAACAATTTCACTTGGTTCTATCCTTAGGAAATGTACTATGTCTAACTTTATCGTTTTGAGCTTATTCTTCGGGACAATTGCATTTTCAAAAATTAATATTTAAAAAAGCAACATATTTGAAAAGATTTTTCCATTCGAAAATCTCCATAAAGCATTAGTGCATTAGTCGGACTGTAGTAGAACTTTTTTGTAAAAGTACTCAAATTATAATTTTCATTTTTTGAAAACATTTATTTGGGTTGCAAACTTTTTGTTTTTAATTCTGATTGATTTTTGAGTAAATTTCGATTCGCTGACTTAAAATGGAACGCCTCACTGAACGAGAAAGAATATCACTTCTTATGATGAGAGGATGAGGTGGAGTAGAAAGATCTTACAGGGCAGTGAGAAATCTTTTTAATGAGACATTTCGGGTTAATAGAACTCCAATTGCTGTGTCTACTGTTCAGAATACTATTTCAAGGTTTGTAAATTTTGGCCAGGTCAGAAATCTACCTAAGTCACGCAGACCACGCTCAGCAACAAATGAAGAGAATTTATTAAATGTTCTATTATCATTCACTGAAAATCCACATAATTCCATCCGCAGAGTTGCTCAAGAGCATGACATAAGTACATCGTCCGTACATATCATTTTAAAAACAGCAAAATTCCATCCGTTTAAAATACACCTGGTTCACAAGTTGAATGAAGACGATTTCGATCGTCGTGTTGAGTTTTGTGAAGATATGATGGCACGCATAATTGAAAATCCAAATCTTCCATCAAACATAGTTTTCTCTGATGAAGCAACTTTTCAACTTGACGGAACATTAAATCGACATAATTGCAGGTACTGGGCTGCGAAAAATCCACACTGGATGCGAGAAGATAAATCGCAATATCCGCAGAAGTTGAATGTTTGGGCTGGAATAGTGAATAATCGAATCATAGGGCCATTCTTTATTGATGGTAACTTAAACGCTCAAAATTATGGAGAGATGCTTCGTAATCAAATAGTTCCAGCAATTAGAGAAATAGTCGGAGACAACTTCGAAAATACATGGTATCAGCAGGATGGTGCTGCAGCTCACTATGGACGAGACGTTCGAATTTACTTAGATGAGGTGTTTGATAATCGGTGGATAGGAAGGAGAGGCACAATTGAATGGCCAGCTAGGTCCCCCGATTTGACGCCTTTAGATTATTACTATTGGGGTTATCTAAAGGATCGGGTATACAAAACTAAACCCCAAAACTTGGACGAATTACGTCAAAGGATCATAGACGAATCAGCTCTCATTCCCACTGAAATGATCCAAAATGCTGTTGATGCTTTTTACCACCGATTAGCTTACTGTCAAGAAGTGAACGGTGAACAATTCGACCACTTAAAATAAGATGTGCTGATGTAAGATAAATCATACGTGAGAGGCTAGGGGAACTCACGAAAATCAAGCACCCCGATCGTGAGAGGCGAGGGGAACTCACGAAAATCAAGCACCCCGATCGTGAGAGGCGAGGGGAACTCACGAAAATAAAGCACCCCAAGGGGACAGATTTTACTACGTCCACGTCGTTGTTCCTGGGTAACGCTAAAAGTAAAAAAAATTTATCTTGAAAAAACCTTGATAATGAGGTTGACGGTTAAATTCAAGGTTACGGATCTCCGATGGGCAATTACTAAATAAATACCCTTCTCCATTATGAAAAAAACTTTAAAAAATTTTAGGGCGTCTTTAAGTTTGGATGACCTTCGACTGACCTTAAACTTTAAGTTCGCCCTTGACTTATGATCTAAGTAGATATTTGGATGTGAAATTTTCCGCTTTATCGATTGCCGCTGTCGAAAATGGGGGTTTCCATGACCTTTATTTGCTTCCTTGTACCACTAAAATCCCGGTACTATTACAAAGCCACAGTTCGACCTTCATCTGACCCTTAGAGGTCACATTAACCTCAAACCTCAACTCATCCATACGTGAGAGTCTTCACTTTTTTCGATTCCGCCATAAAAAATAGGGGTTTCCATTTAAAAAAATGAGGTTGACCTCAAAATAACCTTGAAAATGAGGTTCAAGGTCAAATCCAAGGTTACCATCGGATTCCTCGTAAAAAGTTACTTCAAGAACAACCTTCACCCGGTTAAAAAAATAACCGGCTTCGAAAATTTCTCAGGTGTATCGTTACTTTTTGGACACTCTGTATATAACGAACTGGTGAAAACAACGACAGAGATTAGTCAGTCAGGACTGAGCGTCAGAGCAAGAAGGCCGCAATATTTCCGAATTGAGAGTTTATCTCGCCAATTGAAATATAAATTTAGTTTGGTTTAATTTGTCCGAGTTATCCGGTATTATTCTTTTACCTAATTGAAAGTTTAGTTCAGTTTACTTCATCAGAGCTTGAGTGTTAATAAAAGCCAAAGAAAGACAGCAACCATACAGGCAATTTGTTCACGCCGTTAGGAATAAGGAAATATATTAATCCACTGTATCAATTGGACACATACATATATATATGCGTACATTTGACGGACCATACAATCCGTTTAAAAACAAAAGGAAGGAAGGACATATAAATAAATAAAAGCAATAATAATACATAAAGGACCGAGCGCCAATAACTCTATTAAGAAAATAAGTGATTACTATTTGTTTATAAATAAAAGACAACGCGAGGCGAAGAACACGCGACTATATATATATATATATATATATATATATATCTCTATTTTCGCTCGATAATTTATTCATGTACTTGAGCTTTATAAAATAAATTTTATAAATCCTATTAAACGCGCTTGAGTATATCCATATGTTTCCCCGTTATTGTTTATTTTATATACTCGTATAACCGATTACGGATAGATATATACGAATACGTCCGATCGAATATCTCACGATCGCGGTATCGGGAGCCCGGATTCAAATCTACGAAGATTTCGTTATTGACGCGCGAACGGGATGGGGTGCTCGAGAGCCTGACTGCCGCCCGAGTCAAAGGCCGCTGGGCTGTTGAAAGGCCTACGCACGGGACAAATTTGCCTCGCGCGAATTGTCACCTATCACCAGCACCAGCCAGTGTATCTCTTGCTATTCGTTATGAAAGACTGGGGTAATATCTCTGCTTAATCGGCTTGGCGTTGCCGATACAAATCTCGTGTTTGATACCCAAGGCACACCCTAGGCCCTCGGGGGCTACTGCCTGCGTCAACGAGCCCAAGTGGCTCGGACGTACTTCCCCAGCGCGAATCGCGGGTGATTTTAAAACTTAACAAGAAAAAAAATAAACAAACCAAAACAAGACTAAACTAAAAAAAAAAAAAAAAACTTAACAATTAATAAACTCTGAAATAATAAAAGAAAAACTTAACAACGTGAATGGAGCTCAGTCCCATCCACAGCCAAGGCTCTGCAAAACGTCTGAAAAAATTAGTCACGGAGTGTTTTCACAAGCGGATCTTGGCAGTCCTAGTGTTGGACTCTCAGGGAAAACCGACGAGAAGGTGTCCGCCCCGCAAGCCATGGCTTCCATGGCCCCGGCTCCGCGCCGCACCTACTTAATTAGCAGGATACGACTCGCACTAAGCAGATAGTCGCAGAGAGATCGGCCCGATGACCGGTGGCGGGAATCACTTCCGCATCCCTCGAAGCGTGAGTGCCTAGCTCACCTCCGATCTCCCACACTACTTCTGGACTAATTGCTCTTATCGCAGTGCAGACCTGCAAGAGCACACGCAACAACAATAAAATAAATAAAACACAATTTTCTTTTCTTCTGCTAAGTAATTCGTGTATACTTAGCTGTTCTCTAGTCAAATTTTGATGTCTCACTAAGTAACTCAATACTTAGCCACCCTAGTCAATTGTTTTCTTTTCCGTCGCCTGATAACTTTATCTATCAGCGCCGTAGTCCATGAAAGTATTTAGCATTTCAATAGAACTACGTAGCGCTATCAGTGACATCGTTATTAGTTCAGATTTACTGAACCCTAGTCTCTTCAGGGACGTAATAGTTGCCTCCGGCAACGCTCCTCTCGATCCGTACACTACCGGGACGATCTCCACTGATGACGCACCTAGAGTGTTCATTACTACACTCTTAATATTACCGTACTTGTCGATCTTCTCTTTCGCAGCCGCTTTGAGAAACGATCTGTTCTCATAGCGAAGGGTAACATCGAGAATATAGGCTTTTCCATCATTCGCCTTGACGACGAGGTCCGGTCTATATCTCTGACCCTGACTTTCAAACATTTGCTCGACAAGCACAGCACTATTGCTTTCCTCTAGCTTGGTGGCTATCATCTCTTTGATTTCATCGTGACGATGAATTCGTTGGTCCTTGGTAGAGGTACATTCCCCTAGTATATGTCCTAACATCTCAAATCGAACTTTGCACCTTCTACAGCTGGTGTCAAAGTTCTCGTTTTGCATGCCCAGAAATCTTTTCATACACAGCCTTGTCGGATATGTATTCGTTCGCAGTGAGATAGCATTGGCTATTCTCGAATGCTTTAGCAGAGTATTATCAGTCAGCCACGTATTTCCTAGCGGAGACTTAAAGTCCAAGGCACCTTGTCCTTGCGACGGTTGATTGGCCCAAGTCTGAAGATAGCTCCTCTTGATTCTTTCTTTAGCTTGGTCTAGTTCTTTTAACCCATTAAGTGGCAAACGTCCGTGGCTGCAATGCTTCGATTTGACATTATGCCATTCGTACAATTCTCAATAGATTTAGATGAAATTTGGTTTCCTTATGTTTTAGTGTATGCTCTTTCGAAAAATCACCAAGTTTGTTTGAAAATCTTGACAGAAAAAAAAATATGGCCGATTTTTTCGAAAAAATTCCAAATTTTTTTCAGCTTTTCTACAAATTTCGCTCTGTTGAAAAGAAATGGACCATAAAATAGGCTCCTTAAATAATTTTTTTCGCGACATGGGACAATTATCTTTCAAGCGTATTCGACTTTATTAAAAAATGTTGATTAGAAAAAAAAATATGGCGGTTTTTGTATCGTAGTGTAATTTAGAAATTCATGATTTTTTTACTCGAAAAATATCAACTTTTTGAAAAAAATATTATAGAACAAACAGTGCTTAGAAGTGGTCAAGAAACATATAAGAATTTTTGAAATTTGAAAATTTTTTTAAAAATAGAAAATTGAAAATTTTTAAAAAATTTTATAATAATTAAGTTTCTCTCTAAACATCTTTTTTTGACAATTCTTAGTGATTTTATGGCTGGTATATATTTGAATTCAACCGAAAATGTAACGGAAATACAATCCAAGTTTTGCGAATTTACGCAGCTAAATAAATTTTTTTAAATTAAAAAATCTCCACTTTAATAATTTTTTTGTTTGTATTTTTGTTTATATTTTTATATTTTGTAATTTTTGTTTTTTTGAATTTTTTTGTATTCAATTTTTATGTTTTTAGAAATATTTCTTTTTGACAATCATTTGTTACCAATTATTTACTTGTGTAAATTAGCAAAGCATTGACTACAATAATACTTTTTACACTCTTTGCACATGTAAAACGTATGAGTAGCACATCCTTGTCCATTGCAAGCTCTTCTTCTGATAGTTAGGCTCAAATTGTGGTTTTTCAAATCACCTAATTTAGCGTTTTTGACATAACTATCTACAATACTCAAAGCGAATTTCTTTGCGCTTACTTTTTTTTGCCTGAACATGCATTATAGAGTATTACTGCATTTGCAATAGAAGACTGGATAATTCTCATCAATATTGGCCAAGTCCATCTCTTACTTCTAATAATAGGTAATAAAGCACTACAGTACTGTTCGTGTAGGTCAACACTTCCCATAAATAAGTTATAAAGTGAAAACACAAGTGGCATAGAAATGTCAGTTCTCATTTTTTTTCTTTGGAGTAGCGTTTCACTTCTTTTGTTGGTGTAACACCAGCTGCAGTTGAAATAATCGAAACTTGTTTAGAATCTACCACGATTACGAAATTCATTCCGCTATTTTTTTCATATTAAACTTTAAAAGTTCCACGAGGAGTTTTTTTTATCAATTTCATTTCATTTCAACTCATACATTTATTTAAAAGTGGTAAAAATAAGCACTTCCAAAAAAAAGTATAAATATTTTTGGATTTTCGGGAAATTCAAATATTCAATTTTCCAAAAATTTTCCAAATTATTTAGTAAAAATTCACACGTATTCCTCGATCAATTCTAAGCACTTTTTGTTCTACAACAATTTTTCCAAAAGTTGACATTTTTTGAGTAAAAAAATCATGAATTTCTAAATTACACTACGATACAAAAATCGCCATATTTTTTTTTCTAATCAACATTTTTTAATAAAGTCGAATGCGCTTGAAAGATAATTGTCCCATGTCGCGAAAAAAATTATTTAGGGAGCCTATTTTAGGGTCCATTTCTTTTCAGCAGAGCGAAATTTGAAGAAAAATTGAAAAAAATTTGGAATTTTTTCGAAAAAATCGGCCATATTTTTTTTTCTGTCAAGATTTTCAAAAAAACTTGGTGATTTTTCGAAAGAGCATATACTAAAACATAAGGAAACCAAAGTTCATCCAAATCTATTGAGAATTGTACGAATGGCAAAATGTCAAATCGAAGCATTGCAGCCATGGACGTTTGCCATTTAATGGGTTAACGTAAGCGGCCATGCCTTTGGCGTAGCCGGCTAACTTCTTCTGCATGCGATCTGTTTCCATCACTCGACGTGTTAAAGTATCTCACGACTCCATTGCCTTCAAACCATTCCTTAGAGCCGCTATTAACACCATCGACTTTATGTTGATCAAACCAAGTCCGCTGTATTTTCTGGGCGTATACATATATGCAGTGCTTATCTTGTCGCTTATGTGCAACATTCGTTTATAGTTTGATCTAATGACGGAATCGATCGCTTCAAGAGCCGTCATGGAAGGCGGACTCATGATTAGTCCGTAAACGAATTTCGGCAACAAGTATTTATTAAGTAAGTCGATCTTCTGCATCGGCTTCAACAGCAGCAAATGAGCGCGATGTATCAATTCTTCAAAGGCTTCGTGTTCGAAGCCTTATATCAGTCCTCTCCATGGTGTGATACTTGTACCGAGATACTTAATAATTTGATCTGCTGTTGCAGGGATTTTAACTCCATCAATCCGTAAATCCGGATCTTTTACGCAATAAGTCTTGCCCGGGAGGGGTTTGATTTCAAAAGCCACGCATTTATTTAGAGCTATTTCCATGCCTAGGCTTTTGAAAAACTCAGCGGCAGTCCTCATCTGAGCCGCAGCCTCAGCGCCATCCATTGCAACAGTGACTAAGTCATCTGCGAATGCCGCCGCTGCCAGCTTATTGTCTTCTATTGTGATACCCCTGCTTTCTACCTATATCTTGTCAACTAAGGGCTCTATACACAAGCAGAACAGCAAAGGGGATATCGGATCGCCCTGTTTAACTCCTCGTCGCAATTTAATCTTCACGGGTTCTCCGTCAGTTTTAATCTCGGTGAAGCACTCTTCGTACATGCTGCCTATGTACTCGGCTGCTCGGCGATGTATACCCTTCCTCATTAGTGCTGGAACAATCGCAGAGTGAGGAACTGTATCAAACGCCTTCGCTACATCATCCACACTGAATGTAGCTCCCTTTGTCTTTACCAACTGAATAGCTGCTCCCAGAATATTCACGTTAGCATAGCAACCATTTTCATCTATGAAACCTCTCTGTCGGTCGGTCTTCGTAATGACCGACCGAATTCTCCTGTCCAACATAGATGAGAAGAGTCGAGAATTAAGCGAACTGATAGTAATCGGTCGCCAATTCTTTACCTCTGCTAGATCTTTTCCGGCTTTTGGAATTAGCGTCGTCCTGTTGCGAGACCAAGCCTTCGGGTAACGTCTACTCAACAACAATAAGTTGAAGAACTTGGCTAGAACAATTGCTACTCCCTTTTTCATGAGCTCACTCTTAGTGATCCCATCAGGACCCGCTGCTATCGAATTATTTGTTGACTTTAACTTTTTAGTCATCTCTAAATCAGTAATAGGTACAAAGATACACTCCATAGGAGTAGCTGCTTCGATCCTTGTTGGTAAATAGATTTGATCAACATTTACTGGGCCGGTCACGTCCCAGAGCCTACTGTACAGTTCCTTTACTGCTACTGATGCAGGTGGCTTCTCTTTTTGCAGCAGTGAGAAGTCATTTTGTACGACAATGTCCGCTAGCTTCTTCGGATCATTGTCGTATAGGTCCTGACACCGACTATAGGCATATCTGCGCTTGTCGGTCCTATTTGGGCGAGTTTTCGCATTCGCTCGCCTTCGTCCGTGATGTCGTCGTCGATTGGACACTTTTCTTCGACAACTATTCTGACGTCTTTCCTTTGTTGGGTCAACGCTGTCCTTAGGCATTAAGTTCTTTTCGATGCTGTCATAAAGAGCATCGATCTCGTCGCTGGCTATGATACGACTCGCCGATAACTCTTTAATTTTGGACACTATTAGTTCCCAAGACGGCGAAACTTGTTCGACTGACAGTATCTTGCCTCGTAGAGCCTCGACCCACTCCGTGGGTTCTTCCAGTACCTCCACATCAGATAACATCTCAACCGTATCGAAAAACTCCTCTGTGACCGAGGAGTCATCGCTTGGCTGAACATCATCGATGGCGTCTATCGAAGGTACACTATGATCAGCATCGTCGCTCTCACTCGCGACCACTACTTCGTCCCTGGTACGAGAAGGCATCGGCAACTGTTCTTCCGAACAGCTGTCAATAGCTATGTCCTCTTCATGATTAATCTGCGGACGGAGTGGAACCAGGTTCACAGGGGGTATCTCTTGTAAGACCTGTGAAGGACCTACAGCTCCCTCTGACTCGTCATCAGAGTCTACCCACTCCGTCTTACTGCCTTTTCTCTCGTACCATGTCCCTTGCCGCTTCATTTCTGCGACAACTTTGTCAAGTTCTCGGCGTTTTTCGCCGATCTGTCTGTTTGTTTTCGAGGGCATATGATCCTCGATGGCCTTATTCGGATAAGGCCTGTCTTTATACACCGCATTCAATCTGTAAAGTCGGCGAATTTCTCTATTCGACCATTTACTCTTGGGAGCCCCCTTTGGTTTGTGGTCTTTGCTTGCCTCTGCCACCCGCTTGGCATTGTGAAGCTCGGAGTGCTCGTGTCGCTCATGTTGCGACAGGTCGCTCTTGGTTTTGAAGGATTTTTCGCAGACCGTACAGCGAAAAGCGTATACTATACTTTCTTGTTCACTCGTACCCTTGCACCTTGACCAGTGAACAATCCAGCCGTGACATCTGTCAAACACGGCTGCGCACCTTGAACATTCCCATTTAGCTTTGGCGTTCAGGTGCTGCTCGTCTATATGCCGTGCAAGTTCTTGTGGCTTGATATATAGACGAGCCGAGCCAGCTTTTAAGCATTCGGGGCAAGATGTTGGTGCCCCGAATGGTACTCCGATTTTATGGATGGACTTTTCCATGATCGGCCACCTTTCTGTGGTCCTGCCATTTGGGTTAAACTCCCCGACGGCTGGAGCTTGGACCGCGGGATTTGCACGTCTCCGCACAGCACCCACCCCAGGCGCCTCCGAGGCATTACTGTTGTTGTAGCTCATTTGAGAAAGGTAGATGCAGTATCCACTGGATAATTCCAGCTGGCTCCTCCGACAGAGCCTCCTCATCTAGGTAGCTAAACACGAACTCGCCGCCCGACCAAAATTTTGCACAACGTGCCCCAGCCGACCTCGCGGTCGGCCAATGGTGCGACGCAATGTGCATCATGGGCGTTGCTAAGCGGGCCGCATTCCGCCACCCGAAGAAGAGATGTTCACTATCCATCCGGATGACTTGTTTCCAAGTCATACCTTCGCCGTACGAGACGGCTAGCTGGGGACGGAAGTCCCCAGCTCAATGACAACCTTCGTTCTTTCTTGTTTTCTCTAGCAACCGTACTGGTTGCTAGAGTCAACTGTAGCCCCACCACGTAGAGGTTTGTACATCCGCACATGCGAGTGCTAGCAAGCGTTCAAAATAACTAGACACTTACTTCGGGTCGGTCAGCGGCTAACTTCGCCACCAGCCGAGGGGCAACCACAACTCCTTCTCCACATGCATTGCCTTCGGCCACGCGCAGGGCTTCCAATGACACGCATCGCTTGGGCTGGTGCACACTAAGGTGCACCAACCTTCGCCTTTCAATAATGCTAAGTCATCTTCCACCACACGCATGACTTTCCACAACACGCAAGGCTGGAGGTAGTCAAACGCAGCCCACCGCTCTGACCACAAATTTGCACAACGCAAAATGGCGGACCTCGCCGTCCGCCAATGGTGCGCAGCGCGCATCATGATCATCGCTAAATGTTCCGCACTCAACCACCCTCCTTTAAGAGAGTCATAGTTACTCCCGCCTTAAGAGTCTCGTCCATTGTTCTGTCCAGCAATGCTCTTTGTTTTGTCTTGAAAAGTTCACCTCTAAAATGCCATAGGTGGCATTTCAGCAATTTTTTTTGAAAGGAATTAAAAGGAAATGATTTTAATGAAATAACTTAATTTCGCGTGATTTGACCCTTAAGTTTACAAAATGAATCAACCTTTAAGGTTTGATTTAAAACTGGTCCCTATGGTTTGTTAATGTAGCACTGGTGACAAATAAAATAACACTGTTTTTTTGTGGGAAAAAAGCCTTTCGGCATAAAAAAACCCAATTTATTAAGACGATACAGATTGGATAAATTCGGATGAACTTGAATGAAAGAATAGAGTGACGCCGCACAAAGTGACACGCACAAATGTCGCAATTATTTTCGCAAGATACTACCAAGTGTTCACATAAATTCTACGCGCGCACGCGCGCAGATGATTTTTGCTCACAGACTCACACACTAGATAAATGTTGCTGGTGATATCGATGATATCGCACCAAGATAATTATAGAGAAAGATGAAGTTAGCTTGATATCGGTGATATCATACAAAATGAAAATAGGATTGACAAGATTGATGAAATTAGCTTGATATCGGTGATATCACACAAAGGCAATAGTAGATAGAGGAAAAGGTTCGTAGATTACTACCTGTAATCACCACGTGGCAAGGGCCACTTATTTGTTGTAGTTATAGATAAAGTAAGCAATAGATTTGCGCAATACATTGTTTTGCGTCTTTCATATTGTTAGTCGTTGACGATTTTAGTTATCACGATCACAAATCGAACCGGATTCCATTGAATTTCACGGATGCAAACGAGGGCAAAAACTCGCGATAGCCCTGCACACAATGGCCGCTCGAGCTATACTGACGATGTGCTCGTGGTTAGATTGGCGCGAACTCGCCAAAAAACCGCGAAAGCATGCGCAGTTGGTGGTGCCATCTCCCTCAGTTCTCACTCAAGCTCGGCTGTCACGCTCACACATACACACACACATGAGACGACGGAACATACTCCCGACCGACGCTGCGAAATATAAGTTAGACTTAACCTATGAAGCAGATTACGCTAGTAATATAATGAAGTTATAGATAAATACAGAGGATTCTTAATTCAAAAGTGACTAACGCAATCATAGAACGATACCATATTTACAACTTAAGCCAGTTAGTAACTAGAATCTTTGGTTACTTGCGAACGGACTAGACAAGTGGCGACAAACAATTTCCGTTGAAGGGATTGTTTGATTGATTAGGTTGATCACATATCGGGATTAAGCTAGATTGAACAAGGATAATGTCTTTATAACAAAAACGTACAACTACCCTAAATACAACAATTGCACGATAGGATTCGAAGTCTCAACTTCCCCAGGATCCAATGTACCGGATTGGATATCACGAACCAGAGGTTACCCTTCTGGCCTTCTGGTTGTAGAACTCTCTGAGTTCTACCATTCTCGGACCAGGCTTCATCGCTCTTCCAGAATACGCCGTAGTTCGACTCGATTATGGCAAGTCAAAGCGCGCACATCTGGGGCGTTCCTTTCATCGATCATACCCCCTGAAGTTGTTGAGACTTTGAAAGAGGCGGATCATCTTGAACCACCGGCAACACGCAAAGTCGAGTGATATTGCGTTTATATACGTCCGAGGAAGTCTTCACAGACGCAACCCGAGCGATGCTGTCACTCCCAGGAAAGACCTCGAGGACCACTCCCAGTGACCATTTTGCGCAATGTGTGAGATCGTCCATGAGAAGGACGATCATTCCAGGTTGGAGTGTCGAGTTGGAGGTTTCCCATTTTTGCCGAATCTGAAGTTCGTGTAAATACTCCTTATGCCATTTGTCCCGGAAATTCTGACGGGCATTGATCAAGAACTTGGATGTGGAAAGACGATTATCTGGAACTGATAAAAGAGATTTTTCGGGTAAGACATTTATAGGTCTATCGATCAAAAGGTGAGCTGGAGTAACTGCTAAAGGATCATTCGAATCGGCGGAGAGAACACAAAGAGGTCGTGAGTTTAAGATCGCTTCAATTTTTATCAGGAAGGTTTCTAGTTGCTCATAAGTGAGCTGTTGATTTAGGACGTGCTTCAAATGATGTTTAAAGCTCTTAACAGCCGCTTCCCAAAGACCCCCAAAATGTGGCGATAAAGGAGGGTTGAAGTGCCACTCCACACGTTTCGCAATCCTATTTTCTCCGACTTGTTTGCGGAATTCGGGGCTTTCGAACAAATCGTAGAGTTCCTGAAGCTCACGATTTGCTCCCACAAAATTGGTACCGTTGTCAGAATACATGTGACTAGGGAGACCTCGACGACATGTAAAACGGTCAAAGGCATCTAAGAAACCTTGAGCGGATAAATCGAGAGCCAGTTCGATGTGAACGGCCTTTGATGCTAAGCATACGAAAACACAGCCATACACCTTGAGGAAGGACTTGTTACGATGAGCCTTCTCCTTGATGAGAAGTGGACCAAAGAAATCGACCTCTGTACGATCAAAGGCAGGGGATTCTGAAACTCGAGGCTCCGGCAAATTTCCCATTTGCGCATGAGCTATAGGTGGTTTTTGACGAATGCAATCTACGCAACGTCGAATAACTCTCTTAACTTGATTTTTTCCATTCAAGATGAAAAATTTATTGCGAACAGCATAGAAAGTGGTTGAAATACCAGCGTGAATGTTGGAAAGGTGAGTCTGACGAATAATCAAGTCTGTACTATGATGGTTCTGAGGCAAAAGAATCGGATGCCTTTGATTGTATGGAAGCTGAGACTTGTTTAAACGTCCATACACGGATAACCTTATCGTCTCCTAGGGGAGCCAAGTTCTCGAAACTAGTTCCCCGTTTGAGGGAATTACAAGTTTGAGACAATTTTCGAAGCTCATTGGGAAACCTTTCTTGTTGCATCGACTTAACGATGCTAATTTCGGAAGCCATGACTTCCGAAGGAAGAAGGGGACGAACTAACTGAAGAATTTTCTTCATCCTGATTGAAGATTCTTCGACGTCGGGAAACAATTGAGTTGTCTTACCTCGATCACGAGACCTTTGTCTCCATCGAAAAACATATGCCATTACTCTAGTCAATCGACCGTAGACGGAGAAACGTGAATAGATTTCGCTGAATGATGAACTTGGCGTTGTCAACAGACACACTCCTTTCTTAAGACCAGGAAGCTCTTTAGGAGAAGTTTCAACGGATTTGGGCCATTCTTGTGAAGGCAGGGAAAGCCAAGATGGTCCTAAAGTCCAAAGTGAGTTATCTAGAAAGTCAGCTGGTAGTTGTCCTCTAGAAAGGGCGTCTGCAGGGTAGTCCTCTGAACGGACGTGTCTCCAAGAAACTTGTTCACCTAACGTTTGAATATCAGCAACTTTGTTGGATTCGAAAACTCTGAGGAGATGAGGAGCCTTTTTCAACCACGCGAGAACAATAGTGGAATCAGACAAAAAAATTGTTTGATCAATTGGGAAATCGAATTGAGATTTAGTATCGACGTAAAGTTTTTTAAGAACGGAAGCAGCGCACAATTCCAATCGAGGGATTGTTACGCCGCTCAAGGGAGCAACTCGAGATTTACTACAAACCAAGCGACTTATCACGTTGTTTGAGGAGTCTACAGATTTCAAGAACAAGCATGTACCATAACCGTAGTTGCAGGCATCACAGAAGCCATAAAGTTCAATCCTAGTTGGATTTGGAATTAAAAATTGACGAGGAAACGAGACCTGTTTCAGAAGTGATGATTGAAGAACAAAGGATTTCCATTTGGTATGGATATCTTGAGGAAGCGATTCGTCCCAGCCAACCTTGGCCTTCCAGCAATCCTGAATCAAGGTTTTGGCAAACAATACGACCGGTCCTAATAGACCTAAAGGGTCAAATATCTTTGAGATTTTAGATAAAAGCTGTCTTTTGGTTAAAGTAGCTTGAAGATCGATACAACTCACAGAATATTGCAGGATGTCCCTTTGAGAATCCCACACGACACCCAAAGTTTTCTGAACGGGATCTTCTCTGATAACACAGTCAAGATCGAACACCTTCTTGTCAATGGTATTCAAAGCAGATAAATGATTTGAAGCCCATTTTCGATTGATGAAACTACATCGGCGCAACAAAGCTATCATTTCATCACGAATTGCCAAAAGTTCTTCAAGAGTATTTGAACCAGAAATAAAGTCGTCGACATAAAAGTCACGAAAGAGTAATTTACTAACTCTTGGAAAATCTTTGGCCTCGTCACGAGCAAGTTGTTGAATGGTGCGAATTGCAAGGACTGGAGCTGCAGCTACCCCAAAAGTAACTATATTGAGTTGGAAGGTCTTGACCTCTCCTTTATGATACCAGAGAATCCTTTGGTATTTTCGATCATCGGGATAAATTAAAATCTGACGATACATCTTTTCGATGTCGGCAGTGATCACAAAGGAGTGAGTACGAAAACGATGAACTTGTTCAAAAATAGTGTTTTGTATAGTTGGGCCTACCATGAGCGTATCATTGAGAGAAATGCCCGTAGAATTTTTAGAAGAAGCGTCGAAAACAACTCTAACCTTAGTAGTCTCACTAGATTCTTTTACGACTGCATGATGGGGTAGAAAATAACCATCTTGGTTACCTCACAAAGAGTCATGTGACCCAGAGAAATATACTCATCCATCACCTTGGAATACTCAACCTTCAGTGACGGATTCTTAGCAAATTTTGCTTGGAGAGAATCGAAACGTTTGAGAGCTTGAGACTTAGAATTACCCAAATCAAATTTGGAGTTTCTGAATGGAAGACGAACGATGTAACGACCAGAAGAATCACATTGGGTGTGAGTAACGTAATGTTGTTCACATGCAACCTCATCACGAGATTTATTGGGCTCATGATCAAGATCTTCGATCAGCCGGAAACGTTCGATGAGCTTGTCTAACTTAACCATGTGACAAGACGTAGAACTATAAGATGACTGGTTAATGTTCTCACCAGCCACAATCCATCCTAAACTCGTCTTTTGCAAAATGATCTCGGAATTTTCCCGTTGGAGTTTAATCTGACCAACGGCTAGAACTGATAAGGTGACACCGGATGATAGCAAAACATCAATAGACTTGGGCAAATGAAACTGAGGATCTGCTAGTTTTATGTTTTTGGGAATGTCGAAGAACTCACGTGGAAAAACGTCGTTAGGCACGGCTTCGGCAATCTTTGGAACTATTAGAAGTTGAATTTGTTGAATATGGTTGTTATATTTAGAGTGGATACTAGCTTGAATGTACCTTTGTGAAACAGTGCATAAACCATCAACTGCTCCAATGCTGACTGAACAGGGAAACTCAGATAAACGCAAAGATTTTGCAAAATTTTCGGTAATTAAATTTACAATTGAACAAGAATCTAATAAAGCGCGTGCCACGACAAGATTACCACGATTGTTTGTGACCTTGACCATAGCTGTAGTCATTAATTGTGACTCTGAAGGAAAAGCCACTGAAGTAAGTGTGCGTTGGATTAGTCAACTTGAGGAATCGGTGGGAGTGGAGGATTTATTTCCACTTGGTTTGGACATTATGTATTATGGAGCAGAGTGTGGTGCCTTTTGCCACACACTTTACAAGTTTTCGTGCTACCGCACGGGAATTTATGGGCCCAGAGACAATTGAAACAAAGCTTGTTATTCTTTGCGAAATCCCAGCGTAATTGAACGTCGAGAGATTTGAAAGATTCGCATTTGAAAAGTTGGTGCGAACCTTTACATTTGGGACACACCAGAGGTGTTCAAGCCGTTGGAGTTGACGAAGTCGACGGCTGAGAGAGCGTGGTGGCGAAAGAGGTGGCAGTGGTTTTGGAGCTTTTTGAAGCTCGTTGAGGATTAGAAGCAGCGGGACGCTTTTTCGAGTTAGATTGATAATCATTGGATTCATCAAAAGCTTCTTGCTTGAAAATGGCTCTCTGGATGAATTTGAACAAAGAGTCCAACGATGGTAACTCATTGACATCTAACTTGTCGTTCCAACGACCATAAAGATAAGGAGGGAGGCATCTTTCAATACAACGAACCACCAGATCCTCGCCATAATTTACATCGAGGCGTTTGAGGACGTTGATATGTTGCCGAGCCGAATCGTACAATTCAGAAAGAGTGACCTCCTTTTGGTCCTTGTGCTTTCCGACCTTTGGAAGATCAAGCACGGCATTCAGATGCCGAGTGGCTGCGATACGCTTGTGATCGTAAAAATCGAGGAGAGCTCGCCACGCATTGAGATAATCTTCCGCATTCATCTCATACTCATCGATCTTAGCGCGGGCGCTGCCTATCACGCTCGTGAATAGGTAATGAACCTTATCATCATTGGAGAGTGCATTTTGATTGTGAACAAGAGCGGTAAATTGACTCTTGAAAGAAGCTCACTTCGCGCGAGAACCGTCAAACTTTCATATCTTCATCTGTATCCAGTACGGTCTTGAATAACTTGATGAAGTTCACTCCTAAAATACATTCGTCAACAAGAATAGGGAGTATAGCTACTCTCGTCGGTAATGTGAAACTTCCTGCCAATATAAGTAGCTTAACGTGACTTGTAATTAGTAGTTTCGTATCATCCGGTAAACCAACTAAATCGGCGTCAGCAATTTCAAGCCTCATGTTCAAAGCTGACGCCACTTGTAACGTCGATGTATTCATAGCTGTTGTTGATGCTCCTGGATCATATAATGCTTTGAATCTAAAATTCCCAATGTTGATCGGTATTCATCATCGCGTCTCTTGCTCTGGCATATACAATATCTAGTTACCAAATGGATATCTGTTTGCCCTTCAAGACGCTCGTGTGCATGTCATTTTTCAATTTGGAGGTGTATTTAGGATGCCCTCGTGGGTTTCCAGGTCTTGCGATACCATGAGTTTGGCCGAGAAATATCCAATGTAAGCACCTCCCACCTCCATTGCGTCTGAATTGACGGGTTTTTCTTGTTGAACTCTTTACCAAACCATGTATAGTATTTATTAACACATTACCTTATGCGTTTGGATCGACCAACTTTTTTTTCCTTGTCGTCATTTCTTCGCATAAAGATTATACTGGACTGGATCCATTTTCAGCGGTATAATCCGGGGCGTTCTATATTAAATTAGGAGCGAGTTTAACTCTGTATAACCGCTATTTTTCTCGTTTCCTTTATTACATTTAGAGCAATACCGGCGATTATGTCCAAGTTGACGGCGCTCACTGCATTTAAGTGGCTCGGAGTAGTATCCCTTTTTTCGACTGTAACCAGTCTGCTCGGTTCAACCCTCGAGAGCCGAGCCCACCCTTCCGTAATTATGCTTAAAGGCGGCTAGGAGATCCTGTAGTATTTTGGTCATTAGTTTAAGAGGTTTGGCGTCTGGCGCATTTCCCTCGCTCGATACGGCCGTTATAGTTTCATTTTCACTTTCTTGAATCGTAGCGGCAGCATTCGCGGTTTGGTGTGCTATCTTTTCTATCACTCGCTCGATCATATCCAAACGGTCCTTTGCGTCTGGTTTCTCCGAGTCGATAGCACTGATTTTCACCTTCTTGCTCGTAGTTTCCCTGCTGGACGAGTGATACCGTACTTATGGGTATAACGTTGTCTGGGGGTCAGAGATTATCTGCCTTACCTTCCTCTGGTTCAGCGTGTGTTGCGCCACGGATAACAGGGAATTTAACTCTCTAACCGTTGAGATCGAGAGCAGTACCAATTTTTGAATTTTCAAGAGGAGATTTGCGTGCAGCAGGTCTAGTTACCTCTCATACTCGTCCCTGAACTAAGGAACTAACTGACTGAATGTCTACTATTCGTCTTTCATGGCTTCAAACCATGTCAACTCTAAACCGGACAACACTTCTGAGACGGATACCAGCATCTCATTCTCTGATAAGTCGGCATCATTCCTTAGGCTATTAAGCATGGATAGGAAGGTGTTGACGCTGACGTTGCCTTCGCCAGAAAACTTCATGTTCCATCCTCGCACGATTCGGTTAATATCTCTAGTCTTCGCCCACGGATTTGTCCATCCTTGATTCAATGAGCTGCTGTGTCTTTCTTAAAACACTTCAGCAATAGCCTTTGTACAACATTGCTGTCCGCCCCCCCCCCGCGAGAAAAGACGCCGTGAGGATACCAATAAAGACAATCCGCCTGGGCTATGGACAAGTGGCTGTAGGAATATTTTGCGGTAGTTGCTAGTCGTAGTGGTACGTAAAAGTGTCTTGAAATATAACGCCATGCCGCTCCGATCTAGCCAGTTTTGTTGGATCTACAGTGCTTGTGGGGTGTCATAGATTCAGTTCTTTAATTTCTTGTTCCGTTGCCAACAACTGAGTTTTTATCCTGTCTAATTGCGGTTTCATCACGTCATTGGTTTTACACATTATAGTCAAAAGTTGTGTTGTAGCCAACGTTTTCGTTGACTGTCGCTAATAGATCTTGGACTTTTTCGAAGATTCTGGTTCGTAAGATTAAGTCCTGAATCAATCTTGCGAATTCTGCTAGTATTCCGAAATTTTAACCATTTTCTGAAGTAATTTCTATTCTTCTTGTCTGGGGTTCTTCTTCTGTTGGGTCTTCTCTTGTTTGTTGTCAATTAATTCTGATAAATTTTATGCAATTTCTGGCAGACATATCAATACTCTTGTATCTTGTTGCAGCACCTCTGATGTTTCATTTGTTGTGCTATTTTCACACAATATCGTTATTAGCTGTAACCTTAACTGCCTTCTTCTAACAATGTCGTCTGCTGTATTTGTCCAATTTCACTAAGTCACTTGCAGAGTAACTATCAGTTTGCCAGCTGTGATATTTTGCGACTTTTCTGAGCCTGGAACCATCGTTACCCAGATCTAGTTCATGTAACTACTCTTTTAATTCTTCTTCGGTTTGGAACAACACTCATTTTTCGATGTCAATATTTATATTTATGTTATCCATTATCTAGGTCCTGTTATTTGGTACTTTTTAACTTTTAATTTATTCATACAGGCACGAAACAAAATAACTATTCTAGTTTTAATTTAGTAGTCGTATTATTAGATTAAGTTTTTGGTTTGTATTCCAGACCAGCAAACAGAAAAACAAACTCCTCTGCTAGGTTGCAATATTATTTTGAAATCAAACTTGTATATTTATTACTATTTTGTATTATATGTATAGTACTATTAACAATTTATATATGTATAGTAATATCTGTATGTAATATACGAGGTGTATTCAAAAACTAAGGTGAATTTTTATTATTATGAAAAAATATTTATTTATTCATTAATATTGATGTTGTCCCACTCAAAGTAATCCCCCTTACATATAATACACTTGTACCAACGTTTTTTTCCAATTTTCGAAGCATTTCTGGTAAGCACTTTATGGTATAGTCTTCCTCGAGTTTTTCTTTAAAAGTAAAATTGTGGTTTTATTTTTTGGCCAAAAAGTTCAACACAAGCAACGATGAGTGAGCAGGTGCATTATCGGTATGCAAAATCCATGAATTGTTTTCCCATTGTTCCGGGCGTTTTTTTTATATTGCTTCTCGCAATCGGCGCATAACTTCAAGGTAATACTCTTCATTAACCGTATGATCTTGCAGAAAGAACTCTTGAGGTACTACGCCACGATAATCAAAGAAAACAGTGAGTAAAACCTTAACATTTGATCGAACTTGACGTGCTTTTTTCGATTGGGCTTTAGTTTCGACGTCATAACCATAATGACTCTTTTGAATTTATCAGGATGATCATTGACGTCGTTTAACAGCTCTTGAGCGATGATCCTTCGACGGTTCTTCTGTTCGAAATTAAGCAGCTTCGGAATAAATTTTTCTGTTACACGGTCATGCCCAAAACTTCGGAAAAAATTGCATGGCACGAGCCAACAGAGATGCCGACGTCTTCAGCCACTTCTCTAATAGTGATTTGACGATTTTTTAACACCATTTAATTCACTTCTTCAACACTTTCATCAGTTATTGAAGTGCTGGGGCGTCCAGAGCGAGGTTCGTCGTCGGTGTCTTCTCGGCCATCTTGAAAGAGCTTATACCGTTTTTAAACATTTTTTTTAATTTAAAGTAGACTCTCCGTATCTCACTATCAACATTTCAAGTATTTTGGAGCACTTAATTCCAGTTTTTACACAAAATTTTATGCAAACTCTTTTATCTATTGTTTTCGACAGCAGAAAATCACCGAGCACAAAAAACACGTCTAACGTTTCTGTCTCACAAAAGAAAAAAAAGTAAACATACAAACTGACTAAGACTGTGAGCATATGTGAAGGACATGTATACCAACATAATAAAAAAAATATCGATGATCGAATCTACGTAGCCTGCCCAATTTAAAAATTCACCTTAGTTTTTGAACACACCTCGTATAGTACGTGTTATTAACCAATTTAGTTTTAACTGCTAAATTCCCATTTTTTAGTTCATCTGCCATAAATATGAATCATACTGCAAGATAGAAGTGTGGATAAATCTTGATGATGAATTGAGATATGAATTTCATCATTATTATTGAAATATGATAATGAATAAGATTGATGCGAATGAACATCGTAACGAGCTATCGACTCATCGAAACCGACACCTGAATGAATATTTAGAATTTTGTTCATTTTGATGTACGCAACATACTAATATGCACGATACTTTCCGCCAGGAAAAGTATTTCCTATTACTTTTAGTCTTAGACTTTTCAGGAACTGAATATTTTGACGTGTGAGCACTGTGGTAGCTCGTGGTCGACTAATCACTGACTGACATTTCAGTCTATTCATATATCCTCGTCCAATTTTGTTATTAAATATGAATCCCATCACAATATTGACTTAATGTGAACACGAACTTTAATGATTTCTCCTTGAAAATTAATTAGATTTTTGTTTTGATGAGTAATACGTATTTCTCAATGATCAATACTTCTCACGGCGACTGACAAATAAATTATGTGTAAAGGTACGTAAATGATTTTATATCCAGGTGGCATAACTGTAATTCGTATATAGTATGAACTTTACGTTCGTTTATATAAGAACCTGTAATAATATGACACTCTACTCGTAAAGGGTTCACTTTGAGTATAGTTACAGGTAAATTAGAGCTATGAGTTTCGATTGCAGACAGCTCTTCTCTAGTAAAGCCTAAAATTGATCCAATAGAATCTTTTGATTTAAAATTTATTTTATGACTACACTGAATAACACTACGTATAGTATTATTGTTTGGTTTAAAACTGATAGATATTTCATTAAGCGTTAGCGTTTCTTGTCGAAAACTCTCAATATCTTCTGTCTCATAGTTACCTGTCGGTAAAACGATTTCGTGTTCCCAACGTAAAATTTATTATTGACTACATCAATATTTGGTATTGAATTAAATCTTGCTCTATTGACGGAAAATAATTTTCTTCAAGAACTGATGAATTTTCTGCCAAATTCGATGTTTGTGTGTACTACATTAGAGGTTTTCATCAAATAACTGTTTTCTCATTCATTACATCTATTTATAGTTTATTCGAAAAAAATTATAGGCAAAGATATCTACAGTTATAGATATTGAAAACTTGATATCTCACATAGTTATATTTGACTCATTTGACTTTGAGATAGAGTAATAAATCTAAAGGAGTTTGAAGATCGCCAAAACTATCAAAGTATATGAATTCATCATCTTTCTTTGTATATACCACCCAGTGCGTACCTGGTCCATTTTTGTCATATAAATTGATAATGCTGATTCTTGATATTGAGGTTCATTGAATGTAAATTGTTACGCATAAAAATATCACAAAAATGTTTAATTTTCAACAATTGAGAATATTTTTTATATCTAAATCAATCAGAGCGCGTTTAGCAAAACTATTTCATTTTTTTTCTTAAATCTTTGAAGTGGAAACCGTAACCTTAACTATGAGGTTTCAGATAAAGACCTTTACTTATAGCAATAGCTGCGATAGTTTTGTTTGAGCCTCTTTTAGCTCATTTTGAGCAGCTTTCGCTATTAAAGCAGCTCCACCGGCTAGAGCTCCAGTGGAGTTTGAAGCAGCAAATAATGGAATTAAAAAAGGATGCGCTCCACCAACTTTACTGGAAATAGGTATAATATGAGGTATATTTATTTTACTTCCACAGTCAACCTTTTTCACAGCATCTTTTGCGTCTTTTATAGCCTAACGAATGACGAAGAGTGATCTATTACTAAGCACAATACTTTTCAAGGTAGCGTTAATAATTTTATTCAATGTAACTAAAGGCTTTTTGCTTTTTCTATATTTCTTTCGTGGTTAGCGTTTTTTGAATCCTATGCCTCGTTCCTTTCTACTTTTCGTCGTATCAACACCTATATCAAGTTTACTTTTAAATTTTATAATGTTGACCACAGTGAATGCAGCTACTTTTTCACCAAAACTTCTATCTTTAGTTAGCACTTTTTTCGAACCTTTTTTGGCTAGAATCTCGTCAGTTTTATTTTTTATCACAAATCTTCTTGATTTTGCGAATATGCGATATCGTGATCTTTATTAGAAGCGTCTAGTGGATTTTTACCAGGATATTCCCGTACCAATAGTTGATTCAATTTGTTACCAAAACCATAACATTAATATCCAGGTAAGTGAGTTTCAACAGGTAGATTATTGATAATATTGTTCACTAGACCTCCACCAGTTTTTCTTTTACAGTACGTGATTACACTATTTAGAAAGAGAAAATGTTAATGAAATAAAAGATATATAAGCAGTTTTCTTTTATTCTTAGCAAACTCATTCATCTATGTATCAGTGACGAATAAACAATAAGAATTTCAAAGATGAGCCTCTTAATCTTCAAGTTGTATATCTAGATGGAGTGGTAGAGACAGAAAAAAAGAAAAAAGAAATGGTGAACTATTGCCAAACAGTATACGTGCCGTTTTCTGCGGATCTAGTAACTACGGAAAAAATAATTGTTTATTAACATTAATCACTCATCCTAATGATCTTAGATTTGAAAACGTGTATATCTACTCAAAGTCCCTGAATCAGCCCAAGTATGAATTTTTAAAAGATTTATTGTAGATGATTGATAGTATACAGTATCATGCTTTCAGAAAGTATGATATAGTTGTTTCACAAGATAAAGGTCATCCAAATTCCATCATGATTTTCGATGATATAGCCATTGAAAATCAGGATAACGTGAGAGCATTCTTCTGTATGGGAAGACATAAAAAAGTAGATAGTTTCTATCTCTATCAATCGTACGCTCAGATTCCAAGCATCTAATTTGAGATAATATGAATTTACTAGTTTTGTTTCGTCAAGATGACGTAAATATTAAACAAATTTAGAACGATTATATTAATTTAGATATGACTTTTGACAAGTTGAAAGCAATTTGTTTAAAATGTTAGAGAGATGATAATCATGGATTTTTAGTTATCGATAGAGATAGATAAATAAATCATGGACGGTATAGAAAAAGATTTGGTTCTTTTGCTATAAATATAGCGAAGTGAGTGGATGAAAGTTATTAAGCTTTAGAAGTTACAAGCGTCAATATGTCTCATTTTAAAAGAGAAAAGAAAGTGTTAGAGCAACTATCTGAGTCTCGTTATACCACCAGACGTAAGTATCAACTAATAAAATGTGGCAAAGCTGATTTAAAAAATACATTGAATGAAACTTTTAAACCAATGGTTGAACCATTGACGAAGCATACAGAAGTAGCTACTGATAAAATTAATATTACTACTCAACAGACAAGGAAAAAGGAAAAGAAAATCACGTTCGATAGTGTTTTCAAGTCAGAAGCAACAGCTGACACTCCCATTATATCTTAATATTTCAATAGTACTGCGAATGAATTAAAGTCTATATTGCAGCCGCTTGATACTACATTTGAATCAGCTATTTCTATTGATAATGATAATAATGACGAATTTGATAAGTCTGCAGAATCATCACTCAATACAATTGCTATAAATTTTAACAAAATTAGTTCAAATGTATTTACAGAACAACAAAAACAGTTATTTAAATGATTTCATTGTAGGAAACTGTGTTCGACTATTGCACGAACCTGAACAGAGAAGTAATTTAGATAAGACATTTATTGTTCGCTTGCAAGAAAATGCATATGTCATACAGCAAGACGCCTCGTTTAATGGAACTTCCCTTTCGTAAAGAACGTAATTCCAAAATAATCAGCTCATCGGATATTGAAAATTACATAAAAATTCTTGAAATCACTAACACTCATCGTAACAGATATAAAGCAAATGAAGAATATCGCAATAATCATGTCAATAAATGCAAAAAGTATATTGGTTCAAATTTATCTTTGAGTGGTAGTGCTAAGAAGGAAAATCGACTATTGATGGAAGAGGTCTTTTACCTATCTATAAAATAGCAAGAAAAGGAACATTATTTGATTATGTATCACTCTTCTTCCACCTCCACTTGGACTTTTAGTTTGTTAAGTGCATATACTATAGAATGATTTTTTAGTAGAGATTCAAGAATTTTTTTATTTTTTTTTAATTTATTTTCAAAGCATATTTACAATCTGTCAACATTAGAAAAAGACAATAAGTAAATTATTTTATTAAACAGAGAATTTTACTTGTTATCAACAGAGTACTCCAGTACATATTCTATCTTGATATAATTAGAAGGTACAACTATTTGTCTTGGGTTAGATTATGTTTTCATTATTTTATGTTTCTTGAGTCTAGTGTTGATAATAGATTCCGAGAGAAGTTTGCCAATAAATTTATTTGTGTGGTTTAGTAGTCGTGTGTAGTATTTTGTGAAGAAAGTTTAAATTTTTTCTTTCACTTTTATAATCTGTAAATCATTTCTAATAATTTTGTATAGAACGAACCGCAGCGCATGTATTATGCTGCGAAGAACTTTCTATTGAAATCTTTCTAGAATTTCGATGTTCGAGTTCGAAGCGGCTCCCCATAGTTTGATACCGTTGGTCCAGACTGGTTTGAGTACTGCTTTGTATAGCAGAAGTTTATTTACAATTGTTAGCTTCGATTTTCGTCCAATAAACCAGTACATTTTCCTCCATTTCAATTCTAGTTGTTTCCTCTTGCTGACTATGAATTCTTTACATGTCAGCCTTCTATCCAAATGTATGCCTAAGTATTTGACATGGTCTTTTTGCAGTATGTATTTGTCGTTCAACGAAATAATAGGTGACATGATGAATCCAAAGAGGATAGTATTGCTACAGCTGATTCTTCTTACTGAATTATAGTAGCACAAGCTATGCATTCTTCTTATAAATATATTAGGACTCGTAATTCGAACGACTGCCCTCTATCGGGAACTTAAAGTTAGTTATAGGAATAGTGAGAGGCGCAACCTTCTTTCCCACCTGTGAGGTACTTCCTTTCGAATCGTCACTTATACAATGAATCGATAGTCATTCGAAAGGGCTGCATTATTGACTACTTTTTACCTCTCCACAAAAGGAAATTAGAGGATAACTAAATAATGAAAGAACATTATTCGATTGGTTATTGATTTACATTTATTACAAACTAGCTTATAGCATATTATTACAGAAAATATTATTATTATTTTATCAGTTTGTATATTACAATTATTTAAAAATTCAAAATTAGATCCATCGCGATGACAAATAAAAAGGTCTTCCTTCTCGCTGGTTTAGTATAAACCCTTTAGCATTTGTTCATCTTTTTCAAGCAGTATGCTCATTCTTTTGGGAAGAAACACCTCGAATTCGTCGTCAAGAGTTTTTTTTTGTTTTGATCCGAGCGGTACAGCCTGTTCGTTTTTCCGAGTTGAAAGCAAAATTTGATGCAAATTCGTTGATCTTGTTTTTCAGTCATTTTTGACAATATCAAAATCCGACGAACGCGAAAAAGGCACCGTGAACAAAGTCACGCTGCGCATGAACTATACATCCGGCAGGTATGAGTAAGTATCCAATAGATTCGTGAGGGTTTACTGTTGACGTTTCTGTCCGGTAGAGGTCGCTCGAACACTATGTCGCGAAGATATAAACGTAGGCCCGATACTTTCCGGACAGACCTCGTACTCTCCAACCTACATGTGACAGTGGTTCCACTGGTAGAGCACTGGCCTTCCAACCTAGAGTATGCGGGTTCGATTCCCCAATCTGTCCCTTAATTTTTTTCAGTTAACCCTTTGTATTAATTTTTAATTTAACAATTAAATTATTAATAATATTTATAACTTTTTAAAATACATTTAACTAAATGTGACAGAAAGCACCAGGGTACCTAGAAAGTAGGGGCTCTTGGAACTTTGTTCAAAAATATAAATAATTAATTATAATAACATGAATTAACGCGGAAGAGTTAAATCAGAGGACCAAAGGATTAGGAACCCCGCTAGGGTGGGTTGGAACACACATTGTTATAGTACTTATTGTCAAGATGTTTTTACTCGAGTCAACTCGAAATAAAATCCGAACTCTGTGTTACTACACAGATGTCGAGCTGGCTTAGATTACCTCCTTCCTTGATAAAGGAAATCGGTCCACGAATAATGTGAACTACGCATTTATAAAGCGAACGATAACCAAGAAGAACGTAGAGCAAACCATGCCAAGCCATGGGAGAAATGCAGCAGTGGTGATTAAATAAAACGCGTAAAGTTCAAGATAAACAAGCCGATTTATTTAACAAAACAAATAATAAAAAAGAATTAGGAATTTTCAGCGTTCAAAAAAGTACTGCGCATACGTCGTACTTAGCGCATATAGGGGCAATGTAAGCACATGTCATGTTGTGCCACATTATTCATGCCACACACCTTATTATGCAATTTGAAATGCTGTTCTAAATTTTATAAATTTGTTCCACCCTAACGCTTTTGTTAAAATGTTGGAACTAATATTTTCCAAATTAACTGTTTATAACTTTTATAACTATTTTTTCATAACATTCAATTACAAATGAGATAATGTATTTTTTATATTTTGAATTGTTTATAAAATTTGCAAATTTATTTATTGTGTTATATCGCGACTACGTAGCCGTGACGTGTAGTTTTAGAATAAGTATGATCATTTATTTATTAGAAATTATTATAGCGACAGGAACTTACCTCGGTTATTATTTCGAGTTAAATTGGCTACTTAGTTCTATCTCGATGAAGTATATGTGAGGTCGGTCGGAAATGATGCACTAACACTCGATTCAAGTAATTATTTATTTATTCAAAGACAGAAATGATTTCTCAAAAAAATAACAATAGGTAAATTGTACGTTATTCGGCCGTCGCGATTCGCGAATCAGCTCGTAAGAACTTTAACAAATTTTAATGCTATTGAGTAGTCGCGAGTCGCGAATCCGCTGCCGAAAAGTCGAGTCTCTGTTTTTATATTGACTCTTCAGCCCGTATTAATGTGTTGAGTAATCAAACAATCAAAATATCGGGCACCCCAAATTTTCGGACTACTTATCTTTTAATTTCGCTCAGTTTGTATTTCGTAAAAATGCCGTTCGTCGTTTATACATTATTTCGTTTTCAATCGATTGCTGATGAAATCAAAATGAAGAAATATTTACGTCTCAGGACGTAACACCTCCGTGGCTAGATCGTTGTATATCGGTGTGATATCAACGTAAAACAAAACAGAATAAATAAATAAATGTACATTACATTTGGTTATTCGGCAATCATTTGAATACGCTTTAATTTTGCCTTAATAGTACTTTTAATGGTAGGCGAACAATAATACTCCGTATTGTGGTATAGTAGAGCTTCATTTCAGGATTCGATATGTATATATATATAACGGATTTGTGTTTTTAACTAATGTGATTCTAATGTGAAAATTGGAATATGTTGTTTCTTTCTGGTGGAAATTTCTTTAGGAGTAGGGACGGGAGGTGTGGTGTTTGAGGTCTGATTCGTGAATGGGGTTATTGCTTGTGGGTTCTCATTTTTTTGTTTGTCTATTACTATTTCATCCAATGCATATTTTTCATCTTTTGTTTCTCTTTTGAGTTTGGTTTCTCTGTTTGAGCAGTGGTTTGGTTAGTGTCACCAGTAATTGTGTTATTGAACTAAATATGGCTCCTAGCAAATATGCAGAAATTCCATATATAGAGTGTAGAGTGTAGCCTCTGATTATTACATTGATTAAACTTTTACCGCATTGAAATATAATGGCGATCATTATGATGGCAGAACTTATAGAACCAAATTTAGTTAGTTTGGTGATGAACTTGTTCCATGTGCTTCCAGCGATGTTGGTTAGTGTTTGTTCTGTCAGTATTAGGTTTTGATACTAATCCTCCCTCTATACTTTCGTCGCCTAGCATACTTCTCGCGATTACGTTGAGGAGTGATGCTTTCTCCATGGGAAAGAGGATGTGATTTTGTAGTTTTTGTAGGCCTTCTTGGGAGTAGATCCCACTGGTCGCCAATGATTCTAGTTCCGTCGGTTTCCATGTTATTTTGGTGGTCGGTCTCAAGGTTAGAACTGCGTTGGTTGTTCTTCTCGGTGTTGGTGTCAAATTTATCCATTCGTTTCCTATTTTGTAGTATTGGGGAATGATTGTGTTGCAGTTTATTTCTGTTCCTGTTTTCATTAAGATGTGTGTTTTTGGTGTGAGGTAAAATGTTTCGTTTCTTGAAATGACTGGAAGTTGCGAGAAACATTTGTCTGTATGAAGTAGTTGAACTTCTGTAGGCGTACATTGTATAATATGTACGGCTTCCCCTGCCAGGCGAGCTATGTACCCGGGCTTCTCCATGATGTTGTACGCAAATTCATCTGGTGAGAGGGACGCCAGAGATAAGGAGTTATATAGGACTTTCCTTTCCAATTCACATTTTTGTGGCAATATATCTATATAGAGGTTTTTTATTTCGACCCTGAAATGTTTCTCTACATACACAAATTTGCTATTGAAATACGTGAATAGATCATAGCTAAGTATCCCTTGCTTCGTTTGAATATCATTGTCGTACAAAATATTGAATTGGGTTCGTTCATATATAAAAAGTTTTGGATGTTCAGTTGTGATTAAGATTCTGTTGCAAAAACTCATGTTCCCTCTAGTTGACAATGCAAAGGATACTTCGTTCGTACTTATGCTAAAAATCGTTTCATGATCGGGTGAGCTTATTTTAGTGACCGTTCCTCTAAACTGTATATCGTATTGATTCTCGAAACAGTCCTCGTGCAGTAGTAATGACCAAAAGGTGTAACCCCCTTCCATATCGATACAATGTTGGTCCGAAAACGTACATACTGTACGTACATACTGTACGAATTTAATCTTAATCTATCATTGTTTAATTGGACTGCTGCATAGCTTTCTAACAAGATTATTTTTATAAGTCCCTGTACGAGAACATAGCTCCACGTACCAAATCGGTCGGCGTAAGCCCCTGCCCCTGAACAAGTTTTTCCCTTAACATTTCCTGCTAGATCTAAACCTACACTTTTTGTCGAGTTAATTCTTAGGTCGGCTATTGTGTGTGCGTTATCATATTTAAAAATACCCGTATCATGTATAGCTTTACAGTTATCGTGTGATATTTCGTAAATGTATTCTTGGGTTGCATTTTCGGTTGGGCCTAAATGACTAAACATACCGCAATGAAAAATTGTTCGCCTTATTTCTATTTTACATTGTATGATTTTCATTGATTTGAATTCCGTTTTTTGTAATAGTGCGATAGTGGTTTGTGTGCTATTTACTTGAATTTCTTGAAAGTTGCATTCCCCTGCATCCAAGAGTGAATATGTTGTAATGGTAGGGTTCGTTGAGCCGCAATTGAAGCCAATAAGTCCTTTGCCTGTTGAAAAGGAGGTGATTATAATTAAGATAGTCATTGATTTTTGCGCCATTGTGTTTCCTGGAAATAGAATAAGATTACTATGCTTGTTTTGCTACGCTGAATTTATTGGCATGAATTGTTTTTGGTTTTCCATTGTAATCGATTACAACACTGCCATTTTCAGTTATTTTTAATACTTCAAAAGGTCCTAAATATTTATTTTTCTCTAATTTTCCCGGTCTTGGTTCTTTCATGAACCATACTTTATCTCCAGTTTTAAAATTTACTGGATTTGTAAATCGGTCATAATAATTTTTTGATTTTTGTTTTGAGGTTATTAGATTTTCTCTAGCCATGTGTGATATTATATTCATGTTTTTTATTAAATTCTCTAGGTATCCATTAAAAGTTGGTAATTGTTCGGATTTTTTTAATGGTACACTAGATGGTAGTTTAGCTGGAAAAGCAAAATCTAATTCATGTGGTGTGAAATTGTGACTAGTGTATACGCTGGTGTTGTAGTTGAATTGGGCCAACTCTAGGAGTTCATCCCAATCACATTTTTTTGATGTAAATTGTTTGATGTATTCGCAAAGCGGATGGTTAGCTCTTTCGACAGATCCATTAGATTGAGGTGAAAATGACGTTGTTTCAATTTTTTTGAAATGAAATCTTGTGGCAATTTGTTTTAACATTTTACTTCTGAAGTTTTGTGCTCTGTCCGTTAGTACTATTTTTGCAGTTCCGAAAGTACAAATAAACCTTTTTATAAAAGCTTCGCTTACAGCTTCCGCTGTTTGGTCTTTTAATGCTACTAATGTGATAAATTTTGATAGTTGATCTTGAATTGAAAGTATGTACCGATTATTACTTTTTGTAATATCAAATGGCCCCATTATATCCATGGCAACTTTATCAAAAGTTTTGAAAGGTGTATCTGTTATAATCATTGGTTGTCGTGTAGGTTTACGTTTTAATTTGTTTCTTTGACATTCTATACACATGGAAATTCTTTTTTGTATGTCGTTCTTTAGGTTTTCCCAACAGTATTTATCTTTAATTCTATTGTAAGTTCGATTCACTCCCAAATGACCTCCTAATCTCGAAGAATGATATATTTCAAAAATTTTATTTCTCTGGTCTAACTCACATATATATTCAACATGATTCATACAAACAATAGTCTTGATGTTAGTTCCTATGAAAGTATCATTTATGATTTCTTCTATTTCTGACCATTGTATGTTTCTTATGTCAATGTTTCTTGAAATACTCAGCATAGAGATCTTATTTTGTAATAGAAGTCTTTTCAAATTTTTGAACAATTCGGCGGAATTTTGTTTTACTGTTGCTGTCGCTGCGGCAGTGTTCAGGCACAAGATAAATATTTTTCGTTTACCGTAGTTTAATGTTTCCAAATTATTACTGAATAAATTTTTGTTTATTTTTAAATTTTTCTCTGCAAGTATGTTACTCGTATTTTTGTCTAGCCCTTCATGTTTTTCAGAGATTAAATGGATAATGTTATCATTACCAAGTTGTATAGAACTTTTGCTATAAATGACATGACCTCTATTATAATCATTATTAATGCTACTATTTTTGATACATTTTTTATCTATATTGTTGGGTTTGTATGTATGTTTCCGTTTGCTCTTTTCCTGAATGCATGCGTGATTTGTAATTTGTTCCTTTTTGTCAATATTTAATGATTTCGTCTGTACTACCTCTTCTAAGGTTCTTTTTCTTTGTGCTCGTGTCATAACACAAATTTTTGGTTCTACCGCAATCCGCGATAAACAGTCAGCTGGACCGTTTTCTTTGCCTGGGCGATAAATTATGTCAAAATCGTAATCAACTAGTTTTAGTCGCCATTTTTGTACTCTACTATTATTATCAGCCGATTTTAATGAAAGTAGAGGTTTGTGGTCCGTTACTACCGTAAATTTATTTCCGAATAAGTATGTTCTAAATGTTTTAATAGCGAAAATTATTGCAAGAGCCTCTCTTTCATAAGTCATATAATTCTGTTCTGTTTTGTTCAAAACCCTTGAAGCGTATGCGATGGGTCTATCGCACCCTAATTCTCCCTGGGAAAGGACCGCGCCCAAACTATGATTCGATGCGTCTGTTCTAACGATGTAAGGTTTGTTAAATTGTGGATATTGTAGGATAGGTGCTTCGCATAGTAATTTTTTAAATTTATTTCAAGCTTCCTGTTGGTCATTGTTCCAGAAAAATTTTGTGTTTTTATGTAAGAGTATAGTTAAAGGTTTTGTTACTTCTGCAAAATTTGGAATAAAACGTCTATAATAGTTGCATAGCCCTAAGAACTCTAACGTTTTTCGTAATTGTCGGTGTTGGAAAAGCTTCAACAGCTTGTACTTTTTTTTTTATCTGGTTTAATCCCATGTTCACTGATAATATGTCCCAAAAAGGATACTTCTGTTTTGAGCCAATCGCATTTTTGAGGTTCAAGTTTTAGGTTAGCTTCTCTTAGTTTTTGAGCTATTTCAGAAAAACGTTTATTGACCTCATCCACTGTTTCTCCAAAGATGATTATATCGTCAATAAAAACAAAGCATGTATTGGCGATTAAGTCCCCCAAAATTGTATTAAGAATTCTTTGAAATGTTCTAGGCGAGTTTACTAATCCGAATGGTAAAACGAGAAATTCAAATCTTCCTAATGGATGTATGCTAAACGCTGTTTTGAAAATATCTTTCGGATGCATTGCTACCTGATGGAAGGCGGATTTTAGATCGACAACATGATAAAATTTTGCTTTCCCGAGTTGATTAAATATTTCTGTTATGTTTGGAATTAGATATGGGTCAGGAACGGTTTTTTCATTCAATTTCCTGTAGTCAATTACCAATCGCCATCTAGCTTTCCCGTCTGCTAAGCTCTTTTTCTTCACTACCCATGTTGGTGCATTGAAAGCACTTTTCGATTTCCTTATTAAATTATTAGATATTAATGATTTTAATTCTTCAATAGCAATATCTCGTAATTTGTGTGGCAAGGGAAATTCTTTGACGTAAACCGGTTTGTTGTCTGTTAAATTAATTTCATGTTGTTCTATATTACATGTACCTAATCTGTCGCCATCGGCCCAAAATACATCTTCGTTTTCCTCAATAAGTTCTTTCATTATCTTATAGTTGTTTCCGATTAAATCTCTCAAATTTATTTTTTCTAATACTCTTTCCTTGTGGCTTAATTGATTTCCTTCAATTTTATTTTGTTCCTCTCCTAAAAAATTTATGCTACCCGCGTATACAATTTCATTTTCATTGACATTGAAATCTATATTTTCCGTTAGTTCAACACTGCTTGGAAAGTTTTCTAAGTCGAAAGATAAATATTGATATGTTTGGATTTCTTCTGAAACAGTATTTTCCGAAGGGAATTCTATTCCTATATTTTTTTTATAACCGATATAAATTGTTTATAATCATAATTGTCTGCATAATCATCCTTTGTGTTAGTCATTTCATCAGTACTCATTGCTACATTTATATCGGTAATCATGTGTTCTATTTTGGAAAGGTCTTTCTCTAATTCAGCTTCCAAGTTCGTTATTCCCTTGGAAGAAAAAGGTATTAGTAATGAGTTTTTACAACTTTCGATCTCGCGTTCTACTGTTAAATCCTTTACAGTCATTGTTTCGTTATTTAGGTATTTTATCCGTTGTTGTTGTGCAAGGAAATGTAACAGATTCGGGGTCTTCTAGTATATTTTCTCTTTCTAGTGGACGAAATTTGTTATTTTCCTCAAAGATTTTCGATTCTTCGTAGTGTTTTTCTTTTTCGTTTTTTGTTTTATTTTCCTTATTAATGCCATGTAAAATTTGACTTAAAAATCCCTTTTGTTCTTTTGTTATCCTTGATTCCTCTTTCTTTTTGTTTTCGGTAAAAACGATTGAGTTCATTTGAGTCAACGGTATTGATACAAGTTCTATTTTCTTACTATTTATTTCCAAATAACCTTCATCTAATCTTAACTTATTTTCTTTCAGAACAGGTATGCCAAGAATGCTGTTATAAGGGATTGAAAATTCTCTTGGTACAATATGAAAATAAATTAACAACCCATTAATTGTTATTTTTATCAGACCTAATGTTTGAATTGTTTTATCAGTAATACCGGATAATGAAATTTTTTCTGAGTCCAAAATAGCGTTTGATGGTTTACAATCGCTTTTTATGATATTGATTTGAGCTCCGCTATCTATAAGTAAATTAAAATTAACACCCGAAAACGGATTCGGTACCTGTATGTATTGTAACAAATTTTTTAATTTTAGGAAATATATTGGCATTTTAGTTTCAATAATATTTGTAAGTTCTATATTGTCATTATATTTATTATAAAGTTTCTTTTGTTTATCATTTTGGAGGCATACTTTATTATTTTTTTCCGTTTTGGTTTGCGACTCATATTGTCCTATTAAATTTAATGCGTGAGTTTCATTTTGGTCATTATTGTCCATGTTTCGTGTTGTCGTTTTTTTGTCTCCTAATTCTGCAGCGAGTGACTTTGTATTTATTTCCTCCGTGCACTCATGTTCGGAAGAATCTATTCGTTTCCCTGATTATTACGTCTGAAACAAGTCGACTCTGTATGATCGGTACGTTTACAAATTGTACAAAATTTTTCTTGGTTATTTTCTAGTGATTTTATAATTGGACATGATTCGACTTTATGACCTGATTCCTTGCAATAAGTACAAAAACTAGTAGTTTTTGCGTTTCTTTCTAAAGCTCTCAATTTCAAACAATTGTCAATTATATGATTATTCATGTGGCAATAATCACACTTAGTGTTATTATTTCTTTTCCCAAAATTATTGAATCGTGAAGGTCCGTTATCGTGATTAAAATTTCCATTTCTGCGTTTATCGTCACTAGAATTTCTATTTGAACTGATTTTATTATCGTTACTTCTATTGTTCTTACTATAGCTTACCAGGATTCTTGCCAATTCACAATTATTGGCTTCATGATCTTTTTCTTTACAGATTGTACATATTTCAAATCTACATTCTTTTGTTTCGTCCGCGTTTGGGCAATATTTTACTGAGTGACCGATTTCATTGCAACGCCGCGTGTCACATTCGGGCAATTGCGTATCGTATGGTCGCTGCTGTCGCAAGCAGCGCAAAAGTTCGCTGATTTGAAAGATTTTGAACAGTTGTGCGGGGCGTGTCCGCTTTCCTTACGTTTCCAACATACTTCAAATTCTATAATAAATGGGCATTGTGTAACCGTACGACCCATCACCTGACAATATTGGCAATGATTTCCTTTGACTCTGTTAAATTTACAACCGTCTATAGAATGCCCTTGAGCATTACAGAATTTACATATCAATTCGATTTTTTTATTTACAATTTTACAATTGTTTGACAGGTGATCTTTGTTTTTACAATATACACAAGCTTCTTTGTAACAAAATAAGGCTTTATGGTTATAGTCCTGGCAAATTTGACAATTATATATGTGAGTAACATTTGCTGAAGCAGTAACCAAGTCTACATTACTATGAAAAGGACTAGCGATATCACCCCTCAATAATCTTTGTTTTTTTAAGTTTGTTTCAATTTCAATAGTGTCTTGTAAAGCAGTACCCAAATTAATGTGATTTCCTAATTCTAAACGAATGTCTTGTTGTAAACCTTGTTTAAAAATTTTTAACGCGTCAGCATTTAATACTGTTTCGTACGTTTTGAAATCTTCGTCAGTTACGTCTGCTTCTAACTTTTTCATTTCTTTAATTTGCAAAACTATTTCCTGTAAACGGTTTGCATATGCTAAGACGGGTTCATTTGGTTTTTGGATGATTTCCGTAAATTTCCCATATAAACTATGAATGTTGTCAAAGGAGGGAAATAGCTGCCTTATCACTTTGATATAATCATTTATCTTATCTATTTTGATGTTTACTAATGCTTTGTAAACTTCTCCGACCAATTTAATTTTCAGAATTGATATTAAACTTGGTTAATCTACTCAGAAACAATTGTTTTTACGTGTTTCAATTTTTCAATATATTCTTTAGTTGTTATATTTTTTCCATCGAACTTTGGAACTAAATCTGCAACGTATTTAAGCGGTAAACGTAACGGTTGCGTCATTTTGTTGCTTGTTTCTACACCGTCGTTATTGACTTGTTCAAATTTATTTGTTTGAATGATTGGATTATAGAGTACTACTTGTCTGTCCGTTCCGTTCGTATTTATTGTACGTTTTGCGTCTTTGCAAATACTCTCTTCATTACAAATACCACCAATTTCTGTGTATTCGTTATTATTAAATGAAAATTGGTAATTCTGATCAAAAGTAAAATCCAAATCTAATAATGAGTTTGAGTGTTCAAAATTTTGTGTTAATCGTTTAAGTGGATTTTCTACAGAGTTGTTTACGTCCTACGTATTAAATACTTGAACTTCTTGTACCGTGTTTTCGTTAGGTGTTACTATATTATTTAATGTTTTTTTCGTATTTTCCCTACTAATTCCTTTAGGAGGGGAATGCACAATGCGGTTCCACGGATTGTGGTTCTGCTACAGCTGCAATGCGCTCAGGGAACACGAAGGCAAAAATTGCCCGAATGCAATTCAGAGGTATGATAATAACGAAGACAATAAAAATAACACTACACATGACAAAAACACATACAATAGAGGTAGAGGTAGAGGTAGAGGAAGGGGAGAGAAAGCACCTAGACGAGGAGGTAACAGCCGCAAAAATACGACCCTCTACACGAGAGTGTTCACGAATAAAAACAAATCAGGGGACAACCCACAAGCAAGACTCGTACAAGGTAAAGTAACAAATAAAATTGATTTAGATAACAATATTAAATTTATAGCAGATTCCTGGGCTACACATCATATAATAAATTCGGGACTATTATTGAAAGACTTCGGAAAGAGTAATCTAGCAGAAATTCAGAGCGCCAATAAAAATAAAGAAGCGAACATTAAGATAGATGGCAAAGGGAATCTGTATCTAAAATCGATACCACAAGACAATGACATTTATTTGTCAAATGTACTGTTAGCAACAGAGGCTTCAGACAACTTGTTGTCATTAAGAAAGTTCGCTGAAGCAGGTTATGATATCAACCTAAACGATTCAGAATTAACAATATATAATAAAGAGACAAATGAAGTCCATTTAACAGGGTTTTACGAATCCCCCAATTGGATAGTTAGTTTAGACGTGAAAGAATCGGAGAATTCAGACTATAATTGCGAAAATCACACAATTAAGGCTTCCTTGGTGACTTTGTCGGATTTTCTGTCGCAATCTCAAACTGACTGCCCCGCAGAAGCAAGCGAGAACGAGGATCAGTTAGAGATTGGGAGGGAGAAGATAGAGAAAAATCCGCAGAGAAACCAAGTAAATTCAGAAGAAGAAATGGAAGAAAATAACGAACTAAAGAGGAAAATATTGGACTTGAATCAAGAAGTTTCAGAAACTGAATTAGATCAGTTCATCAAACATGAATACAGGGATTCCAGCCCAGAAATCAAGTGATGGCATGATCTGGCACAGACGATTAGGCCACATCTCATTAGAGTATATGCATCACCTGAAGAAAAATGAAGAAGCACTAAAAAATGTGAAGTTCAATAATGAAGTAAAGGACTGTGAATCGCGTATTCTGGCAAAAATGGAGAAACTTCCCTTCAAAAATGATCGATCACGTGCTGACAGGCCTCTACACACTATACACGTAGATACGATGGGAAAGATTTCACCGACCTCATTTCCAGGGCAGAATCTCTACATTATCGTATTTATAGATGATTACACCAGATATGCAAAGACTAAACATGAATCAGGTAAATGCCTAAAAAGCTACCTTGAACATGTGAGAAATGAACTTGGACGGAATGAAAAAGTTTGCTTCATAAAAACAGATAACGAAACAGAGTTTATAGGTGGCGAGTTCGCAGAAATAATGAAGAATGAAAACATCACAGGAGAATTCGCACCTCCACACACTCCATAGCTGAACGGAACTGCAGAAAGATTCAATAAGACAATTCAGAGACTGATAAGAGCAATACTGATAAGAATGAATACGAATTAAGAGAAACCTATGCACCAGTATCTCGCATAGCTATCATCAGATCTGCACTTGCCATAATAAATCAAGAAGACTTAGATGCAGTGCAACTTGATGTGAAAGTGGCTTTCTTAAATGATACACTAGATGAAGAAATATACATGAAAATTCCAGAAGGCTTCAACATTCCAGAAGAACTAAAGAAAAGAAAAATCTGCAAGCTTGAGAAAACACTGTATGGACTAAAAATCAGTCGAAAGAAATAGAATGATAAATTTACTGAAGAAGTTAAGAAATTAGGTCTAGAGAGAGACATCAATGAAGCATGCCTATTTACGTGGAGAAAGGAAGGAAAAATGATTATACTTGTACTCTATGTCGATGACATAATCCTAGCAGGTAATAATCAAGAAAAGCTGTAGGAAATAAAATCTAAACTGTGTGAAGCATTTCAGATGACAGACATGGGAAAACCAAACATGTACTTAGGAATAAAAATTCAGAGAGATAGATTAAATAAAGCCATGACCCTAACTCAGACAGATTATACAGAAAAGATATTAGAAAGATTTAACATGAAGGACTGCAAGGCACAGAATTCTTCAATGATAACCAGACAAGCCAAAAGAAAAGAGATTGAATCTAATTCAGAAAGACACGAAGACGGAGAGATACCATGCAGAGCACCATACAGAGAAGCAATAGGCAATTTGCAATACTTGTCAGCAATGACAAGGCCAGATATTACTTATGCTGTAAACTTTACGGCCAGAAAGCAAGCTGCACCCACAGAGAATGACTGGAAAGAAGTCAAAAAGATCTTTAGATACCTGCAGAAAACTAAAGAAGTAGGGCTAATATACAGAAGAGGAGGAGACAAATTAGAGGCATTTACAGATTCAAACTTCAGAGAGCAAACAGACTCTACCTCCACAGGTGGATACATAATCAAATTATATGGAAATACAGTAGCGTGGAGAAGCTACAAACAAATTATGTATCACTTTCCACCTGCCAAGCAGAATATCTGACGATGAGTAAAGCATGTCAAGAAATAATATCACTTGACAAAGCCATAAGAGACATGACTGGAAAAACATACTTTCCAGCCACCATCTGGTGTGACAACGACTCAGCTGGAAAATGCACTCAGAAGGATGGATCTCACAAGATGAAAAACTTTGATGATGAAGTTCCAGAAATTCAGAGAAAATTGAAATTAAGAGAACAGACCGGAAGCAAGATTTACATGGCAGTAACTCACGGAGATTATGTTAAGAAGTGTGCCTTAGAAAACAGAATAGTGGTCAAATGGGTAGAAAGTAAAGAGAACATAGCTCACATTATGACGAAACCTCTACCAGCACCACAACACATATACTTAAGAGACAAAATAATTAATTCAGAGTCTACTCAAATAAGTTAATAAAATTTTATATGTATCTATTTTACAGGATCCTCTAACAAGGAAAATTCAGAGTGAGGCTTACGACGGGAGAGAGTGAAAATGTACGTCGTGACCACCACTGGAGGCGCCACCTTCCAGCGGCTCGGTTTTGGCGCAGCTCGGAGGGAGAGAATAAAATGCTCTCTTTTTCACTCTCTGCTTAACGCTGATAGCGACAGCAACGTTTTTGTTTTCTTGAGACAACTATTTAAGAGTTTTTTTGTTTGGTTGTAACTTAGCAGTGTGTGCAGTATTTCTTTAATCTATATTCTATATTTTGTATTTAAGAGTTAATAAAGAGTTCGGATAATTTAAGAGTTAATAAACTAGTGTTTACTAATTATACATATAAGTGCATATATAAATAAAACTAACTCCTCCAATAATTAATATAATAGTGCAATATTTACAATAAAACAATGATAAAATTTTACATATATCTATACACTAGTAGAAGTAATTCCTAAAATAAACTACTTAAATTAGTTAATAACATTTGAATTATAATCAATTTTTGTATTTGCAACAGTATTTTGTAAAATCTTATAATGCAAATAATAAATCAGTTAATTAAGATTAATAAATTATAAAAATGTCATTGTTATGTACAAAATTAACGCTTTTGATTCATATACAATTATTTGTTTAAATAAATTATTAATTATTTAGCTATTGATAATAGTAATAACTAAGCTGTTATCAATGAAACGAATTCTTACTCATGTTTCAAAGATATTCATCATGAATTTAGAGTATCCGCATTATTCTAATAATTAATATTTACAATGTAATAAACTGTGACGGTAAACGTCGAATTAGCGCTAATGAGGTAACCTAATTGCTGCTCGCGAGGGCAGCACCTACCGGGGAGACGAAAAACGTAACGAAGGAATTCGGCGCGCGAGCAGACGGAACGCGCGCGATTGAAATTGAACCAGTGAAGCATTGACCACTATCACGTTCGCCCGCTTTTCTTTTTCGCTATTGCCGATCCGTGTACCGTTAAGACCAAAAACCGAGAGAAGAACGCCCAGATTAGTGCCAGCTAGCAGTGATCGCTGTTGCCAAGGTGCCGTACAACTGCCAAGGGGAGAAGCCAGAGCCGACGGAGAAGCGTCGCCCGCGAAGACATCGAGAGAGTGTGTGTGAGGTTTCGCCATCGAGGGCGAAACCACGTGTGCGCGAACTCGCGATCCGCGACACAAACACGAAACAGTTCCCTCGCAGTGTGATTCATTAGTGTCATCTTCGTACGCCTGCGATATTAAGGTAAGCTGGCCAGCTTAATCTCGCGGTCGACGATTAATTTTTCCGACATCTCAAGCGTGCATGTAATAGCTCTTCCAACAAAGAGCAGCGAGCGTTCCGACACTGCATGTTGTCGTCGTGCGAGGGTCGATGTAAACAAACACGCGGGCCGATCTTATGTAGCATTTGATAGATAATAAAAGATTCTATTCGTGACATTAACAAGTGCTTTCGACTCGCTCATTCCATATTGCTTCCACTCGCTTTCTCGTAGATTAGTAGATTGACTGGTTGACTGACACCCGTTTTCCCATGCTCTCCGGATTGTGTATTGAGCATAGATGATTATATTCGCCCTCTAATGACTCCGCGCGAATAAAAATAATTAAACGGTATTCACCCCATTACAAAACAAATTAAATTTGCACATTAAATTTCAATATAATTTATTAATTAAAAACAATTAAAATTATTATTATAATCTGAATCTATACTCTAAAATCTATATAAAAAATGCTTTGTTACATTGGAATTATTCTTAATTAACGTATTTTAATTAAATAACAAAAACTATTATATCTATATTTATAAGTATGTGACGTCATGCTCCTTATATGGTCATGAAATTTGACTCTAGTACTAGTACAATCATATAATATATGAAGTGGTGCCATTTAATATGCTAATTGATGTAAGTAGATTGACGAGTTTAGCGGGTTGCTGTAATCCAGTGAAAATAAGAGAAGTGCTCATAGATAGGACCGTTATATAGCCTCCTCTTGAGACTGAATGATCCATGTGAAAAAAGTCTCATGAATCCAGTTCTCTATGAGCTTTGATTCTTATTTCCTATGTTTTGTGTTATTTATTTCGTGATACACACAGTTCATAATTTCTTGTATTTTGAGATTAACGGAGCCCAGCCATTGTGATTTTCATTGGCGTAAGTCCTTAAAAATCTTTCCAATTCTCTGTGTATCCGCTCCCCAATATTACTATGTAGGTAACGAGTACTAGAGTATATCAATTTTATTTTAGATGAAGAAAGTTTTTCTTTCTAAGCTTTTACAGTGAACTGAGTACCGTGATCACATATAATTGCTAGTAGTTTTCCATTTTTATTAATTTTTGAATATAGTCATCCCTTTGTTGTAACAAATCAAGATTTTTGAAACGTTTAATTGAATCACAAGAAGGATCTTTCATCAACATAGCGACTTAAATTTCATCGGTGTGGTCATTGCTGCAGTCCGTTATGTACCTTGATAGGAAATCAGCAGCTTTATTTTTGTTGCCTGGTAAATACTTGTACGTAATGTTATAGTCTTGAAAAAAACAAGCACTACCTCACTAATCTCGCATTCGTAAATTTACAAGTTGTTAAAAATTTCAACGCTTCATGATCCGTATATATAATTATTTCTTTCGAACATCTTAGAAATGATTCCAATTTTAGACACGACCAAGCTACAGCTAAAAGTTTTTTTTCGGTACTAAAATAAATCAATTCCGCGCCTTTCAAAGTTCTAGATATAAGTATAACTCCTTCTTCGCCTTTACTATTTAAGTGAGACAAAGCAGCGGCTATAGTATGATAACTAGCATCAGCCGTTAATATATAAGGTTTACTAGGATAACGAAATTTCAAAGTAATAGTGTCAATAAAAATCTTATTTATATTTTCAAAAGCTGATTCATGCTCAGGTAACCACTGATAGCCTCCCACATAGCGTTAAACGAAGCTGCAAGTTTTCTGCAAAGTTTCATAAAAAGTTTGAAACATGTCAGCAATATTTTATTGAAATTTTTGTGACATTTTTCAGTACAGTTTTTACAGAATAAATATTTATGTATTAATTATGTTAGTATTACATTATTACATTTATTTATGTTAGTGTATATCCTGCAACGGTAGTCGATTCGATTACTGAGCGAGAAAATGCACAGTCTCCTGAAAGGCTAATAAATATCTGCAAAGTTTACTTCAAAGTATGCTAGATCATTCATGGTGACAAAACATTTTGAAATAAATTCATACCAGCTAGAGGATGAAAAGGATATGGTATCGACAAAGTTAATAACTTTATTAGCTGTTTATTACAGAGACTAGTTTATCGATTATCTAGAATATTTCACACTGTCAAAAATAATCTTATTATACTATGATTGAACAATATTTGCCCTCACTCATCTCCTCCGGTCATAACTTCCATAAATTCTGTAACAGAAATAAGATAATAATTTATATTATTACTGTACACATAATTGTATAGTGGTAGGGGATATTTAGAATATAATCAAATGAACAGTTTAGTTTACTCTATCGATAAATACATGATTTTGCTATCAGACGTAATACAGTTGAGTGCATAAGTTACTTTCTGACGGAATAATGGGTTGGGCAGAGCAAATAAAGAAAACAAAGGATTCGCCAAAAAATAAATTTTATTGAGGGAGCGCCTAAGAACACGTGCGAACGCTTACTACTAACTAAAGCTCAGAAGCAGCGTGGAGACCCAGAGTCAGCCCGCTCGTGAGAGCAGCGCGGAGGCGCAGATGCGACCGAAGTGGAGACGCTCACATACTTTGATATTTCCAACACTCCCTCACGTCGAGACTACGGTATCGTCTCAAATAGTATATAATATTAAGTTACTCAGTACGATCTAACATCACTTTACATATCTATATACATTATATACTTATGACCAGGTTGTTTCTTTGGCTCGTTATATGAAACTTTATTCTTACATATTTAAATATCAAAGTTAACATAAGGAACTCAAACTTCCATACTGAAGTGTTATCAAAAGAAAAGAAGCGAACATAAATCATTTGTCAATGTACCAACGCCTAGATGAGTTATTTATTTATTTATTTATTTTTTTATTTATTATCTTTAACAACTACCATATTCCTTTATAATAAATCCAGTTTTGTTTGTCGTAATCCCAATAAAAGTGATTGCCTTGTTCGTCGATACATGTATGATTGTCGCCGTTTACAATAAAATGGCATCCTCTTTCATCGTATTCATAATATTCTGGCAGTTTTTTGCTATCATGAGATTATTGGTTTTGATTCAGCTGATCAAAGTCATCGCCCAAGTATCTTTGTTTTTCAACGTCTGTAACAGATTAAATTATATTAAATATCTCACAAGTTAAATGTTTACGTATGTCAAAGGATAAGGGTTTAGTAAAAATGTCAGCTAATTGTTGTTTACAAGAAACCCATTCAACAATGACCCTTTTCCGTTTCGCGACCTGTTTAACGAAGTGATAACGTATCTCGGTTAAATGTCTCAACCCTACTGCTCCTTCGATCTGTGTACACTTTATTGCCGCTAAATTATCGCACTTCAAGGTCATTGGGTAGAGGTTTTTACTCGCAAATCGCTCCAGTGAAAGACCCAGCGCTATCATTTCTTTACATGCTTCGCTCATAGCTATATATTCAGCTTGACATGTAGACAGAGATACATAATGTTGTTTCTGTGACTTCAAAGTAATGATGTCGCCAAACAGTCTGACTAGATACCCGCAAGTAGTTATAGACCCTTTGCAATCCGCTAAACTCGCATCAGAGTATGCATCTATTCCCTCGCTCTTTCCTCTATAAGTCAAGGACAGAATTTTTGTATGCACCAAATACCTAAATACGCGTACCATCATCTTCCACTATAATTCTGTGGGATTCAACTGATGTCGGCTAAGTACATTTATAGCGTACGATATGTCAGGTCTCGTAGCGTTCGCTAGATAATTTAACGAACCTACCGCTTCTCTAAACAGCGTAGGTGATTTGACCTTTTCGTTTCTAAGTTCGCCTTCCCTAGTTCGTCTTTCTCGATTCAGTACCTGATTGGTCATCATTGGTGATCGTTGTGGGTGTGCGTTTTCATACCCAAATATTTTAAGCATATTATCGATGAATTTCTTTTGATTAAGCTTGATAATTCCCGCCTTTCTATCCCTAATGATAGTTATGCCAAGGTATTCCTTTGGTTCGCCTAAGTCTTTCATTCTGAATCTCTTCAGCAATTCTTCTTTATATTTATTAACCGTCGCCTTGTCATTTCCTGTTATTATGATATCGTCTACGTACAGGAGAGCCAGAATTATTATATTTCCAATGTAAAGAACAAATAAACATGGATCGTTTTCATTCGTGGTAAAGCCAAGTTCTTTCATGAACTCAAAGAATGTATTATACCATCTTTTTGGGCTAGTTTTTAATCCGTATATCGATTTTTTAAGCAGACATACTAATAATTTTCTTTCCGCGTCAGTGTAAGGCAAACCTTCTGGGATTTCAATGTAAATCTCGTCATGTACTTCACTGTTTAAGAAGGCTTTTTATCAAATTGGCAGAGTTCTAGGTCATATTAATTGGAAAAAACTAAAACTACCCGTACTAAAGAGAGTCTTGTGACGGGCGCATATATTTCATGTAAATCGTAAGAGTTCTTGTCTTGAAATCCGCGAGTTACCAGCCGAGCCTTTTTGATTTTTAATCCAATGAAATCTACTTTTTTCTTAAAAACCCATCTAGTGGTTAGTATGTGAGGTTTACGGCCACAGGAGTCTACCTTTGGTCAATTTACCACACGAAAGACTTCGTTCAAAAACATTGCGTCAAGTTCGAAGTTGACCGCTTAGCTCCATTCTATCTTATCGGGTCTACTCATTACCTCCCTGTAATTTTTCGGATCTCCAATAATATCAGCCAAGAGTACATAATACTGAATGTTCGACTCGTCTTCGACCTCGCCTGTGGGTGACACGAACAATACTTTAGGTCCATATTTTACGCCTTTGTACAACGCAGTCGGTTCGATCGCGACTTTTCTCGGTCTACCGCGTTTACGTTTGACCGGTTGAATTGTAGCCTCTCCCTCAGATTCTGAGCTTGCAGCTCGTTGAATTGAGTTTGTCACCGGTAGAGTTCGTTTGGTTGTGCTTTCACTTGATTGGATTGTGGCGTCGATTCTATTAAAGATTAGTTTCTCTACACTTTCTTTTTGTATATCACCATATACGAGTCTTTCTACAAACCGTACGTGCTTTGTTTCTATAAGCTTTTTGGTTTCCGGGTGATACACCACGTATTCGGTTGGCAAGTAACCCACCAAGAATGATTTAATCGATTCTGCCTTAAATTTCGTCTCCTTTTGGATTGTCGCGTAAGCTAAGCATCCGAATCTTTTTAATTGATTTATATAAAATCTGAAGTTTGGAGCTATTAATTTTATCGGAGCTTGCATGCCTAATGTTTTATGTGGGCTGATGTTGTAAATATAAGTGGCTACGCCTAGTGCATGTCCCACATATTAGGAGGTAATCCTGAATCAAGCATCAGAGCTCTGACCTTTTTTTGTATTGTTTGATTAAAACGCTCAACTACGCCATTATGTTCGGGCGTGCCTGGGCAAACTGTCAGTAGCTGCGCGCCGAACTCCCTCAGAACCTTTACAGTATCTTTACTTGTGAACTCAGTTCCTTGATCGTATTCCATAAAACATATTTTAACATCCGCTCCGATTAGATTTCTAACTGATACAATAAATTCTCTCAAGCAATTAGGCACGTCGCTTTTATGTTTAAGCGGGTACGTCCCAGCGTATCTTGAATAGCTATCTATAAAACAAACTATGAACCGATACTGAGCGAGATAAGTCACTGGACTTATGTATCCCATAACATCCGCGTGAATTTTTAGCAGCGGGGCGCCTTCTCGATGTCTGACTTTGGTGAAGGGTAGTTTATTCATTTTTGCACGAAAGCATACGTCGCATTCTCTGATGCCTTCGTCAAAGTCAGAACTCGTGAAATCCTTCAAGTCTGGATATATAACGTTAAATTTTTGCATATGCTGAGGAGACATGTGTCCAAGTCTAGCATGCCACAATAAGACAGTATTTAGTTTTTCTCGCCTTTCAGTTTGTAGTCTAATTGCGCCTTGGACGTTTTCAACAGTCAGTTTACCAGCGTTTACAATTTTCCGGTTGTTAATGGTGCAAATTAACTTTTTTTGTGGCGTCGTTTTATCGTTTAAATTCTGACTAGTTTCCGGTTTATTTACGGTATTTCCAATTAATCTTCCACTTCTAGTCGCCAAATTAACTAAAATCTTTTTATGACCTTGAGTTGATTTATTGAGATAATTTTTATTTAAGTTTAGTTCAATCTCCCAAAATGGTTTATTGTATTTTTCGGATATTATTATTTTCCTAGTGTTTGGGTCGTATATGTTTACGCACTTATTATCCAGAAATATTTTCAACCCTTGATCCGCGAATTTACGCAATGATAATACGAGGTGTGTTCAAAAAGTAAGGTGACTTTTCAAATTTCACGGGTAACGTACTTTCGATTATCGATTTTTTTGTTTTGTTATTTTGGTACACTCTTCCCGAACATCTGTACGAAGTTTCAAGTGTATAACATTTTTTGTTTGGTTGTGAGAGGCGTAAAGGTTATAAGTGTTTTGCGTGCTCGGCGATTTCTTGCTATCGAAAAATATGGATCAAAGGATTTGCATCAAATTTTGTGTAAAAAATAAAATAAAGTGCTCCGAAACACTTGAAATGTTGACGGTGGCATACGGTGAAACTGTTCTGAGTAAAAAAAATTTTTACAAGTGGTACAAACTCTTCCAAGATGGCCAGGAAGATACCAATGATGAGCCTCGCTCTGGACGCCCAAGCATGTCAACAACTGATGAAAACGTTCAAGCAGTGAAGAAAATTGTTCTGGAAAATCGTCGAATCACTATCAGAGAAGTTTCTAAGGATGTTGGTATAACGCTTGGCTCGTGCCATGAAATTTTTTCTAACGTTTTGGGCATGAGACGTGTGTCAGCGAAGTTTGTTCCGAAATTGCTAAATTTTGACCAAAAGAACCGGCGCATAAGCATCTCTCAAGAATTGTTGAATGACGTCAACGACGACCCAGATTTACTCAAAAGGGTCATAACTGGTGACGAATCATGGGTATATGGTTATGATATCGAAACCAAAGTCCAATCATCTCAATGGAAGAGCCTAGATGAGCCAAGACCGAAAAAAGCACGCCAAGTTCGATCAAATGTCAAAGTTTTGCTCACTGTTTTCTTCGATTACCATGGCGTGGTGCATCAGGAGTTCTTACTGTATGGACGTACGGTCAATAAACAGTATTATCTTGAAGTTATGCGCCGTTTGCGAGAAGCAATACGAAGAAAACGCCCAGAATTGTGGAAAAACAATTCATGGCTTTTGCATCACGATAATGCCTCTGCTCACTCATCTTTGCTTGTGATAGATTTTTTGGCCAAAAACAACACCACAATCATGCCTCAGCCACCATATTTACCGGATTTGGCCTCATGTGACTTTTTCTTGTTCCAAAAACTAAAAAGACCTATGAAAGGACGGAGATTTGCAACGATTGAAGAGATAAAGACTGCACGCTGGAAGAGCTCAAGGCTATACCGAAATGTGCTTATGAGCAGTGCTTTGAGGATTGGAAAAACCGTTGGCATAAGTGTATTGTATCTGAGGGGGATTACTTTGAAGGGGACAACATTAATATTGATAAATAAATAAATATTTTTTCTTAAAAATACAAAGTCACCTTACTTTTTGAATATACCTCGTAAATTTTTCGCCAAATCCTTACAGTAAATTACATTATCCAGTTTTAATCTTTTGCCATCGTTTAACTCTAGGTCTATATCGCCTCTACCTGGTATCTCTAAATTAGCTTTCGAGTTTTTGTTTGCGCAATTTATTATCCCGCTTTTTGAGGAATCTAAATTTTTGAATAGTAGTCACGCATTTGAGAGATGTTCCGTAGCTCCCGAGTCAACAATAAAATTTTCTATTTCAGTCCTCTCTTCAAGTCCCTCCAAATCAGAATCTGATTCATGAGTTCCAGCTCCACCTACTAAGTGAGCTTTCGCCTAGACTTAGTGTTAGTATTTTTAACGCCTGTAAACTTCGGTTTACCTTGATACTTCAGGCCAGGACGTTTGCCTTTGTTTGATGCTCCAAAGCCTGGCCTGGGATGACCACCTTGTGTGTCCATACGCTGACGTTTGTTTTCGAGTTCTATGGACTCGTTATCTGTCCTTTTGGATGGTGCCTTTGAAGCTCTGGAGCAATTTTGCCTCACGTGTGAGGGACTTTTGCATGTAAAACAAACGTTGGTGTCGAACTTGCATTGCCTGGAGTTGTGAGTTTTCTCGCCACACCCATAACACCATTCCTTAATCTCGTCATCTTGGTGAACTTGAGCTTGCAAAGCTCGTGTGATCATGGGTTGAACCTTTTTGGGGCCAATTATAAAACAAGTTTTCTTAATTTTTGATAAACACATTCGACACCTTTCGCTTTCTCACTGACGCAGTCAGCGATCGTAACGCCAGGAATGGCGTCTTTAACTGAATTAAAGAAAAGCTTTCGCTTATCGTTGTCTGGATATTTACCAAATTTGCAATGGCTTTCGTATAGCCTAACCGATTTCTAAAATCTATCGCAATACTGCCGTGCAGTTTCCCTTTTTGGATCAAATCTGATCGTAATAAGTTTTCTAAAAACCGTGTGTTCATCCAAATCGATCTCACAAAGCTTAGTATCTTTAATAAAAGCTAAAATCTCCTTAGGACTTTGATTATTCAAGTGAATAAAGTCGTTTTTCATAATCGTTTATACTAATGTGATAAAACATGATGTCTTTTACAGTGTTTTCATCATGCTCAAGGACATCTCTACTGACTTTTGTCCTTTCCTCTTCATCAAAGACATAAAATAATTTTCTTGATTTTAATTCTGAGAACAAATACGCCTCATATGTGTCGTAATTCATCTTTTTGGTTAGCAAGAATTTTCTAAATATATTCGCGTTAGAATTCGGTTGCGTGTTAGTCAATTCAATATTTATTTTACTATTTGAGTTACCTACACTTTCGTTCATTAAACTAACATTTTCTGAGATGTCTAGTGTTAATTGTTTCCTGACTTCACTAATAATGAGTTTGGTTATATCTTTAATAATTTTAATGTTACTCACTTGATCCTTGCATGAGTTTTTCGCCATAGGACTTAAAGATTTTACCTGATGAGGGGTTGAAGCGGCCGAGTGACCGAAGCCGCGCTTCAGAAGTAGACTTGGGGCACCAGTTTTGTCATCCCCGCCACCGCTTGCCTCTACTTCTCCATCAGCCAGAGCCTCCTCAGTCTGCTTTTTCCTGAAGCCTGAAGCTGAGTCCTAGTCCTCCTCCAAGTCCGAGGTGTTATCGAGATCCAATGTGTCTGTACGAGAGATTTGCAGAGCTGGAAACTTTTCTGCGAACTTCACTCTTTTGTCGCCAGACAATTTAACCTTCTCTATTACTTTTGGTTTAGGTTTTCCCGAAAATTCTTCAGTATGTACTGTACTCGGGTTCGCCTCTTCCACGTCATCAATGTGTTGCGAAGGATTATTCGCCAGTTCGTTTTCGTCAGATGTGCTTGATTTCTCGCCTAATTTAGCCAACATCTTTTCGAGTATGGAGTTTGTTATGTCTTGCGCCTTTCTTAAATTACTCATATCCGCCTTCAATTCTTCGACACTCTTCTGGCAAGTTTCCGAGGTCGCCAGCATCTTGAGTGCAGTTAATCTGGGAGAGAACTGGGCTACCGGAGGGGTAGGTACCAGCTGTTTCTTCCGTATCATGATACCCTTGTTTTCAACTTGGGCTAACAGCCAACCTTGTAGAACAGGATCAAGAACGCCTGGATCTGAAAGAAGATGGCAATTAATACAATATTTATTTATTATCCGCGCCTAGAGTTAGAGGTTTTGCTGCTACTAAAAGGATTACCGACACAAGTATTCCGTTTGTAACGAGCAATGTTTTCAGCAAGCCTGGACACAAGTCAAGAATCCAACATTGCCCTTAGTCTATTATCGTATCAGCAACAAGGACACAATGTGACTGATAACGATAAAGACCCTCATAACTGGGCTCTTTGTGCTAGTCCGAGGAGTAAGCACCAACCCGCTAAGAACATCAAGCCCTCAAGCTGATGCCAGTGCACTGTCACCAAAAATGTCGTAATATAAGGCATTACCAAGTGACACTCACCAATCAAAATGATGTATCCGCCAGAAAACGCCAGACAGAGTTCTGTCTCGCCATTGCCACGTATGATGTACACTCCTTCCGTGGGATTGATTTCTACAATTTTGTAGTGGTTGATTAACCGCTCCTTTGCCACTCTTATGTTGTTCTCTGTTGAATGTCAAGGTTTAATTAGTTGTGTATTCAAATAATGTTTACGCGCACGCGCATAATCCTACACGCCTACATATACATATATGTTTCAGCGCCATTTGCCAAAAGAAAAAGGTTCAAAGTTTTTACGAACGCCTTTGTACGCTTCGCCAGCGGTGTGCGCCGATCATTCTTAGAACGCTTCGATGCGTTTTTTTAATTGTGTGCGCGCGCAACTCGTCGCGTGCGCGCGCGATTCGTCAAGTGCGCGTACAATTTGTCGCGTGCGCGCGCAGTTCTTCCCGGCTCAGCCGGCTTGGCCATATTTATTTCTACGCGTGGGCACAAGCGCGCGCTTTCCGCCATTTTAAAATATTCATAAAGCAACAGGTCGAGGCCTGTTGCATGACGTCACTCACCCGGCTTTTCAGGAAATTTATTTTTAGGCGCGCGAGTTATGGTGACACTCCCGAATAAAATTCAACACGATTTTCGCGATCATTAGAAAAACTGCTCACCTGATGTTATACTTGTTTTATCTATGGAAAGGCCTGTACCACGGCTGCCGTTTTGATCCTCCATCTTCAGCTTGGCACGCGGTACACGTGCAGTTGTACTAATAATTTCACGCAGCGGAAGCGTGCTGGGCCCATAACCTGACGGAATAATGGGTTGAGCAGAGCAAATAAAGAAGACAAAGGATTCGCCAAAAAATGAATTTTATTGAGGGAGCGCATAAGAACACATGCGAACGCTTACTACTAACTAAAGCTCAGAAGCAGCGTGGAAACCCAGAGTCAGCCCGCTCGTGACAGCTGCGTGCAGGCGCAGATACGACCGAAGTCGAGACGCTCACATACTTTGATATTTCCAACAGTTTCCACCCTATAATATTACCTAAAATTCAAAGTTTCCTAGCACCGTCCATAATGAACGTAAGAAACTCGTGGGGATTTATTTCAAAGAATAAAGCAATGCCTTTCATATTTCGTTGGTATGTTTAATTGAACATCATATATTAAATCGTATATGTTTGACTGAAAATCTTATATTTAAAAAATGAACTATTTTTTTTCATTTCTTACCCTTCGTAAAAAACGCCATCTAACTTTTAAACGAATAAGTCAATTTTTTGAAAATTAAGTAGAAACGATGCGTATTTGTCTACTTTTTAAAACGAGTGGGACGGGATCTATTTTTATCGAGCTAATATATAGTTACGTTCATTTTTGTTAAAAAATCACTTTTTTCCAAGTTTGGTTATCCTCGAACATCTATAGAAGATGAGTCATTTTAATTTATGAACCCCCATATCTCAAATTCTATGCATAGTACAGAAAAATAGTTGAGCCAGAAGTTACCAAGGGGGCTACATTTTGGTGACCTAAATTTGACCTTGAACATGATGGATCGAGGTCATTCAAAGGCCAATGTTTTTTTTTAAATAGAAACCCTTACTTTAGATTTCGGATTGAGATTCTGCGTTAAATTCTACGTTCAATTCATATTGTACATGTGGTATCCAAATGACCTCGAGCCCACCTCAAAGTCATTTCGAGGTCAACCTTACTTTTTAAATTAGACCTCTCATTTTTCGTTGCAGGTTTGAATTCTACGTGAAATTGTACGTTCAGATAATGGAATATTTATAGGGTCTGAATGAACCTCATCCCACACCCGAAGTCATTTCAAGGTTAACCTTACTTTTTTAGCGGAAACCTCTATTTTTCACACCGGGTTTGGAAAAAGCGGGAAATTATTCATCCGGAATAACATTCAAAGGTTTATTGTCGTGACCTTCAGCGACGAAAAATGAAATGACTTTGGTGGTGGGGTTGGGGGGTCATTCAGGCCCCATAAATATTCCATGATCTGAACGTACAATTTCACGTAGAATTCAAACCTCAACGAAAAATGAAGAGTTCCATTTAAGAAGTAGGGTTGTCTTCAAAACGACTAGGCATGAGGTGAGTGTCATTTGGTCCTCAGACATATTACATGATTTGAATCTAAAATTTAACGTAGAATCCGAATCTGAGATAAAAAGTAAGGGTTGCTATTTAAAAAAACATTGATCTTGGAATAACCTTGACTCATCATATTCAAGGTCAAATTTAAGGTCACCAAAATATGGCCCCTCTCAGTATTGAGCAACTTTCATCTGAACTATTTTTTTGTACTCTGCATACAATTGGAGTTATGGGGGTTCATTAGATTGACTCACCCTGTATTCTGAAATTAATGATCATATCAAAATTCGCAAAATTTGATATGATCAGGAGTAATAATGTAACACATTTCATTTCTTAACTCGGTTAGCTATTCGCGCTTCTAGTTAATAGCCCAAGATATCGTCGCGCTACTAATTATTTATAAAGGCGGTATACAGAATGCGCATTTGCTTCGCCGCGGAAGGCGTCGATGGGCTTTCGTCGTTGGGCGTTCGGATGCTGCAATTAAAAGACAGGAAAAGATGCAGCAATAATTCAAATCGTTTATCGTTAACAGTCTTTATTTATTAATCTTACAAGGCTATATGCGACTTCGCATTAGAAAGAAGGACACGCGAGCCCGTCTTCCTGCGAGTGAACTCAGTGGAAACAAAGCTTGGAGTGGAGACGAATAAGGACAGTAACCGCACGCAATAATAATACAAGCCGACAAGGAAAAACACCCAGAAACCAGACAGTACGTTCCCAAAGGTTTTTGGTGCCCTGAAACCGAATCTAACCTCAGAATTGCTCCATCACCGTAGGTTTTCGATAAATCCTAATCTAAAAGTTCAAAAAACACGATTTTTCACTATATTTCGCGTAGTATTACGTCGTAAGCCAATTTTATTTTAAAAAACGAGTAATGCTATCTCAAAGTACTACTCTTACCCTTCAAAACCCTTTCTTCAGATTTCAAAAATCTTTTTTTTCCATCGAGATATCGTAGATTGAATTTGAGTGATTTAGCGATTTCGCTACAGCACGAAATAGTGGCGCATTTTCGAATAAGGAGTTATAGTGTAATTATATGTTTTTTGGGTCACTGAATCCAAATTTAACGTTAGAATGACTCTATAATCTCAATTCCCTTAACCCTAGAGCCCCATAACCTGCGACGCTGTAACCCCTGACCGACATACCCCAATTTCCTTAACCCTCGAGCCCTTTAACCTGCGAAGCTACAACCCCCGACCCTCACACCCCAATTTCCTCAACCCTCGAGCCCTATTACCGCGACACTATAACCCCCAAACCTCAGACCGAAATTCGCTACGCAGAATACCTGAAGCCTCCAAATTATATTCAACCCCCGAGCCTTGCAAGTCTGCAACCTCAGACTCCTTTGCCAGAATTTCCTCAATCAGCACTTCAAGCTGCTATCGTATAACCGTATGTCTCTACATTTCAATCCCTTCAATATCCAAGCCTTGTATTCTACGCAGCTTTCAATTACGCGTTTTAAATCTCATTTATTGAGTTTGTGAGTGTTGCACCTGAATATCTGCAACCCTACAGTTTTTCACTTCTTTTTTTTATGAAAATTCTTTCGTTTATCTTGAAATGAACGTTTAAGAGATTTACGTCTATGATGATCTGTCAATATATCGTGTCGGTGTAGAGCCCACTAATAGTCAGCCATCATGCTCTCATTCCATCTACCTTGATAATGTTCCTCTTTGTTTCTGAAATCTTGATCAAATCTTTCACCCATTTCTTCACTGAACGCCCCAACATTGTCCGGAAAGTATTCCAAATGTGAAAACAAAAAGTGTATTTTCAGGCTCATCAAACACCCTAATTTTTGAAAATTCTGTAGCATTGTTGACACAATAGTTTTGTATTTAGGGTCCCGGTGGTTTCCGAGAAAATTCTCGGTGACACTTTTGAAACTTATCCAAGCATTTCTCTCATTAGTCGTCATTGTCAAGAGGAATTCATCATCTTTCATAAGTGCTCGAATATATGGCCCTACAAATATGCCTTCCTTAATTTTCGCTTCAGACAATTTAGGAAATTTGCCCTGAAGATACTTGTAACATTCGCCTTCCTTATCTTGTGCCTTGACGAATTGCTTCATCAAACCCAGTTTTATATGGAGTGGAGGTAACAAGATATGTTTAGTGTCAACAAGGTTCTCATGGAAGACATTGTGTGATCCAACAACCATTCCGATTCTTTTCGTCCATTCTTTCCGAACCCAATGTTCTTCTCGTGCACGACTGTCCCAGAGACACAAAAAACAGGGGTGCTTCGTATTTCCAGATTGCAAGCCAACTAATATATTGATCATCTTGAAATCGCCACAAACGAGCCATTTGTATTCATTGTAATTGATTTTCTCAAGAAGGAATCGAAAGTTATCGTGAGACTCTTTCATCACAGTGGAATGAGCAATGGGAATAGCTGCATACTCATTCCCATTGTGCAGAAGTACTGCCTTGAGACTTTGTACAGATGCATCCATGAAGAGTCGTCAGTTCTCTGGATTATAACCTTGCACTCCATATGAACTGATGAGATGCTTTATATCGTTGCAGTAAACAAGGTTATCCACGCAAGTAAAATATGGCCGAATTTAATATCTCTCTTCCTGTAAATAGAAACTTTTGTCTCAGGTAATAAAAGATTTCTTTCTTTTAGTCTTGAAGCTAAGAGTTCTGAAGAATCTTTCGGAAGATTTAAATCACGGATCAGATCATCCAAAGAATTTTGGTCGAAAAGTTTGGGCTTTTCTGAGTCAGAAAAATCTTCTTCATCACTACTGCTGCTTTTGTCTGTTACCGGAACTTCTATTGGTTGAAGTTTTTTTGGCTCAGAATCAGAATTTTTTTTTCTTTCTATTTTTCAATACTGAGCTGCTGTTACACTAGAAACGTTCGGATAAAGGAGAGAAGCTTTGTTATTACGATTAAAACCTAAAGTATCACATTTACAAAAGTAACAGTCATCATGGTGATTTTTAGGTTCGCGCCATTTTGTTGGTTGGAGAACAACTTCGGTTTTAGTTTTATTCCAGTTTTTCAAACTTCGACGACAGTCTTCACAAATATATTTAGGAACCCATGGTTTGTCTAAATTCTTCATAGGTGTATCGTAACATTCTTTAAACTGATCTTTAATGAGATCAGTGATTGATCGACGAAGTCGAGCTACCTCAAATTTACCGCAGATATTACAAAAGGAATCGATTTTTCCTTTGCATGGAATTCTACATGCCGACATCTTTAATAACTTATAAGTTAATTGGAAATCACGAGTAATATTATAAACTTATTCTAATAACGAAATGTGTAAATACAATTAAATTTCTAGAAGACAAAGTAATAATAAAGATCAGTAAAAGTACTGCACGCAGTGTTATATGAGAAATAATAGAAAGTTTTTAATTCCAGTGACTTATCCGTTAGCCTGCCGCTCAAACACGATCCCTAACACGGATGAAGAACGAAGCACAAAAATTTGTAGTTTTTGAGCAATGTCATACACGGTTATCCTCAAGTAAGGAAATGTAGGCCCTAAGTGAATCCGATATCTGCTAACGTAGATACTTTCTTCATCGTTAGTAGACCAGAAAAATGTAAGGTTAAAAATCCTAGCTGATCGATTTCGCAAGTTATAGACACTTATATGTAAACGTGAATTATACTTGTATACGTAAGTTGGATGTGAATTTTCCTATCACAGACACAAATTCTTCTACCTTCTTTTACCGCAGAAATGACGTCTATCGTTGTTCCATTGACCCAGCGGTATTCTCCGTCCACCAAACCCGAATTTCTTTAACCTTCGATAGGGCCGGGGGTTATGGCTTCGCAGTTTAAAGGCTCGAGGGATAAGGAAATTGGGGTGTGAGGGTCGGGGGTTATACCGCAGCAGGTTAAAGGGCTCGAGAGTTAAGGACTTTGGAGTATGTCGGTCAGGGGTTACAGCGTCGCAGGTTATGGAGCTCTAGGGTTAAGGGAATTGAGATTATAGAGTCATTCTGACGTTAAATTTGGATTCAGTGACCCAAAAAACATATAATTACACTATAACTCCTTATTCGGAAATTCGCCACTATTTCGTGCTGTAACGAAATCGCTAAATAATTCAAATTCAATCTACGATATCTCGATGGAAAAAAAAGATTTTTTAAATCTGAAAAAAAGGTTTTGAAGGGTAAGAGTAGTACTTTGAGATAGCATTACTCGTTTTTTAAAATAAAATTGGCTTACGACGTAATACTACGCGAAATATAGTGAAAAATCGTGTTTTTTGAACTTTTAGGTTAGGATTTCTCGAAAATCTAGAGTGATGGAGCAATTTTGAGATCAGATTCGGTTTCAGCGCATCAAAAACGTTTGGGAACGTAATGTCTGGTTTCTGGGTTTTTCCATTTTTTAAATTTTGTCGGCCTGTGTAATCTTCGTTCAGCGCAATATAAGGGAGGCTGCCCTTTGTGCGAGGTACGGCTAATTTTAATAAGAAGAGGTGTCACTCCACGCAGTTTTGCTTGGCCACCTACTTCACCACGCTAACTAGCTTGAAGAAGACAAGGTCAAGTTTTCGTCTCTCTCTCTCTCTCTAATCTCTCTCACTCTAGTAGACTTGTCGTCGCGGTAGATTAAGTGCGATAATACTCGGTAGCCAGGCGTTCACACACCGACTGTCTGAGATTTTTTGTGTTCCGAGTAGCGGCTCGATAAGTTTAGTGCGGGAGATAGGTAGTGGGTCACCTAGGCGTTCACCCGCCGGGTAGTTCATACTTAATTTTGATCCGATTACAGTTATTATATTCATACGCGTTGGTTTCTGTTCGTTCTTAGTGGTAAGAGGTATAAATAGAGTTGTCCGTTCGTTGTTTGTTCATGGTTATAAATAAGATTTCGCATTTGATAAACAGCGTGTATAATTATGTATGAGTCTATTTCCTTTTTTTCCTCTCTGATTGCTGAGAACGAAAGTGTCTGTTTTATCTCTCTTAAAGAATTGATAGCAAAAGAGTGACTACGATGACGCGTCTATCTATTAAAAGACCTTCAGTCAATTAACAAAATTTTGATGCCATCACGTAAACATTAGATGCATTAAATAAATTTTTTGTTATATTCTGACCAAATTCCTCCTTCAGTTTCCCCTTGAACATGACCTCCAAGGTCAAATCCAAGGTCATAGAAACATGGCCCCCTCAAAGTTGAGTAACTTTTGTCTTAAACTTTTTTCGATAAAACTCACTCCAATCTAGATATCTGAGTGGATCACTTAAAATGGGCCACCCTGTATATACAGGGTGGACCATTTTAATCGAAGCACCCAGAAATCTTTTTCCAGGTAAGGATGCGTGAAACATGTTTCAGACAAAAGTTGCTGGACTCCAAGGGGGACATAATCGGGTGACCTTGACTCTGACCTTGAGGGTTATTTTCAAGGTCATCCGAAGGTCAACTTTGTTTTTTTAAATAGAAACCCCCATTTTTGACCTCGGATTCTGAAAGAGCGGGAAATTCTACGTTCAGATGACCTACTATACGTGGGGTCTGGGTGACCACCAAGGTCGCCTGCAACATCACGTAAAGTTCAATGTTATTTTTTTCTTAATCTTTCCACCTAACTGACCTAAGTTCGGTATGGTTTAGAGAAAAATGATGTAGACAAAAGTTATTGCATTTTGAGAGGGGCATCTTGTGGTGACCTTAACTTCGACCTTGAGGGTCATTTTCAAGGTCATTTGAAGGTCAAATTTGTTTCTACTTTTCTATTAGTAGAAACAGTAGTAGTAATTTCTACAATACTTGTTTTGCTAATGTCTTGGATAGTGTAAATAAATCATACTAAAGTGTACAGCACACAAATTGATCTTATTCATCATGAAAAAATTATCATATTTATTATCTTTTTTATTAATAATTAATCAGGAATTACAAAGCATTGTGAAGAAATTTTAATAATTACAAAAAATGTCGTTTCAAAGTAATGTTACTCAAGTTAGAATTACGAACGGGTTTATGAAAAAGCTTACAACAAAAAAACCCTTACAGGAAGGGTCACCTAGATACTACATGTGTTATGTTTCAAGAACATCGAATTCTTTGTTGTTTCCAAATCCGTGATAAAAAAACAGGCTATTCCGAGAAGCAGAAAGTTGACCTTCAAATGACCTTGAAAATGACCCTCAAGGTCGAAGTTAAGGTTACCACAAGATGCCCCTCTCAAATGCAATAACTTTTGTCTACATCATTTTTCTCTAAACCATACCGAACTTAGGTCAGTTAGGTGGAAAGATTAAGAAAAAAATAACATTGAACTTTACGTGATGTTGCGGGCGACCTTGGTGGTCACCCAGACCCCACGTATAATAGGTCATCTGAACGTAGAATTTCCCGCTCTTTCTGAATCCAAGGTCAAAAATGGGGGTTTCTATTTAAAAAAAACAAAGTTGACCTTCGGATGACCTTGAAAATGACCCTCAAGGTCAGAGTCAAGGTCACCCGATTATGTCTCCCTCGGAGTCCAGCAACTTTTGTCTGAAACATGTTTCACGCATCCTTACCTGGAAAAAAATTTCTGGGTGCTTCGATTAAAATGGTCCACCCTGTATATATATATTAGCGCTTTTGGGCCCTATATCAATCGTTTAGCCAATATACACAATAAGAACTGTCCGGGGTACTAGTGGCAATGGCTCTAGCGGTAGAGCCTGCGGATCCAGAGGACGCGGGTTCAATCCCCCGATCTGTCCGTTCGTTTTTTTTCGATCAAAATTTACCTTATTACGTCTAAAAAAATTTAACACACACATACACAATGAACGGTAAGCATGCGAACGCACGGGCTTCGGCTCAGAGAGCACATTTGCTCAGTAGGGGTGGGAAGCACAATGAACCGAAAGTGTAGAACATAGAACGCACAAGCATCAGCTTAGTAAGGGAGGGATGAGAGGTGAGTCGACAGTGCTGAACATAGAACGCACGGGATCAGCTCAGTAGGGGGGGGGGGCGAGTCGACACTGCCAAAACATGTAAGAGGATGGGAGGTAAGTTGACAGTGCTGAGCATTCAGCTTATACCCCCCTGAGCTGAGGCCTCTCTTGTTTATCTACTAGTGTGTGACACGTTCGTTAATAATTTTGAATTCCGTATGGGAAATAAGCCCGAACAACGTTGCGTCACAAATTATTTTAAGGGGAAGGCTCGGAAGGCACATTTGCTTCGTCGCGGAAAATTGATGAGGGCTTATGTCGTCCGGTAGTATCGATAATCGCGATTTACCTAATTACGAGAGAGACAGGTTGCACAAATAAACTCATCATTTCGGATATATTTACACTTTATTAAAAACAGCAATTTACATACGGCGTTGACGGAGGCGTCAGCCAAGTCCGGGCTAGTCCGTTCCATGCGAATTAACGCACAGGAAATAGAACATCGCCTTACAACTGTTCCGCGAATTCCCGCGAGTGCGATGCAAATTTACGCATGCAGCCACTCGTCCGCGTCCGGCCGATACGATGCTCGGAGAGAGAGAAATCGAGGCGCGCACCGAGAAACGAAAAAGGTCAGGTACCTTAGGAGGGAGCGCTGCTGTGGAAGTCCACGTCTGCTGGGCCTACTTGTAGTCCTTAAACGGTGGATCTAGGTGGATGCAGCTGGTCTTCCTCTTCGATGCTGTTCACTCGATAGCAATCAACTATTTACGCACTTTTCAGTCGCGAGGTTCAACTAGCTCGAAATTCGTTGCTGGTCAAAGCCCTACCACTCCCGCGATCTCGCGCTTTCCGCGACGTCTTACGCGCCCCTCCCTATAGGTACCCAAAATGGCCGAGCGCCGCCGGCTACGCAGACACGTGCGACTCATGCCGGCGATACTACTTCTCTCTCTCTTCCGTTCCCCGCTCTCGCTCCATCCCTCCAACGCCAGGCATCTCCGCCGATCAGGAATCAAACCTGCAACAAAGCCACATCGTGCGTCGATACTCGGTTTTCATTAACCGAGACCGATGTGGCAGCGGCCCAGGGGAAGGCACGCGGAAGAGAGAGAGAGACGAACAGGGCGATCGAACTCAACGATCGATTCGCTCGTCACAAGTGGACAAAAATACACAGAAACTAGAAAGTTGATAGTTGGAGTTTATATAAGAAAAAGTGTTAACGAACATTATATTCATGATTGTTTAGTTCTTAGTGTAAAGAATGGAAGTGGTTCAGTCATGGTATGGGGTTGATTTGCTGAGCCATAAGTAGGCTGTTACATCAATACGTGACGTATCATACAAGCGGATATACGTTTGTGTATATGGGTCTATACTTGTATTATTAAATCTTTTTTGTACCAACGATTGTAAAGTTACCTAATCGACAATTTACTTATCTATCATCGATTCTGTATCATCTGTCGAATCCGTTACCGATATCGTAGAACACTATAATGTCATTTGCCGCGGTATTATACATTGCGTATAATAACTTTATAACCAACTATAATTCATATGCTAATCACGATTTGACGCAATAACTTTCGATGAAGCAGTTTTCTAATTTTTGTTAAGAAAAGTTTGGTAGCGCGGGTATAAAAGGAGCTTTTTACTGCTGGACTCTCTCACTTATTATTTTGCTGCGCTTGCTCTCGTTTTTGCGCCGAACAAATTTGAGCTTTTGTTAGTTTAGATATTAAAAAGATTATTTCGTTACTCTGCTGAAAACCTAAGATAACTTAATATAAGCTGTATTTGTATTTTTACTCTGATTAAAAAGTGTAACTGAAATATCTGCTACTATTTATTAACTGTTGCCTTTCAAATTAATCCGCGTACCGCATGAAATATTAAACAAAGACCAGCAGCAACGATTTACCATAAGATAATAATCAAGGTAAGAGTATATTTAAATTATCAACTATTCTACGTATGTCCATTGATATATTTTCATTTTCGCTCTATTTATCACGTATGTCATTCTTTGCTCGCGGCTCTCGCACATGGTTCTAAAACACTACCTATTCGCTTTGAACCTCACGCCTAAACCTTATTTGACGTAAAATTAATGGAATTCTGAAAAAAAAATTCCACACTTCGAAATGTACTTAAAAAAACAAACAAAAAACTAAAAGTTATGCAATGGCCACAACAATCGATTGTTTCAAACCCTATCGAGTTACTATAAGAACTTAATCGATCTGTAAGAAAGTGTTGTCCAAATCTACATCTGACTTATGGAAAATCTTTAGTATATAACATTGGATAAACTTATTGAAAGAATAAACTTTTTGAAAGAATACCAAGGAAATGTAAAAGTAGTAGGGGCTAAGGGGATCCTGAGCCACTTACCATGCGATTTTTCGATGCCTACTCTACCGACGATCGGTAACGTTATAAATCCTCATATTGGCGATCTATGAGCTGCTTTATCGACCGATGTATATCGACCTGCTTAACGGGCATCGTTTCCGACCGACTGTGTACCGACGTGCAGACCCCATGGGCCCCGTCGGCAATTACCGACTCTTGTATCGACGTGCAGATCCCATGCCCCCCGCCGGCAGTTACCGACTCTTGTATTATCGACGTGCATGCCCCCGTCCCCATGCCCCATGCCCCATGCCCCTTGTTCCATGCCAAAATAAAAAATGTTTGCTTTATGCTGATTGATTGTGATTGAGTAGAATGTATAGGTGGGAGTTTCATAATCTCAGTCAAAATGAATAAAAAAATATGTAGGTCTGTGTAAGTATAAAAGCTTTTTTATTATCAAATTTCAATTCTCTATATAAATTCAATCAAACATCCACCAAGAGATTTTAATTTTATATCCCGCTCTGTCACTTCTTTCTTAAAATTCTCATATGAAGATTCGTTCTGGACGATAAGTTCGTTGACTTTATTGGGAAGAAAAATATCAAATGATATATCCAATTCTAGAACGATCTTCACACCATATTTAGTGTTTACTTTTTTCATGCCGGTGATAGCGTAGATAATATTTTGCTCCAAATCTTTAAGTTTTTTTGTGGGTAAAAAGCTTGGAGTTTTTGCAACTAGGTTGATAGAGTCCATGGTGTTGGATCTGTGAACCGATCAAAGGAAGAGAAAACGTATGTTATATGTATTACAAAATAATGTATTGAATATTTAAGTATTGTAGTTATAAAGTCAAAATTTTTACATACATATTCTTTTTAATATTGAATAAATATAATTATGCTTGATACTACACACGATGTAGAAAACTGAATGAATGCTCACCTTATCAATGCTGCGTATGTAACCTTGTCCCCACTCCTAGTTCACGGTGTCATACCCTTCCTCTTCATTCTGTAAAGATAATCTATCCATCACATCAATATATATTTCGTCGTCACTATTGGATGCTAAAGTCACTGAACTACTTTCTGATGTATAATATTCTTCATCAATATAAGCATAATCGTCGTCGTCGTCAGAAATGTTACTCTGCGATGACAAGACTTGTTTTTCCTCATCATCAGTGTCTGACGGCATATGTTGTAAATGAAAAGAAGGTTTTAGCCATCTTTTGAGTGCCATCACATTTTCAAGTACACAATTTTCTGACCAACCAGGTTGATAAGAACAGACAACGGGTCTTCGAAATCCTGGTTCGTGTAAAGAAGGACAACCCATTTCCTTTAAATCAAATACGTGAGCCACGTATCGCGAGAGCCCTCTACCTTCTGCCGTCCCTTAACATAGATTCTGACTGAATCATCGTCAGAAGCTGAACGACCTAAGTTCTCTATTACTTGAGGATGTTGGTCGTACGGTATATTGCTTGCATTCCAATCGATTCCATGGAAGTTTTGCATGAGCCAGGAGTTCTCTCTTTTTGAATGACTGGGAAGATCTTCCCAAGGACATGGTGGTGAAAAAATAAAATGAGATGGTGTCAAATGGTCACTGTTGAGATTGATGACTGCAAGCTCTTTGAACACAGGTTCATCATTTAACTTGAAAGCTTGTACGTCAACGACAATTTCCATAGCGAATCTACAATAAAATAGCGGAAAAAATTAGTTTTTTTTATGAAATGAAGAGTTAGAGTATGTATTGAATTTTTTTCTTACTGTATAAAAGGTAGACAACGTGCCATGATTAATATGCTCAATCGAATGAATTAATGATTAATAAGTCAATGAAATTTATATATTTTTCCCCCACTCAATCTGTAACCCCTACTACAGAGCTTGGTTATATCCTTTTTTACGCATGAAAACATAAGAAAAAAAAATCCAAGTTCTTGTTATAGTGCTCGTTGTGATGCTGAGATAAGTAGTACAGCGCTAGTCACTTTGCGCGCGCATAATACAAAGTCCTCTGGTTATGCGCGAATCAGTCAACTTATGCGCGTAAGACAGCGTCCACAGCTATGTTCCTTTAAGAATGAAAAAAAAATTCTAAGTTCTCATTGTAGTGCTCGCTGTGATGACACACAAGTTCTGTACACCTTGCTGACGCATATATCAGAGTTCATTTCAGCGACTAAGACCTCTTACGCTTAATGTGTATGCTGCTAAGTCCAGAGTTAGTGTACAGCGCTAATTCGGTATAGCGTAGCGGTTAATAAGTCAATGAAATTTATATATTTTTTCTCCCCCATTCAGTCCATAACCCTACTACAGAGCTTGGCTATATCCTTTTTTACGCATGAAAATACATGAAAAAATCCAAGTTCTTATTATAGTGCTCATTGTGATAAGTAGTACAACGTTAATCACCTTGCGCGCGCATAATACAAAGTTACTTTCAGTGCACGCTTTTCGTCGAAACGACTAAGATCTTATTATATATAACGCGTACGCAGTCAACAGTCTTTACACGTAGGAGAGTCGATCTCGTATTCTGATGACTAAGTCCTCGCTCTACACCGCTCCGTGTATTGACGAAGTACTAAACGTCAATCAGCTTGCGTGCGCTAAGTTCATATTTCATCTTAGCGACTAAGACCATATCGAATGCATCCGCAGCTTAAAATATACACGGTCGAAAGAAAAAACTTAAGTACGCGCCTACAAAACGTCAACCCAACCTTTCTATAGTGATACACTAATTCTATGCGCTCAGAATACAGCAAAGTCCCTTTAAATATGTTTGAATGGCGCACCGTTAGTTAGTCGCGGCTAGGTCAGAATGGACTTATTTCGTGCGCCAGCACTCGCCACTCATAAGAGAACTTAGTCGTGTGAGTCTAATATAGTGTTAACCGTAGAGAAGTATAGGCTGTGCTTCCCTTATATTACAAAAGCTCTCTATGTAGCTATGAGCTATGTGCTCATGTTTACGCCCCCACCCCCTACACATACACATATTCATGAATTATTATAAATGAATGCACATCATGCGCACACGTCAATTGATGGTTGAATAAATTGATAATTTGGTGTGTTTTTATACTTATTATATAATAAAATGAAATAAAATAAGATTCGTTTTGTGATTCGAATAAATATATATTGTCAGTTCTTTTTTAAATACATTTTTTTTAATTATGAAAGATAAGCTTCAAATATAGCTATTATTTTCACACAGCAAATGGGACAATTCTCAAATTTGATAGCTCATCGCGAAGTCCCCCCTACCCTTCTAAAATATGTATATAAAAGAAACTGCTAGTGAGAATGAAATCATTCTTTCACAATGTGCTACCCGAAACATGCTCAAGACATTAGTGAAAAGGAAATTCCGCATAATCAACCATTAGTAGAGTTGCTTTTGGAGTTTCCGATAGAATCAAACGAAGAAATGTTTAGTGAGGATGATGAATTGATCAATAGAGCTTATGATAATTATATTCAACAGCTGTGAAGAGGACTGATACATATATATATATGATAGTCCACATCGGTGGTGGCTCATTGGTGATTGATCTCTGCTACTGATAAGAATGGAAATCTTAAATGAGTGTTTGGAACATTTTCATGCGATTGAAGAAGCTACAAACTTTATTATTTCAAAAAATATACGTGATGAGGATCTTATAGAGAGATGGAAAAAACAATGTATTTTTTCATTGCGAACTTTGAATAAAATTTTAATGCAATCATCACTTAGCGTGCAGCAAAAGCAATCACTGCTTAGTACTATTGGCAAACTTGAATGCACTAACTTGCTGTTAGAAAATTGTAAAGTTCATGGAGCAGGTTTGGGTACTAACATAAAAAATCGTGTGCAATAGGTTAATTTGAATAGTGCTTTCGAAAATCGTTTGAAAACTAGCATTATAGCAAACATTCAGCACATTGATATAGAATCATTTTTGAAAGATGCATGCAGTTTGTTTGTAAGTAATGTTAAAATTTTTTTAAAAAAACACAATGTTTGTAAAGTTAATGCTGTGCTTTCATGCAAATTTTGGAAATATTCGAGTAACCAAGATGAGTTGGAAAAGACTTATGACACAAAGCACTTCACTACGCAAAACATTGAAATATATGTTTCAACCCCTCTCAAACAATAGTTCAATGATAATATCAAAAGTCCATTGTTAATAGAAGTAGAGACATTTGAAAGTAACGAGTCCGGATGGTCTTTGGATTCTATTATAAATATTCAGATTAATATCAATAAATTCAATCCAATGCGTAGTGGAAGCTCTTATATACCTTTACCAAAATTTTTGAGAAATAAGCATGCATGCATAAATGTGAAAAATAGTGATAACAAATGTTTTGTATGGTCAATCTTAGCAGCCATATGTAAAATTTCACATACAGATCACCCTCAAAGAATAAGTCACTATATATCACATGAGAATAAACTGATTTAGAATGGAATATCATTTCCAGTCTCCTTGAATCAAATAAATAAATTTAAAATTTAAACAGCATGATATCAGTCAATGTGTTTGGTTTAGAGGGCAAAAGAATTGTTCCCCTTTATTATACAGAAAATAAAAAATCAAACCATGTGAACCTTTTACTAATTGATCAAAGTGTTTGTGATGATGATGAAATAATATCAAATAATTATCACTATGTGTACATAGCAGACCTTGCAAAATTAGTAGGAAGTAGTTTGTCACGTAGTAAAAATAAAAAAAATATTTGTGATCGATGTTTGAATTATTTTAATACTGCAGAGAAACTTGTTGCACATGATACGAAGTGTCAAGAAATAAATAAGTGTAGAGTACAGATGCCAAAAAAGGTCAAGATGTGATTGAATTCAAAAACTATGAATTCAAATTAAAATCACCACTTATTATCTATGGAGATTATGAATGTTTATTGAAGAAAACAAATGTTAACCAGCAAGACATTGATAAAAATACTGCCACAACTCAACATCATGAAATGTTTAGTGTAGGCTATTACTTAAAATGTAGCTTTGATGACAGTTTATCAAGATATAAATCTTATCGCGGACCAAAGCCATCAAAATGGTTTGCAGAAGAGTTAAAAAATATAGCTTATTACATCAAAAACATATACAATCATCCGAAACCTATGGATGAACTAACACCGCAGGAACTTGATGAATTCCAAACGTCAAATATATGTCATATCTGTGAAAAACTAATGAATTTCTCAACGAAAGTACGCGATCATTGTCACTTGACAAAAAAATATCGAGGTGCAGCTCATCAAATTTGTAATCTGAACTATCGAGATTCTCATGTAGTGCCTTTAGTTTTTCATAATCTCAGTGGTTATGACGCTCATTTTATCATACGTGATACATCTAATCACTTTTCTGAACATATTGATATTTTACCGTTAATAAAAGAGAAGTATATTGCATTCACAAAGACTGTCGCAGATACCGGAATCAAACTACGTATTATTGATTCATTTAAGATTATGGCTTCATCGCTTGACAAACTAGCTTCTTATTTGAATGATTATAAAATTGTGAACTCTGAATTTCATGATCATGATGAAGAAAAAATCAATTTGTTGACACGTAAAGGAGTACTTCCGTATGAATATATCGATAGCTGGGAAAAACTCGAAAAAGATCGATTACCGGAAAAAAATGAATTTTTCAGTAGTCTTAATGATTCGGAAATATCAGATGCTGACTATGATCATGCAATCATAGTTTGGAATGCATTCAACATAAAAACTTTGGATGAATATTGTGATTTGTACATGAAAATTGACATTCTATTACTCACAGAAGTTTTTGAACAATTTCGCGAGCTGTGTCTATCAGCGTATGATCTTGATCCGCCTCTTTATTACACAACTCCAGGCTTTTCCTGAGATGCAATGCTCAAGTTTACAAAGGTATCATTAAGACTTTTGACAGATATAGATATACATTTGTTCATAGAATCAGGTATTCGAGGTGGTTTGAGTCAGTGCTCAGGTCGATATGGCGCAGCTAACAACAGATATATGGAAGAAAAATTTGATAGTAGCAGGGAAAAGGAATATCTTTCTTACTTAGATGCTAATAATTTATATGGTTATGCAATGACGCAATATTTGCCACGAGATAATATTGAATGGGAAGAAAATTTTGTCAACATCGACTTTTTACAAGTTGCTGATGACGCTCAAACCGGTTATATTTTGGAAGTTGATTTAGATTATCCGCCATCAATTCATGATGAGCATAATGACTTGCCATTCTGCCCAGAGCACATAAAACTACCTGGTTCCAAGCATGAAAAATTATGTGCTACTCTCATGAATAAGAAAAATTATGTGATATATTATCGAGCTCTCAAGCAAACTGATAAACATGAACTCGAGCTTGTAAAAATTCATAGAGTATTGAAATTTGAGCAATCGGCGTGGCTAAAATCATACATCGACTTGAACAGTTCAATGAGAGCGAAAGCTCAAAATGAGTTTCAAAAAAATCTTTTTAAACTCATGAATAATAGTATATATGGTAAAACTATGGAAAACGTTCGCAAACATGTTGATGTCAAACTTTTAACGAAGTGGGATGGACGGTATGGTGTGGAAGCTTTTGTTTCAAAACCTAACTTACACAGTAGATCAATTTTTGATGAAAACTTGACAGCGGTTCAGTTGCGTAAAATTCAAGTATACTTGAATAAACCCATTTACGAGTATATTGGTCTTACAGTATTAGACGTATACAAAATTTTAATTAATTAAAAATTAATTTTAATGTACAGCTTTCACTATGATTATATGAAAAAGATGTATGGAAAAAATTGTAAGCTCCTCTATATGGATACTGATAGTTTTATACACTTGGTAAAGTGTCTGAATTTTTATGATGATATGAAAGCTAACATCAATTATTTTGACACTTCTGACTATCGTACTATAAACCTATTCAATATGCCAAGAGTCTATAAGAAGGTTGTTGGATTAATGAAGGATGAATGTAATGGAAATATACTAACAGAATTTATTGGCTTGAGGAGTAAAATGTACTATACTCGTGTAAATGGTGTTGATGCTTCAAAAAAAGTCAAAGGTGTGAAGGCTTCTGTTGTTAAGAAAACTATTGACTTTGATCATTATTTGGACTGTTTGCAAAATTTAAGTATTCATAAAAGAGAGCAATGTATGATCAGGTCTAAATTGCACAATGTTGAAACTATTCGACAGAGAAAGATTGCACTGAGTCCTTATGATGATAACAGACATCTAATTCCTAACAGTACTGATACATTATCACATGGACATTACAAAATTGAGTAAGTTGTATATTTATATTTTTAAAACATAGAACAGATATATAATTAGACTCAATCAGTGTTATTTAATTTCAGAGAAAAACCATACAAGTCTGTACGTTTTCAAGAAAAAATTCAAATACATCAGATGGTTACGTGGGCATATGCACATCGAACTGCTCGACAAGGAGAATGGATGCGGATGGTTTGTGATAGAGAACATTTTAAAATGAGAATTCATCGTTTGAGTGAAATCATTACATAAATAATATTAGAGAAATGTAAGGAATTTGAAATAAAGAAACATGACATATATATTTTATAATATTTTATTCATTAACTATTCACATATCATCTTTATGAACATAACTATTATGAGATTTTTACAACTTTTTCTATCAAATAAATATCTGGATATTTTGTCCTGAGTAATTCTTCTTCATAAAATCCGCCAGCAATAGGTTTATCTTGATAATCTTTCAAACGGTAGGTGAATGGAACTGTTTTCATAACTCTATCAATTATGAAAATTTCTGTTGACCAATTGGGTGTATAACCTTTCTCAAAAATCTGCTTACTTTTGCTGACTCGTACTTTATCACCAACTTTGAATTTTGCACGTTTTGTTAGAGGTCGATGTTTTTTCAAAGACAATCGATTCAATATATCTGGTACTTTGGCTGCAGTCACTTCACTGGGCATCATTCCAATTGTTCGATGTTTAGAATTATTGTATTGTGAAACTAGATAAGGTAGTATATCCAACCACTTATAATTACCATTTAGCGAGACATTTTCCACATCTTATTTTTTAGAGTTTTATTAAATCGTTCACAAATCGACGCTTTTAATTTACTGTATGTAGAGTATATATGGATATTATGTTTGGTCATTAAACTTTTGAAATCTTTATTATAAAATTCACGACCTCTGTCAAGACATATCTTCTTTGGCACTCGTCCTTTCACAAATATAGATTCCATAGCCTTTGCAACATCTTTTCCAGTTTTTTGTTTGACTGCAACACACCAAGCATACTTAGAAAAGCTGTCAATAGCACACAAGATGTACTTATAACTTTTATTCTCTCGTTCATATGGTATCATTTCAACAAGATAGATTTGCCATGTCTCATCAATATCACGAATGTCAAATGATCTACGTAGATAATTACGACGAGCTGGCTTATAAAGCTCCCCGACGACTGTTTTACGTTTGTTCTCCATTTTTCTTCAGACGTCCAAAAAGATCAATGCTCATAACGATAATGAGTTTGAAAGCTAACTAATACTACTAATATATTATTTCAGCCTCTCTCAATTCTTCGATTGTAGACTGAATTTCATTCACATGATTTTGATTACCAGCTGATGTTTCAGCAATTAATAATCTAAGACGTTCTGCAAGCTCATTGGGATCATCCCAATATACATAATCAGTATGATTATCAAGTCGTGCAATTTTGTACGGTGACTTCAAAGAAATTCCTCGGCCAGATGATGAGTTAACTGGTGTCTCTTCAATCAACTTAGAAATAATATCTCTGAATTTATCACTTGTTTGATAACGTATATCCTCTTCAAGTTTATGATACTTTTTATATGCATTCGTTTTCTTTATAATACGACCATAGGTATCTAATTCATCTTCAGTTATAATGGAAGTATCAGGTTTTTTCTTGAACAATAGTTCAATTAATTCAGGACTTTTTTCATAAGTATCTCTGCCTATGACAATTTAATCACCTTCAAAATTCAATGGTCTATCACCTATCATATAAGAACCATCTTTCCATTTACGTACTCCAGAGATCGTATCCAATGATGTTACTTGATTCCTTTGCAACATTGATGAATACTTGTTAAGGGAATCACTTTCAGGTGTGTGAAATTCAACAATATCATCATTTTCCTGAAGTTCATAAGCATTCGATGCTTCATCCAATCCACCACCTTTATCTGATAACTTTTATAAAGGTTTTTTTTCCTTTTCAAACAATTGTTCTACATCATAGTTAACTTTTTCATCGTCATCTTCTTTATCTTCTTTTTTAAGTTGCAACAGTTTTTTATTTTTCGATTTTTTCTGCTGAGTAAGTTTTGTTCCATCAACCAACTTTTCAAGTGGTTCAATCACAGGCTTGAAAGTTTCTTTAACAAATTTTTCAGTTTCTAATCTGTCTGACTTCAATAAATTATATTTCTGTTGTATTGCTTCACGAGCTTTTTCCACCTGACGAAGATCATCAATCTGTTGATTTAAATCAATCATGTTGTCTACTTGCAATCCATTTGATCACTACCAGTTTTATGTTGAGTTATTTGCATTTATAATAAACTTATCAAAACCTTTTCTAAATCTACCAGCATCTATTTTTCGATCTTTGTCTATCACAAGAAAGCTATAATCTTCTTTCCAACATGAAGAACAAATATCTTTGAAACTTTGATATGACATATCAGTATTTACATGATTATTATAGATGTGTCTTAAATTCATATCATCTTGTCGAAAAACTATTAAAAAATTCACGTTGTCTCTCACTAGGTGTTTAGGTACTTGAGCATATGACTGACACGAGTAAAAAAAATCAACGTTTCTATATCTTCCCATACAGTAAAATACTTTCACATTATCTTGTTTCTCACATGCAATATCATCAAAAATCATGATAGAGTTTGGTCGTGTTTCCTCTGGCGATACAACAAGATCATGCTCGCTGAAAGGTAAGTATTCAACACCTTTGATGGGTTCAAGAAGTTGCTCAAGAAATTTATATTTCGGTTGGTTCAGCGACTTAGAATATATATAAATATTTTCAAACTTCAAACCATTGGGATGGGTTAAAAGAGATAGAAGTGCATTTGTCTTTCCACAATTAGACGCACTACGACATACTGCACGTATGGTCTCTGGCAATAGATCTCCAAGCTTTTTCGATTTCTTTTAATTTTTTTCTGTCAAAGAGTCAAAATTTATCACAGGAAGCTTCAGAGACTGCTCCTTGATATCCATTGTACATCAAACTCTGAATTAAAACTGATAAATTTTACTATAAAAGAGTTTATATATATAAATTTTGTGCATTCATTATCAAACGCTCAAACAATGCTCGTCCATGAGAGAAAAAAGAAGTGGAAAACAGGTAGAGGGCTAGTGAACAACTTGATAAATAACTTACCCTTTGAAGTTTATATACCTGGTTATCAGTATTGTGGACCTGAAACAAAGCTATATAAACGATTGGTTCGCGGAGACCCTGGCATTAATCCTTTAGACGCTGCATGTAAAGATCACGACATTGCCTATTTTAAAAATAAAGATATTCAAGCACGAAACGCTGCAGACAAAGTATTAGCTAATAAAGCTTGGCAACGTATACGTAGTTCTGACGCTACTTTAGGTGAAAAAGCTGCAGCATACGCTGTTACAAATATCATGAAAGCAAAATCAACCTTTGGAATGGGGCTCGGCAAGAAGCATCTCAAGAAAAGGAAGAAGATTTTGAAAAAACGTTCCAAGAAGAGAAAGACTTTAAGTATGAAAAGATTAATCAGTATGACAAAGAAATCCATAACTCCTAGTAATGACTCAAAAATTGTTATTAAAAGTGCTTTAAACGCAGCACGTAAAAATATCAAAAGTGTTGGTGGAAAGAAAAATATAAATTTACCACGAATACTTTCTATCCCAAAAGTAGGAGGTTTTCTACCTGCACTCATTCCGGTTTTCGCAGGTCTCAGCGCTCTTGGATCTTTAGCAGGCGGTGCAGCGGGGGTAGCTCAGGCTGTTAACCGAGCGAGTTCTGCCAAAAAACAATTAGAAGAACAGAAGAGACACAATCAACATGTTGAAGCTTTAGCTATTGGTAAAGGTCTGTATTTGAGACCATATAAACAATGTTTTGCTGTAGCCTTCAATATAACAAGTAAAGTCAAGAAGACTAAAAAAAAAACTTGAAGTAAAACTACCTCATCGTCCTCTAACAGAATGTGATATAAAGAAATATGCTCGCGAATTGCAAATTGCGAACTTTCGCGGTGTTTTTACGAGGAACTCTCTGCCAACGCGTCCACGATTCAACGAGTGCTGTTGTAAATCTTGATGATAGTTTAGGACCTGGTACGCATTGGGTAGCATATCGAAAAAGTGGCAAAAATGTTTATTACTTTGATAGTTTTGGTGATTTAAGACCACCTCTAGATCTTATGAAATATTTCAAAGTTGATCAAATCAAATACAATTATAAAAAATATCAAAATTATAATACTTATACTTGTGGTCATTTATGTTTGAAATTTTTATGTGATTTGCTAGAACATCATGACAATTACCATTTGTATAAATACTGAGAATTGTGAATAAATAATTCAGTTTTGAATGATCACTCAGCATGGTTGAATCATTAACTCTCAGTTTGTCTGGTAAATCATCTATTCTAGAAACATATTATTTTCCACCGATAGAACTGGATAGAGATAAAATTTATGTTCTTGGTTTGGTAGAATTACTTACATTCAATTCGATACCAAATGTTGATGTTGGACACAATAAGTTCAGAGTTGGTGACATTGAAATTGAACTACCAATAGTCAGTTATGAAACTGGTGACATAGATAAATATTTAAAAGGTTACTTGAAGTCAACAGGGATAAAACTTGAAATAAAGCCCAACAACAATACTTTATGCAGTGAAATAACTTGTAATGAACCAATCGATTTTCAATAAAATACCTCTATTGGACGTTTGTTAGGTTTCACCAAACGGTTGTTGCCCGTAGATATAAATAATGTCTCTGACATGCCTGTTGCCATTCTCAAAGTGAACGCGCTACGCGTCGAATGTAACATAACATCTGGAGCATATGTCAATCAAAATAAGAGACATATCAGTCACGAATTCTTTCCAGCTGTACCACCAGGATATAAAATCATTGAAGTTCCTAAACAGATCATATATTTTCCTGTAACTATCAAAGTTATCGATCATTTACAGCTACGTCTAATTGATCAAGATGGAAATTTAATAAACTTTCGTGGTGAAACAATCACAATCCGTTTACACATAAAAAGAGTTTTATGATGGGAATAGTTTATAATCATAAAGTAGGCAACGGCTACATAACAACTCCATCATGCGCTCAGAAAGTCAGTCATCGACGGATAGCCAAAAATCTAACACGTCGCAACATTCAGTTCCTGAAAAATCTCGGTCTGAGCGTCGTCGGAAGCGCCGCAATAAAAAGAAGAAGAAACGTGAAAAATTTGAAAAACTAACTTGTATATTTGTGTGTTGTTGTCATCTCAAAGATGGAAGAAATACTTGGTGTGCAAGCATCTGTCATTTTTGATGAATCCATAGCTCACTATGAAGTTCATGCATATCAACCTTATAATTCACAAATATTCAATAATAGCGATGAAATTTGCATATTGATACAACATCAAGATTTATGTCTTTTACCATCAAAAAGTTCTCTGCATATCGTTGGAAAAATAAGAAAACAAGATGGTATTGTTACTGAAACAAAGTTCGTCAATAATGCTATATGTTACCTATTCGAAGATATCCGATATGAAATTAATGCCATTGAGATAGACAAATGTAAAAATGTTGGACTAACAAGTACGATGAAACGTGTGGTTTCATTGAATCAAAATCAAAGTTGATTTCTGGAGAATGCTGGCTGGCTTGATATTGAAGAAACTAAGAAGATAACTGACAACAATGGTAACTTTGATGTGTCAATACCTCTTTCAATAATTTTAGGATTTGCTGAAGACTATCACAAAATTGTTGTGAATGTAAAGCATGAACTTATTCTTACTCGATCAAGAGATAATTTAAACGCAGTCATGCAAGATACTGTCAAAATTGATAATGTTGATACATATGAACCTCTTAAAATAGAACTCACAAGAATTGAATGGTTAATGCCGTATGTAATTATGTCCGATAGGCGTAAAATACAGTTGTTCAATTTCATTCAGAAAGATGCACCTATTTCTATGAGTTTTTGGTCGTGGGAACTTTATGAGTATCCAGCATTACCACAAACATCAAAACATCTTTGGACTGTAAAAACATCCAATCAATTGGAAAAACCAAGATATATTGTAATAGGTTTTCAAACAAAACGCAAGTCTGATAAAACTAAAAATTCTAGCAGATTTGATCATTGTAATGTAACCAATGTTAATCTTTTTCTGAATTCTCAGCAATATCCATATAGAAATTTGAATCTTGATATAAGTAACAATCAATACTCTCTCTTATATGATATGTATGCTCAATTCCAATTGAACTATTACAATAGAGACTGTATGTTTAATCCACTTTTAGATCGAAAACAATTTATCACACATGCACCGTTAATAGTGATAGATTGTTCAAAGCAAAATGAATCTTTGAAACAAGTTGCTGTCGATGTACGTCTTGAGTTTGAAACCAAAAATGATGTGCCCGCGGAAACAGCTGTATATTGTTTGATTTTACACGATCATATAGTTAAGTATAATCCTATAAGTGGTCATGTAACCAAACTTGTATAACTCGTATAATAGCTATGTATACTTTTTCTGAATACGTAACTCTAATTGAAGAACTTGAGAAAAAAAGCACTTGGATTGAGATATCTTAGCGGATATTTACTTGAATTTGTAAAACCATAAAGTTTTATCAATGTAACAGAATATTGCATAAATAAAACCCAAGTCGAATAAATACTTCAGTCTTTTTCATTCATTTCAACGATGAGCATTGATGTGTTTGGACGCAAACTTGATAGAGCTGACGAATTAAACTTGAAAAATTTACATGAGAATCTGTTAGTCGAACTAAAAAATATTAAAGATACTATATTAAAGTTAAAAGCTGAATTAAAAGAAATGAGTTTATTGATCGATATTCATCTAGAGGAACTTGATATGAAATTTCTAGGGGTATATTCAGACATTAACAAGTTAAAGCAAAGTCAGTTAGCCCCACCATGATGTGCTTGCAGCTTGTATAAAGAAGCTTGGCTCATGAACCACACCTCATTCACTTTTTGTATCTGCACCACGGCTCGTTCGCCTTCTGTAGCAGCACCAGCTCAATCATGGCACAATTTATTGATTTTATTCAAGCTAAGGTATTAGCCAGCTTAAATGCACATATTATTTCTATGTTTGATGGTACAGACCCTACGATTCAAAAAGAGATGGATTCCTTAGAGTATTACTATGACGAAGGTGTAGAATTGATAACAGATGCTTATTATTATGAATATTCGGAGAAAGATTGCAGAAAAATTGAATACTCCATAGCCTTGTTGAAAGCTCTTTGGTATATGAAAGATTACCAGAAGATGATTGGTCATGGAAATGGTTATATTAATGATTTTAAACTAGATGATATTCCAAGTGCTATTCAAAGTAGGTTAGCTACACAAACATTGACGAATATTCGTTATTCAATAAACAAGGTTTTTTTCAAATATGTGGCTAAATGTGTTCAAGCCACGGTATTTAATTTGGTCAAAAAGGCATTTCTAAGGGAAGTAGACATTGTTTTTACAGCTGTGTATGAAGAACAAACTAGCAATCAATCTCCAAAAAAAAATAAAAGTCAAGCTGTTCAAAGTGGAAACTATTTCTCTTTACTCAACTCAAACCTATCAGAAATGGTTTGAAGAAAAAGTACAAGAACCTCTGATGATTATGATGGAAAAATTTGAACGTAACTATCCTTCTTACTCTTTCGAATTTATGACAAATGCAGTTGTCAGCTATTATAAGTAGCGCAGTTTGAGCATCATCAGATCATTCAGTACCAAACATTCAAATAATATGGACCGCTATCCAAACGTGAAGTACTCTCGTCTTCTGCAAATCAACAGTTTGACAACGGAAAGAAAAAAACAAATAATCATGTACATGTATAATATGTGTAAGCATATAATCATCACGCTCAACCTCAATAATTGTTTAGTTGTTTATAATTTATGATAATAAATAGATTTTTTTGTCATGTAAATTATATCTCTGTTTATTTAATAAACCTAACCCCAAAAGTTGATAATAAAAAAACTTTTATAATTACACAGACCTACACTTTCTACTCAATCACAATCAATTAGCATAAAGCAAACATTTTTATTTTGGCATGGAACAAGGGGCATGGGGCATGGGGCATGGGGCATGGGGACGGGGGCATGCACGTCAATAATACAAGAGTCGGTAACTGCCGGCGGGGGGCATGGGATCTGCACGTCGATACAAGACTCGGTAATTGCTGGCGGGGCCCATGGGGTCTGCACGTCGGTACACAGTCGGTCGCAAACGATGCCCGTCAAGCAGGTCGATATACATCGGTCGATAAAGCAGCTCATAGATCGCCAATATGAGGATTTATAACGGAGATCAGAGATAAACAAGAATTAAAAAAATTTTCAGCCTTGAATTATCGTTTGAAGAAAATAGAGAAAACATTTGATTGTATTCATGATTTACGCCATTTGTCAGCTCTTCAAATGTACTTCCACTTGGATCTGTATGTTAATTTACATTAAAGATGGACAATTTCCAATTTCCAACAATTTTGCCCGAGGTGGGTAAAAATACGTGACTGGAAGTGTATATATGTGTGTATATGTGTGTGCGTATGTGTGTATGTATGTACATGGGGTAAATCAGGCGGAATCTTGATTACAACAAACACATCTATATAACAGGTTTGCTCAAAATACGATAAATTTCCTTTCCAAACTAACATTCGTTTGAAAAAGTTTAAACACTGTATTAAAATATGTACGAAGATCTGGAAGATACTTATACATTCATCAGTACGTAATCTATCGTCTAAGCCTACTATGAGAACATATTTTATTTTTCAAATTTTTTAATTTTAGCGTGCGACAGTTTGTTTCAGCTATAACTTTATTATAGAAAATTGAAATTTAGTATGACTTATAACTAACCATCAAAATCCAGTGTTCCGGATCCATCGGCATCTATTTCTTCGATCATTAAGTCAAGTTCATCCGGTGACAATTTGTCATCAAGTTCATGTAAAATGTCACGGAATACATCCGTTGTTATGTATCCATTTCCTTCCTTATCATATAAACGGAAAGCTTCTCTAAGCTCTTGTTGCATTGCTTCAGTATCTTCTTCTACCAGAAATCTAGCTGCAAGCGTACAGAATTCTTCAAATTCCAGCTGCCCTGATCCTTAATTGAAAACTTTAAGTTATTTGTAATTCAAAAATTATGAAACTTTTATATCTATACTATATTTCTGAAAACAAGTTATTATTGTATATGAGTCTCTCAAATTCATAATCTTTCCCTTGAAAGTTTATCTTTCATTATAGAAAAAATAAGTCGTTGTACATCATACTGCTATAAAGTAAAAAATATTTTTTGTAATCTAAATCATCATTCTACTATTGTGATTTAGATTATGACAAAAATAGGTTTTCTATACAATAAAATATATTACTTAAAGTAATCATTTGACTAAAAATTTATATGATATTGAAAATGAATATGATATATATACGGGTTGATTTCCTTACAAAAATGTGATGGAAGCCACGTTGAAGCATATAATTTGTGATCTGAGTGACCCAAATGGAAAAAAAGTCGAGAAGTTTTTATTTGTATTTTCATTTCAGTACTAATCTGATTGATTTTAACAAGCAAATACAACAAAAAAATCTTTAATTCAACGTTCTTAATCGTAATGTAATTTATCATTTATCAGTTTTATCCCTTTATAAAAATGTGATGGATGGCATGGTGTAGCATTTTATTCGTGATCTCGTTGGCTAATATAAAGTCAGGTGATAAACATTTATGTGGAGGCAAATAAGCGTATAGATATGGTTTCAAATAGAAATTTTAGTAATAGAAATTCCTTTTTTCATAATTGATACTATGCAACGAATAAATATCCGTCAAGGTACGCACATGTAATGAGGAGTAACTGCAACGGAAAATAACGAGCGCAAATATGAGAGAGAGACCGACCGAAAATTCGGAAGTGCATCACAGAGAAACATGCTGGCTTCTATTTTTCTTGGCCATTTTTCAGTTTCTCGCCAGAAGGAAACCTCTTTTTTGTAGTACGACCTAGCTCGTTTGTGGTGATGATGCCGACTAGGTGAAGTAGATAGAGTCATGATTCAGTTAGTCAGGATTAGAGAAGTGAGCATAATGGGTGTTCGGTGAGTGACACGTCGTGATTCGCGAGTTATAATTAAAATAAGTGTCGGTGCCATGGGCAACATTTGAATGAAGTGTTCGACGCCATGACACCCGGCTAAACATGTGCCGACAAGAAAACGCGCGATAAAGGAACTACTCCGCGCACGCGCCAGAGAGAGAGAGAGATAGAGTGCGCGCGAAATTGATAGAGAGAGGGAGAGAGAACGTAAAAATTAGAGAGCGCGCGCTGCTAAGGTGTGTTCACAACGGTAAAGTGACACAACCTAAAGTCTGTACGCATAGAGTGACTTAACAGACACAAGGCAGTGACCCGGTATGGGAATGCCTGCGCGTTAGAGCATGCGCATCACAAAAATAAGAACATTACTTTAAATAATTTGAATAATATATGAATACAATAATTACATATAACAATTATACTTATATATATATTTATATATATACATGCATATATTTAAAATGTGTAAATTTAATTAAATTTCAGCAAATTAATACACATATAATTAGGAATATTTAGAGATTGAAATTGAGTAAATAGATTTAATTATTTAGAGCATAAACAGAATGTTGACAAATGTATATATAGAATCTCCTCTCCTGCAAAAGTCGAGATTGTTGCACTAAGTATAGTCAACATCTCTAATGACTTTGATAATCAGTTAAAGGATCGGTCTGCTATTGCGAACGTGAGCGATCACCCTCCCAAGTAATTTGCACTACGTATGGTTATCTGAAGAGGAGGGATCACGGGAGTAGTATCGGCCGATCTGATAGTTGAATGTCGGTTCTCGGAATATACCTGTCGGATGTATCTGACAGATATTAGAAAGAAACCACACTACAGCTCATTTAAAGACGAAACATTTGGTAATATTATTGTAGATGATCAATAACAACGAGGAGGTTGTAGAGGACATGGAGACACTGAACGACGCCGACCAGAACAGCGGTCATAGCGTCGAGAGTACTGACGAAACAGGTACATAAATTTAATAAAAGTTGTACTTTTTGAGATTAGATAAACTATAAGACAGTCTTAGAGAAATAGAGTGCGGATCCGTAATTAGAAATCAAATAGAGAAAATTCCGAATGTTTAGTTGAAAAACTATCTTATAGCACCATCAAGAATAGACGGCGACACAACAACATCTAGTGTCGCCTAGTCAGTACCCGGAGCAGCGTCAGATGAGCAAGCCCCTGAGTTTATGATGCCCATCGCCACCGCTCAGCCTGCTACTGAGAGTAGGAGTAGGCGAAATCATCGCCTGATCGTCCCACACCGACTAACCCTGAGAGCTTCAAGCGCCCCCAGAGACGATGTGAGGGAAGCCAGGAACGATAAAATCCTGGCGACCGTCGAGAGAGTGGCTGAGGTTCAGGCTAGGGCCTGGCCTCAGATCACTGAAGCTCTAAAAGATGCCAGAGCTATAATGGAGGCCTCGCTAGAGTCTAAGAGGCTAGACATTAGAAGACTAGAGGTAGGATCAAACAATAGAGATACCAACATAATTTCGAGCGTTATATCCTCTTCACCGTTACAAAATGTTAGAGACCCCCGTTCTCCATCAATAGAATTTTAGAAGAAAACACCCAAAATCTAGAGAATACCAGAATAACAGAAAACCCAATTAGAGCTAATAGAACCAACATAGAAAGTGCGAATCCTGAGAACGGTCGGAACAGCCTTACGACTGACATTAGCAATCAGCTACATCAGACTTTTGGTGCTCTAGCTAAAACGCTGGAAAGTACAAGCTCTACATCAAAAGCGTCGTTCAAGAGGGATTATACCCTAACTTCTAAGGCTAATATCAACGTATGGTTGGACCGGTTGAACTCAGAATTATTCGCAAAAGAGTTATTAGATATGATAGACCCTAATGTTAGAGCCAAAAGAATTTTTGATATAGACAAGTTAGATAAAAGAAATAGATTAGTTAGAGATATTATCATTAACCATTTAGATGAAAACTATCACAAATTAATCCTAAATATAAATGATCCTATAGAAATAATTACAAAAATTAGAGAGCATCGAAGAATAGAGGCTAACACGGACGACGCAAAAGTGAGGGAAGAGCTGTACAGTATCAAAATAAATAAGAAAGACAAAATTTCTGTGTTCCTAGATAGGTTTGACTCAATCATAAGAGAATATGAGTTATGTGATACAGCTATTCCTCTCACTGATGCTGAGAAAACGTCCGTCTTTATGAAGGCCGTAAAGGATACATACCCACGAATTAGAGAAATGGAGATTATGACTAAAAATAGCAAAAATAGAGGAATGACCTTAGAGGAAATGAAAAACTTTGTTCGACAGTTAGAGGCTGACATTAGAGGAACCAACGCAAGCGGAGCTTCAGGAGTGTCTGCAAGCGTGGCAAGAACTGGGTCGGTCGGTGCTGGTTCCGGTGGGACCAACAAGTGTTTTAGATGTGATAAACATAATGTGGATCACATCTCTGACACTTGCCCACTGGTCCAGTTCGGGCTGTGGTTCTGCTACGTTTGCAGAGACTTCGTCCACCACACGGGCAGGACGTGTCCGCGCCAGAACCAAGCAAGTGGATCTAGAGGGAACGGGTATGATATTGGTGATAAAAATATAAATAATAAAGGATTAAAAGGAAGAGGGTCACATAGAGGTTCTAGAGGAAACTTTAATAGAGAAATCAATAAAAAAAGTAGAGGCAATAACATTAATTTTAGAGGGCAGAATAGGGATTGAGTGGGAAACCGGGGAGCAAGTAGATATTTCTATCCCAGCGGAGACAAAAACAAAAAGAAGTTGGTAAATGCAGCAGTCGCTCAAACTGAAGGTAAGAGCACAATTAATAATCAATGTAATAAAATAACCTTTCTATTAGACTCTGGAGCGACAGAGCATATTACCAACAATGCATTCGTCCTACAAAATTTTAAAAGAAGTTCAGGAACTTGTATTAGAAGCGCAAATAAAAATAGGTCGGCCGATATAGAGATAGACGGTAGAGGCGATCTATATATAAAAGATTTAAATAACAAAGACCACATCATTAGATTAACCAACGTTATAGCTGCCTCAAACATATCTGAAAATTTAATGTAACTTAGGAAATTTGCAGATGCCGGCTTCGGTATTTACTTAGATGACAAAACCTTAAAAATCTTTGATAAAAACGATGGTTCTATATTCTTAACCGGTTATTATGCAAAACCAAATTGGCTGATTGAATTAGAAGTTACAAATAAAACTGAGAATCCAGATAACCAAACGTACAGTAAATACGTCTGTACAACGCGAATGATTACTCTAGACGACCTCACCAATCAACGGTCAGACGTGAAAATAGAAAAAGATAAAGAATTTATGAATTTAGAAATTGGGAGGGAGCCAGAGTCGAGCGAATTAATACCTAAGTTCAGTCAATATAGAGATTTTGAGAATTATACATTAGACGACCTGAAAAACGATAAACCGATGGATGATTTATTTACATCATTCGAATTAGAGAAAAGATACTCAGAAGAGTTAGATGAAGGGATGTTATGGCATGTTCGACTAGGATATCCTTCCTATGATTATCTGTTAAAACTACAAAAGATAAATAAAGAACTTAGCAATGTGAAATTTAATGAGAATATTAAAAACTGTGAAGTATGCATAATATCCAAAATGAGTAAACAGCCTTTTAAAGAAATAAGAACCAGAGCTGATCATCCACTTCAACTAACTCACTCCGATATAATAGGTCTATTTAAAACAATTACACATCCTGGTCGAAAGAGAAATATAATAGTTTTCGTAGATGATTTCTCAAAATTTCCCAAAACGTATGCCATAGTAAACAAATCTGAAGCAAGAGAATGCTTAGAAAATTATTTAAATACCATGAGAAATCTTATTGGAAAGAATCATAGAGCTTGCTATATAAGAGCTGATAATGCTAGAGAATTCACAGGAGGTAAATTTCGAGAGGTCATGAAACTAGAGTCGAACTTTTCGAATCCGTACACACCACCTCATAATGGTACTGCTGAACTTTTCAACAGAACCATACTAGAAAAATTAAGACCTCTTATGATAGATTCGGGTTTACCTAAATCGTTATGGAACATAGCTTTGGAAGTATCCGTAGATGTGTACAATAAAACCCCAAACTCGTCCATAGACTTTAAAACACCTCTAAATATGATATCCCCTAATAAAAAAAGCCAGCTAGAGAAAATTAGACGCTTTGGATTCATAGCATATGCCAAGAAACCATTGTCAGAAACCAAATTATCAGAAAAGGCTATAAAGGCAATTTTAGTGGGACAAACGAGTAATGGATATGTCTTATGGCATCCACAATCTAGAAAATTAATTCTAACCAAACATGTTAAATTTAGAGAAAAGCTAACTTACAAAAACATTGATAAAAATGACGAAATAACTAAAGAATATAATAAATATTCGAGTTCTACTTCCGAAGAATACCAGAATGATACACTAGAGACAACTATAGATGTATTCGATACAGATAGTTCTGAAAAATTAGATAAATTAACCGAATTAGAGCCTACTGAAAATAATACAAAGAAAATCAAAATTAGTAAAAGAAAATCAGAAAATAATAAAGAAACAGAGAGCCAATCTAGAGTACAACCTAAGCGCGTTAGTAAAATAAAACGAGATTATAAAGCGATGGCTGAAGGAAAGGCTAACTTGGTAGATAATAGTTTCGCGTTCTTGACCTAATGTAACGAAATTGAAGTGTTAGGAGAAGACGAAAAAGATTTTTGTTTAATGGCCAACTTAAATTCAGATCCAACTAATTATAGAGAGGCAATGGAAACTGAGGATAAATTAAGCTGGTTGAAGGCAATAGACGATGAATTAGAGTCGATGCGCGAAAACAATGTCTGGAGTATAGTAAATAGATCTACGGTAACTTTAAAAGGAAATAGAGCTAATATTATAGATAGCAGTGGGTACTTAAAAGAAAAGTAGATTCGGATGGAAAAATAACTTTTAAAGCTATACTAGTAGTTAGAGGATTTAAAGACACTAATGAATATGAACTTAGAGAAACTTATGCACCTGTGTCGAGACTAGCTATAATTCGAGCTGCGTTTGCTATAATTAATAAATTAGATCTCGAAGTTTATCAATTAGACGTGAAAACCGCTTTTCTAAACGGTGAACTAGATGAAGAATTATATATTGAAATACCTGATGGAGTGAAAGTAGATAAACAATCGAAAGTAAATTAAGTTTGTAAACTGCATAAAGCAATATACGGTCTAAAAATAAGCCCTAAGAAATGGAATCAAAGGTTTACAGTAGAGGTAGAAAAATTAGGTTTACAAAGGGATATTAATGAACCCTGTCTGTTTACCTACAGGAAAAATGGTAATATGGTACTATTGATCTTATATGTAGACGATATATTATTAGCAGGTAATGATTTAGAGAAAATAAATGCAATTAAAAATCACTTAAGTTTAGTATTCAAAATGAAAGAATTAGGAGAACCCAAAGAATACTTAAGTATTCAAATAACTAGAGATAGAAAAATCAAAGAAATATCACTAAGTTAAAATAAATATATAGAAAAGATTTTAGAGAGATTCGATATGAATGAAAGTAAACCACAAAATACTCCTATTATAACCAGACAAGTTAAAACCAGAAATAACAAAAATTTAGAGAAACCGGAAAAATCTAGAAAACAGGAATTTCCTTATAGAGAAGCAATTGGCTGTTTAATGTATCTTGCAAATGTCACAAGACCTGACATTTCATTTGCTGTGAATTTACTAGCCAGAAAACAATCTAATCCTACCGTTGAAGATTGGATAGATGTTAAAAGAGTCTTAAGGTATCTTAGAGGAACTTCTAATCTGGGTTTAACGTATAGAGGCAATGTCGAAAACTTGGAAATATTTACAGACGTGAGACAATTTAGACTCATTCTCAACAAGTGGAATGATTGCTCGCTTATTTGGAGATTCTGTTATGTGGAGGAGCCACAAACAAAGTGTAGTAAATCTTTCGACTTGTCATGCAGAATACTATGCGATGAGCGAAGCTTGTCAGGAAATGATTTCTTTAGATGAAGCACTTAGAGATATATTAGGAAAAACAATGTATCCTATAATTATTAGATGTGATAACAAATCCTCTATTAGCTGGACATAAAAAGAAGGTAATCATAAACTAAAGAACTTCGAAGATCAAATTGATGATATCGTTATTAATTTAGAGAATAGAGAGAAAACAGGAGTTCAAAATAAATTATCTAAAGTGCATGGAGATTATATTAAGCAATGTGTTACTGAGGGAAAAGTTAAATTAATATGGGTATCCTCAAAGAAAAACTTAGCAGACATATTTACAAAGCCTCTTCCTTTTGACTTATACAGAATACTTAGAGATAATATACTTAATATATAAATTGTGTATGCAATTTTTTGTTTGAATTGATTTGCAGAAACAGGTACCAGTGAGCAAAAGTGATTGACTCATGCTTTCGAGTCATGCATACGCTCACAAGGGAGGGAGTGTTGATTTGCTTGTGTGCGTGCGCATGCACTCAGCGACATCTGCTGTGCCTCTCTATGAGCCTTTTTAGCTGAGCGCGGCATTCCGCTTCCAGCAACTTGAGAAGTACGTTGCCTCGAGTACAAAAAAAAACCTCTCCTTTGATTTTAGTTTATAAATAAATATCTTTGAGTTTAATACATAACTATTGTGTTTGCCAGTTTTATTAAAACACCTTATCCAACATTTCAGGAATAATTTTTTTGAGCAATTGCTTCTTTTGTAATCCTTTCACATAAATATTTCTACAATTATGTAAATAACTACGAATAGTATAATTAAAAAAATTATATGGTAAAATACCATTTCTCCATAATATACCTATAAAATTGATTATATTAAATATTTCAAATAAAATCAATGTTAATTAACGATAATAAAAATAAATACCATGATGATGTAATTCCAACCACTTATTAACACTTTGATATTCAATAGGCAGTTTGAGCCAATGATATGGCGGTTTAAAAAGTAGTACTGTAGGTGAAGTATTAGAACATACTGGTAAATAGGAAAACTCCTTACAAATAAAAATATTATTAGGACTCTGAAAGCCTTGAATATCTAAAATATAGTCCATCTTAGAGTATAAATCCAATTATTCTCTATGATATGAGAGCTGAATCGTATCTCAAAGCAATAATGACTATATTTTTATTCTGAAGATCTATATATAAACCCTTTAATACTAAATTAATAAGTTAGATGGTGCTACAGTCGCTTCACCCCCACTCTTTCGTTTGAGCTATTCCTTCCATATACTGCATACAGCGCATTCACTTTATAAGCAGCGCCCTCAGTTTGCTGGCAGCGCCCTCACTTAACCTTTAAAACCGCTTTGGCCTAGCAAAAGAGCGCAGTCTCTCGATACAGCCTGCGAGCTAAGCCTTACCTTACTCCATTTGCAAGTATTTCCTCAGTAGTTAGTTGAATCCTTATTGATTTGTTTAATAAATCAATATTAATTATCAACTAAGAATAAGTTCATTTTAGAGCTGTTCACTACCTTTTCCATCCTTTCATCATAATAATCCTTTATACAACTATAGACAAGTGACTCTGAAGACAATAAAAACTAGATAACTAACAACATGACTTCTATCGCCTATTTTGAAGAAACGATTAAAAATTTGTGAAAAGCTTATAATCATTAGGACGATTTAGATATAGACGATTGTATTAGATGGAGAAATCTAAAAATTAATGCTATAGTTTCAATTAATGAATTTATGAAACGATCTGATTTAAGTAGAGCAATTCGACAACTGTATCAAACTTGTGCTTGTAATTTGAATTCTATTGAAGTCAATTTAAGTAAAACTATAAAACTTGGTGGAAGTATACATCCATTAACAGCTATTCAGGATGAAATTCCAGGAGATGGAGTTGTTTGGAGACCAATTCATTCAGCCTTTGAAAATCGAAATAGTACAGTCTGTATAGTTAATCAACATCATTTAGATATAAAAACATTTCTAGTTGCCGTAAATAAACTTTTACAAATTAAAATACCTCAATTTCTTGCTATCCATAATAACTTAAAAATAAATACAGAAATGGCATCACAATTTATCATAAATAAAAATCAAGAAGAAGATATTCAAATAAAGTATTTCAATACAGAAAATGTTTGCATTTATAAGACTACTGATCTTGATAGATGGTTTCAACATAGCGTTAAAGATATTATACTTAAACAAATCGAAGAATTTCAAGAAAGAGACTCAGACTGGTCGTTAAAAACTATTGTTGGTCTCACTATTAATATAAATAAGTATAATCCATTTAAACCATGCTCATATATACCATTACCGTCAACCACAGATAATAAAAGAGCCTGTGTTAATGTTAAAAATGAAGACAATGAATATTTTAAATGGGCTATACTTTCATGCCTTCATCTAGTTAAAAGAAATCCAAACAGAGTAATTAAGTACAAGCCCTATGAGAATGAACTGAATTTTGATGGTATATGCTTTCCTGTAAAAATAAAAAGTATACCTAAATTTGAAAAGTTGAATAATATAAGTGTAAATTTATATATACTAAAAAAATATGGATCGAAATATGAAGTCTCACCGTGCTATATAACGAAATTAAAACAAACTAAACATATGAACTTACTCTTAATACAAAACGAATATATTGATGAAAATGATACTAATAGACCACGAATATCAATAGATGATGAAAAATTCAAATTAGAAACTCACTACGTATGGATCAAAACTTTATCTGCTCTCCTTCGTAGATAAGTTACTCAACATACTGAAAAAATTTATCTTTGCGAACGTTGCCTTCATTATTTTACTAACGAGGAAAATTTGAAATCTCATGAAGTTGACTGTTCCAAAATAAATAAGTGTCGGATTAATTTACCTGACGATGCTACTTTAGAATTTAAAAATTTTAAGTATAAAGAGGAAGTTCCATTTATTATATACGCTGTTAAAACCTATAGAAGATCCGACTAGAAATCTTAATGTTAAGAGACATAGTTTCCAAGAACATGAAGCCTATAGCATTGGATTAAATGTAAAATGCCGTTATGATGACAGAAAGTCGATATATAAGTCATATAGAAAAAAATTAAATGAAGACGAATCACCAGCATTATGGTTTATAAAGCAATTGAAGTCCCTAGTGATTGAGTTAGAAAAGATATGTAATAATGCAATAAAAATGGATTTATCATTTATTAATGAACAAGCATTCAAAACGGCAAGAAGATGTGATATTTGCAACCGATATTTTCAAGATAACCAAAAACGAGTTCGAGATTATTGTCATTTAACAGGAAAATTTAGAGGTGCAGCTCACAATCATTGCAATTTAAATTATAAAAATATTGCTTTCATACCAGTCGTATTTCATAACTTTACAGGCTATGACTCACATTTTATTATAACAGAAATTGCTACCAACTCAGAATTTGAAGGAAAGATCTCTGTTCTCGCTGAAAACAAGGAGCGATATATATCCTTCACAAAAGAAGTTGCAAACAGTCGAATTAGCTTTCGTTTCATTGATTCCTTTCGATTTATGCCTACATCTCTAGATAAATTAGCATATTATTTACCTCAGCTAGATATTGTACATAGAGAATTTCAGAAAGATAATTACACTTTAGAACAGATTAATTTAGTCAAAAGAAAAGGAGTTTTCCCATATGAGTACATCCAAAATTTCAATAGACTAACTAAGACAGAGTTACCATCTATTGAAAAATTTCATAGTTAATTGACAGATAGTAATATTCCTACTGAAGAATATAAACATGCCCAAAACGTATGGAATATTTTCGGTAGTATTTGGAAGAAATTAGGATTTAGGAATGTATTCTGATCTCTATCTGAAAATTGATGTACTTTTACTAGCTGATATTTTTGAAAATTTTCGATCAACCTGTAAGAATGCATATGATCTCGATCCTACTCATTATTACACTACCCCTGGATTAACATGGGACGCAATGTTAAAATGTACAAATATGAAGCTTGATCTATTAACAGATATAGATATGGTTTTATTCATTCACAAAGATATTCGTGGAGGTATTAGTCAATGTTGCAATAGATTTTCAAAAGCAAACAATAAATATATGGGTGAAGAATTCAATAAGGATGAGCCAAACAAATTTTTAATGTATTATGACGTAAACAACCTTTATGGTTGGGCTATGACTCAATCACTACCATTTGAGGGCTTCAAATGGGTTTCAAATGTGGATATGTAAAATTTTTTCAATATCTCTGATGATAGCGACGTAGGCTATATTTTAGAAGTAGATCTAGAGTATCCACAAGAGCTGCATGAAGATCATAAAGACCTACCTCTTTTTCCTGAACATACTAAACTACCCGGATCAAAACAGAAAAAACTTTTGACAACGCTTTATGATAAAGAACGATACGTTATTCATTATAGAGCGTTAAAACAAGCTCTCAAATATGGACTAAAACTCAAAAAGATATATAGAGCGCTAGAATTCAAACAAAAACAATGGCTGAAACCATATTTTAATTTAAATACTGAAAAAGGAAAGCAAGCTAAAAATGAGTTTGAAAAATTATTTTACAAGCTTATGATTAATGCAGTATATGGAAAAACGATGGAAGACGAAAGAAAACGAAAAGATGTCAAACTGATCAATCAATGGGGTGGTAGATATGGCGCTGAAGCTCGAATTGCCCAACCAAATTTCCATAGTAGTTCCATCTTTCATGAAAATTTAGCTACTATTCAATTATCCTGGACAACTATCAGTATTAAAAAACCTATATACATCGGTCTATGTGTATTAGGTCTTTCAAAAACATTAGTCTATGAATTTCATTATGGTTACATGAAGCAACGAATTGGTGAAAAATGTAAATTACTTTATACTGATACTGACAGCCTCATTTATGAAATTCAAGATGTCGATATGTACTCGTATGAGATCATGAAAGTAGACATTGATAAATTTGACACATCGGATTATCCTGCTGATAATCAATTTGGAATGCCTCTAGCTAACAAAAAAGTTCTTGGTGTTATGAAGGATGAGTGCAATGCTGCTATTATGAGGGAGTACATTGAGTTACGAAGTAAACTATACAGTATCGAAATAATAAATAAGGATCCCTTGAAAAAGGCAAAAGGAGTGAAAAAACATACAGTAAAAAATACAATAACTATCTAAGATTATCGAAAATGTTTAAACGAAATGGAAATTATTAAACGTACTCAATGTAATATTCGATCTAAATTATATCAAGTAATAACAGAGAGAGAGGAAAAGACGGCACTAAGCCCTCATGATGACAAAAGTTGTATTTTTGATAATAATCCGGACACACTTCCATGGGGGCATTATAAAACTCTCGAAATTGCTGAAATGAAAGAAAGAGTTGAACAGCTACGAAGAAAGAGGTATAGAGAAGAAGACGAAGTGATAGAACAAAATAGTAATATGAAAAGATCCAGAATTGAAGAAAATCATTCTAGAGGGCAGCACTAGCGAAAGAATTCTACTCCTTCGACAGTTCCTAGATGGCGCTGATGGCTAGTAATGGAGAGGGAGAAACAATGGATACCCGAGTCTACAGAGTGGGAGAATGGTTTTAGATGAAGAATCATGAGAGAGGGGAGACTGAAAGAGAGGGAAGTGGCGACGGCGGCTTGAGCTATGAAAGTTAAAAGTAAGCTTGGTATGGGTGTTGATATGAAGAAAGGTAGTAAGAAACGAGGTAGAGCATTTAAAAATCGCCAAGCATGAAAGAAATGTAGAAAAATCAAAAAGCCGTCAGTTACATTGAATAAAATTATTAAGACGGTCTCGACAAGTAGTGTGCCTAACAATCGAGCTCTTGTAGTTATTCGTTCGGCTATAAAAGGAGCCAAAGAAGCTGTGAAAAAGGCAGGCGGTAGAAGTAAAATAAATATACCGCGTATTTTACTTATTCCCAGTAAAGTTGGTGGAGCGCTTCCTTTTTTAATTCCATTATTTGCTGCTTTAAGCGCCACTGGAGCTCTAGCTGGAGGAGCTGCTTCAATAGCAAAAGCCGTTAACAGTGCTAAGTCTGCTCAAAATTAATTGAAAGAAGCTCATAAACATAATAAAACTATGGAAGCTATTGCTATTGGTAAAGGACATTATTTGAAACCATATCGTAAAGGTTATCGTCTTCATCTGAAACCATATTAAAGTGGAAAAGGTTTAAAGCAAAAGCTCAAAGTAACTTTACTTAATCGAGCACTGACAGATCATGATATAAGAAAATATGCTAAAATACTAAAAATTTCAAATTTTCGAGGTGTTTTCATGCGTAATGCTCTGCCAGTCGATAGATCGCGATATAAAGAGACAGCTATTGTAAATTTAGATGATAAACATGAACCAGGTACTTATTGGGTGGCATACAAAAAGAAAGATGATGAGGTTATGTATTTTGATAGTTTTGGTAATCTACAACCGCCTATAGATCTATTGCTTTATCTCAAAGTTAAAAGAATCATGTATAATTATATTAGATATCAAGATTTTAATTCATATAATTGCGGCCATCTTTGTCTCAAATTTCTTTTAAACAAACTATAGAAAAGACGACTAGTATATAAAATACTCATTCAAAGAATGACTATCACTTGACATGAATCTGTCATGGAGAATACACTAATATTGAGTCTCTCGGGAACATCATCCGTACTCGAAACATATTATTTTCCACCGATCGAATTGATACCAAACAAAAAATACGTTCTTGGTCTAGTTGAGCTATTAACATTTAATTCAATACCAAACATTGACGTTGCTTATAATAAGTTTTACATTGAAGGTCAAGAAGCTATCACTTTACCGACTGGTAGCTACGAAATAGAAGATATTGAAAGCTTTCTCAAAGAAGCATTAGCATATAAAGGTATATCGTTTAACCTGAAACCAAATAATACTACTTTACGTAGTGTCATTCAGTGTAGTCAAAAAATACATTTTGAACCAGAAGATTCTATTGGATCAATTTTAGGCTTAATTAGACGTACGCTCGTTGAAAACGAAACACATAGTTCTGACTTACCCGTCACTATTCTCAAAGTCAACGCTTTACGTGTATAGTGTAATATTACTACAGGCTCTTACATAAACGATCGCAAAGTACATACTATATATGAATTTTTCCCAGCAGTCTCACCTGGATATAAGATTATAGAAGTTCCCTCTCAAGTCATTTACCTTTTAGTCGCTGTGAGGAGCATTGATCATTTTCAAATTCGTATAGTTGATCAAGACGGAAACCTAGTTAACTTTCGAGGAGAAGTCATTACAGTGCGAGTACATATAAAGACCATATCTTAGTAATGGGTATCATTTACAATATAAAGACCGGTCGAGGCTCTATTAAGAGACAAAAATGTCAATCAACAGCCAGTCAACAGTGAGCTATCAGACCGCTCACACCTCAGAACAGTCAATTCCTAAAAAGCTTGAGACTGAAAGTCGTCGAAAATCGTGGAACAAAATATTGTGCATATTAGTGTGCTGTATAAAACAACAGTTAGTGTTTGTGTGTTGTCACACTTTTCCGATTTAAGGGAGGCACAGCGTAATCAAACATTACCACCCTTCTCACTGGGCACCAACAGGTTGGCATAGCCCACTGTCTTTCACTTCTTCGCTTTCAAACATTTTGGAGATCCGGAAGTCAAGTTTGCTGCGACATCCCTGACGCACACAGCGAGTCGGAACCTTTTTCATCTAAGGCGGCGACCTCCTCGAGAGGAGTACCGATCTTTTCAAGGTTCAACGCTCAAGGAGAGCGGAACTGAAGGCTTGACCCTCGGTTTGGGCGCGACGGGACTCTAGTTGCCCCAACGTCTACTGCGTCGGAAGCACGCCGCCAAGCACGAGGCCAACCCAAATTGGGATGTCGGAAGAGAAACTCAGCTAGGACAGCCAGAGGAAATTCCTAAGACGATCAACCAACTAAGACTCCCCTCCTGGGCTCGCGTTCGAAAAACATCCCACCCTGCGTACCTGTATTAAGGGATTTCTCCCACGACTCACAGGTCCATCGCTTCGACGTATCTAGGCACATCTTCCCATTGCGTTTCGGTCATCCCCGCTCACGCTGGTGGGTATCCGTCATTCGAAAGGTTGTTTTTAAGCCGTTTGTCCCAAAGTCGGATTTCGCTTTCTAAAAGAATGGTATTATGACTTGGCTGATACTGATATTTGCTCTTTCAATTTGGTTTTTGACTTGTTATGTCAGGGCGGGGTTTCGTCTAGCCGACAAGGCGATTCCCCAGGCAGTTTTCAGTATCTTTGCCGGTCATGCTACGCATTCGGTTCAAAACTCCGTCGTTGGGTCAAACGTGGCAAATTGCGTTCGAATATTCAAGCTTCAGAATTTAGTTCTGAAGTTGATGTTCAAAAATTATCGTTCAAACTTTCAAGCTTTATAAGCTTGTCTGCGTTCAAAGTTTCAAAAATTAGGTTATTGTGGGAGTTTTTGTCCTTTGGTCAGGGACCTTGTAAGAGGCGGCGTCTTTCTACCATAGTTCGTGACTATTTTTCTGCGCTTTCTCTTTGTTATAGGTGCTCCCTCTCTGGGCTCTATGACTTTTCTAGCAAAGTCTTCAAAGGCTTTGTAGATTTTCCTGCTAGATACTAGGGCCGTTTCCGGGCAAGGCCATGTATAACCCTCCTTTTCAACAGCCTCTATTAATGGCTTCCTTAGTTCCCTTATATCTTCGCAGTTAAAGAGAATATGACTTTCGCTTTTTATTTCCCCACAGTTACACAATTGGTCTTCGCATAGTCCTCTTTTGTGGAGGTATGACTTAAAAGCGCCATGTCCAGTCATAAACTGGGTTGTGTAGTAATTGGGATTTAGCCACCTCTTCGTTAATCTATCCTTGATTATTAGGAAGTAGCAGTACGTTCTCCTGCCATTTGTGGCTGACTGCCATCTCTCCTGCATACCCTTTCGATTTCATCGTTGATGAGTTGTATGGCTTTCGAGATTTTTAGTCTGCCCGATCGAAGTTCTTCGGATTTAATTTGGATGCCGTGCATTTTAATCGATTTCCCTTTCCTGACGCAGTACTTTGCAACTCTCGCGTCGAGCTCTAGAGCTATTGGTCGAGAGGCTGCTAGCACATGCGCCGCTTCATGAGAGATCGATTTGTAGGCTTTGAGTGTTCTGCAAAGAACTGATCGCTGCAATCTTTCTAAAGCAGATTGTTGTTTGATGTTAGTTCTTTGCCACCAGCCCGCAGCGGCATATGTAACTTTCGATAGTAGGAAGCCATTATATATCTTTTTCATGGAATTGAATTTTAAGCCCCAGTTCGCTTTTGCTATTTTACTTAGCTTGAAGTAGGTGTTATTATAGTCTTGAACTACGTTTCGAATATGTTCTTCCAATCGGAAGCCCTTCGAGATCGTGATTCCTAGGTACTTGACTGATTTGTGCGTTCTAATGTTGTCTTTCCCAATTTTGACTGTAGGGTTCCTATTCTCGCTTAGCTGGCCTTTAAGCCATATTAGTGCTGACTTTTCCACTGCCAACTTCATTTTGTCAGACTTGCACCAGTTCACCATTATATTAATGATTTCTTGGGCTTGTCTTTCAAAATCAATGCGTGTCTTCGCCTTAATGATAGGAAGCACATCGTCTGCGTAGGCTAGTACTTCGTATCCTGCATCCCTGATTGCCCGAAGTGGTTTGTCAAAGATGACATTCCAGCCAACCGAACCAAATACTGAACCCTGTGGGCACCCCTTCGTCACTGTTTTCAGTGTTTCTTCGAAGTGAGCATATATGCCCACCTCTCGATCACTGAAGTAGCTCTGGAGGAGCTTGTAGATGTTCTTCGGGCAATTTCTTTCTTTCAATTGGGAAAGCAGGCTTGGCCACCATAAGGCGTCGAATGCTCCTGAGATGTCCAGTGGAATAGCGGCTACGTACTTGGTCGACGGATCAGATTCTGCCTCTTCTACTATTTCATGTAGTCTTCTAATGGCGTCCTCTGTAGATCTATTTGCCTTAAAGCCAAATTGATCTTCCGAAGACCAGTCCGAGCTATTAAGAATGTTGGATATTCTTTGAATCACAAGCCTCTCGAGTGTCTTTCCCGCTATAGGGAGTAGACATACATGTCTATATGATTTAATCTCGTTCTCGGGTTTTTCAACCCCTTTGAGTAACGTGATTAGCATTCCACTTTTCCATCTTCTGGGGAACACTCCGCATTTTAAGCAGGCGTTGAAAAGTCGCGTCAGTTTCTGGTGTAATGGTATTGCGTTAACAAGCATTTCGGACTCTATTTTATCTTTGCCTGGTGATTTCCCTGCCTTGTTCGCTCTAAGGGCCATTTCGACTTCCCTTGTTAGGAAAGGCATTACGTCGCCGGTTGTTGGAACCTCCCGCATATATCTGCGAATTTCTGCATGTGCATCGTTTTCGCAGCTTGGGTCGTCATCAGGCATTAATCCTTCTAGTAGAGCCATGCTTGTTTCTTTCCAGTCTTTTGTAACTGAACCATTACGGTTAACCGTGCACATTGCTTTTGAGATTCTGACTTTGTTGGATGCTTGTTTGTATGGATACGTTCTTTTCGCAAGCGTTCTTTTCGCTTTCAATAGTGCAGAAGTCTCGCCAGCTATTGCTTTTGGCTCTTTTAATAGCCGTTGCATATTGGGAATTCATTTGACTCAATTTTCCAAGTGATCTCTGGAGGGTTTTCCTTTGTTTTATATTCGGTCCTTCCTTGTTTTTCAGAGCAGCGATTTTTTGTTGTCTTTGTATCGCTCGCTTCTTACTTCGCAAATCAGGATTCCACCAGGGTTGAGAGCGCGTTCTTCTCATTTTTGATGGAATAGAGTCCTTTGCTGCCCTTATCAGAACTTCTTCAAATTTTGAAACATAAGTTTCAATGTCTTCAGCGGTTCTTAAAGGGAGTTTAGCTAGGTTCTCTTTCTCGAATTTACAAAGTCTCCCGAATTTCTCCCAATCAGCTTTTCTCATGGTAAACTTTGGTTCTAATCTTTCTTTGGTTCGTATGAGTCTGGCTGGTTGTGAGGCAAAATTCAGTTCAATCACTATGGGCCTGTGGTCACTGGTGGTCCATTCTTTCACCGCCCAGCTAGCCAAGAGGTTTGACAGGTTCGACGTGTGTAAAGTTACATCGATATCCGTCTCGCCCCTCGTGCTACGGCACGTTGGAAGTTGGTCCCTTCTATTGGCCACTATTAGCCCGAATTGGTCTATGAATTCTTCAATGACTGTTCCATTCTTGTCCTGTGTGTTAGACCAGATCTTTGACTTGGCATTTGCATCCATTCCAACTAAGACTCTTTTTCCTTTCAATTGCTTTAGAGTCTCAGCTAGTTTGTCAAGATAGGTCTTCCTGCTGTGGCTGAACTGGCAGTAGATGCTTACGAAGTAAATTTCGCCAAAGGCTCGGACCACTTGTGCGCAAACACAGTGGGAGTCGCACAGATTAGAAATCTTGGTAGCGGTGACTTTGTGCGGATTGTAAAGTATCGCAGCTTGAATCTTTTCACCCTTTTTGGATCCATGAATAGCTGCGATGCTGCCCATACCTGAAATCGCGTTATTCCAGTGATATGGTTCTTGCACCAGTGCCACCTGTATGTCAAGATTTCTGTCTGTCATGATTTCTCCCAGCTCGTCGTTGGCTACTTGCCTTTTGTTGAGGTTCAATTGTATGATCCTCAATTTCGGGCCCAGTTCGGGGTTTTGTTGTGCGTTCAATTTAAACCTTTTAACTGGTGGGCAATCGTCTTTGCTTTCGTCATTGTTTGGTTGCGAGGGAAACTGAGTTGACACCGGAGTGTTAGAGCAGTGCTCTGGTTTCTCAACGGTCGTCTCCTGCTTACGTTTCCTCGCTTTGTTATACCTAGAGTGGTTGACCATGTCGCTTTCAAGGTACAACGCAATGTCTAGTTATATTTTTCCTCCTTTGGGATCGCTGCTGGCGATTTAGAGGGTGGCTTTCGACTTTAGTCCTGGCGTTATCTTTCGCGTTCTACTAAGCAAGTGGCGTTTGAGTGGCGTTCAAGTGCGAGCAGTCAGTACTTGTGCGTGTGCGTGTTGACTTGAGCTTGAGCTTTGTTACCTTATCGGGTTTCTCCATGGTTTCCCATGGCTCTTTTATTTACATTTGATTTATTAGCTAGTTATTTTTCTAGCTTTTAATCTGTTTTTAATTTTTGATTATGATTTTGATTTTGATTTTGATTTTGGTTTGCTTGTTTTTAATTTTTAAGCTTTCATTTTTATTTTGATTTTTGATCTTTGATCTTTAATTGGTAACTTTCTTATTATTTATCGCAACTTAATACTACTCAATTTTAATTTTCTACTTACTGTACTACTGCTTATGCTATTGCTTAAATTACTGTTAACTGCTTAGGACTAATCTTATTATAATATAACTTAAAACTAATTACGAGTGTACCAGCGTGTTTTTATTTCACGCTGGGTTTGATTTTTAATCAAACCTCGTTTGGTCAAATCCGGGTTAGGTGTTAGACGAGTTGCAACCAAAGTAGCATTTGAGTGAGCATGTCGGGTTTCCGCCTTTACTATCATCTTAGCCTGTGTTCGCCATTAGCAGCACTGGATCTGATAGACTTTCAGTGCATGGTTTTCGCTTCCAATTGCAAAATTGCTTTAGTTATTAGGGCTCAAAACAATTCCTTAGCAGGAAGGATGCTGCCCTTCTGTGGAAATATTTTTCCTAAGGGTTTTGGCATCCGTAGTGCGTTCAAGTCATCGAGAGTTACTCGGCCCAATGGACTGTTCTCTCGCACAATTGGTGTTGGGCCTTACTCCGGGAGCTCGAGGCAAAGAACTTTGGGTGGCTGCTATGACCACGGCCGCGACTCTTTACCCACAGTGGTGGCACCTACCGATTGCCAGTCGATAGGGAGTAATTTGTTATCTACCCGAATTAAATTCGGATTGCCGAGACCATTGGTCCTCTGCAACTAGCTCCCGGAGCGGTCTCCCGTCCTCTAAGAGGGCGCGCGGTACCACAATCCTAAGAGATTTCCTCTCAAGTGACACCCGGATTTTGGCTTTTCTGGGCTCGAGTTGAGCTCTTGGGGTGTGGTAGATTCCGCGTTGAATGTTTGGGCGTTTACAGGCCGCACCTCACCACGTATTGTTATGGTCCGTGTTGTTTCGTTTTGTTTGGCCGGTTGGCCCGTAGCCCTGAGGGCGAACGTTGTGTGTTTTGCCTACTGTTTCTTTACAGAGACAGCGTTTTCAGGCCCACCGCGTGAAGGTACACACATCCGCACTTGTGATTGCAAGTCTTTGTTCAAATATACATTGCATTCACTTCGGGTCGACTAGCATTAGTTGCTTGTCGAGGGCAATCGGTGACGCATTTTGTACTTCAGCATTTGTATATGCCCGTACACAAAAGAGAGAGTTTTCGACGTCCTCGCCTAAAACAATGAGTTGTTTGTTTGAGGAGTCTCCGTTCTCTGCTAAGGAAGACAATTACCGTCCGCCGCTTTGACAAAAGATTTTTGCACAAAGTGACCTGGCCAGCCTCGCGGCTGGCCATATGGTGCACTATATGCATCATCCATGTTTTTGCTAAGCGGATTATAATCGAGCTTCCTGAGAGCGTCGTGATTGCAACCGCCTGTATAAAACAACAACAACAATATCGAGGGAATTCTAGACATTCATTCAGCTGTCACTTTCGATGAGTCTATAGCTCATTGTGAAGTTCATGCACATCAGCCTTATTCATTATCATATTTCAATAATAATAGTGATGAAATCGATATAGCAATTCAACATCAAGATTTATCTCTGCTTCCATCACGCAGTATGATTCATATTTGCGGTCGGTTGACCAAGCCGGATGGTACTATGCCAGTGGAGAACACTTTCTTAGTCAACAACGCCCTCTGTCATTTGTTCGAGGAAATACGATATGAAATAAATGCTATTGAAATTGATAAAGTGAAAAATGTAGGCTTAACGAGCCTCGTGAAAAATTGGCTTTCACTCAATCCATGTCAAAGCTCTTTCGCTGAAAATGCCAGATGGAATGGTGATAACAATGAAATTTCGATATGTAACGCTCTAGGTTTTTTTGATGTGACTATCCCTCTCAGTATGTTGTTGGGCTCTTCTGAAGATTATCGGAAAATTGTAGTCAATGTCAAGCATGAACTTATTCTCACAAGATCAAAAGATGATTTGAATGCTATTTTAAGTATTCCAGTAAGGAATCCTGATGCTTCAGAAAAATAAAAAATTACTTTAACTAAGGTTGAATGGTTGATGCCATATGTGGTGATTGCAGACAAAGAAAAAATCAAATTACTCAATCAGATTGGACGAGATCGTGCAATTACTATGAGTTATCGTACTTGGGAAATGTATGAGTATCCAAAATTACCTCGTACATCAAAGCATGTTTGGAGTGTTGAGACTTCCAATCAATTGGAAAAGCGTCGCTTTGTTATTTTAGCTTTTCAAACTAAACGAAAAAGTTCAGTGAGTGTTAATTCTAGTAATTTTGATCATTGTAATATTAGTAATGTGAAGCTATTCCTCAATTCACAATGCTATCCGTATGGAAATCTCAATTTAAATATCAATCAAAATCAGTTTGCTGTTCTCTACGATACGTATACTAATTTTCAAAACGCTTACTATGGTAAAGAAAACGAGCCGTTACTCAATAAAAAGGATTTCATTAATAAAGTGCCGTTAATAGTTATAGACTGCTCCAAACAAAATGAAACATTAAAAAGCGCTCCAGTCGATGTTGGCCTAGAATTTGAAACTCGGACCGATTTTTCTGAAGATACTGCAGCTTACTGCTTAATATTATACGATCGTATTGTACAATATAATCCAATTAGTGGTGATGTTAAAAAATTAGTTTAAAATGAACAAGACATTATGTTATTAATGTACACAATGCTTTTCAGTAAAAAAATTAAATTATATATATATACTATATATATTGTTAGAATTTAATACAAATTACCTATAATCGTAGAGAGAGAGAGAGAGAGAGAGAGAGAGAGAGAACAGCATCCACACTAAACGACGTACGCACCTAGCAAGCTAGAGACGCTATCCCCACTTCTTTCTCTCCATCTCTCTAATTAAAAAAAATAAAGCATTTTATTTATTTTAATTTATTTTATTGAAAATTTATAATAATTATTACAAAAAACAATATTATTTTATTTTATTTTATCCTCTTTCTTTTTATGCATTCCTACTACCTTGAGGGGGCGAGTCGGCTTTCTCGTTGTCGGTTCAGCCGGAATCATGATTCTTCTACGCCGAATAGCCTCACTACTCTTGATTTGTGGCTTCTTCAGCACAGTTCTCTGTAAAATATTAAAAATATTAATTAATTTTGTTTAAAATAAACGCATAAATTATATAAATTTTATAATAAATATAAGTGTTTTCTTACCTTAGTAGACAAATCAATTGCCTCATCATGTTGTAAAATGTCAAGCAAAGGCATCGATGATGTTGCAGACGCAGATGTGGTAGACGTAGACGTAGATGACGCAGACGTAGACGATGTTGACGTAGACGACGATGACAACATCTCCGATTCTGAAGATGATGTAGATGAGGGCGACGCTGATGACGATGATTTTGCTGCAACTAGTCTTTTTTTTATTTTGTCCGCTAATTCATCCTGCACCGTCTTGGCCAGCTCAGCTTTTCCCTTGCGCTCTAATCGTGAGAATTCTTGTTTTTTTTCTCATTATTTCTGCGCGCTTCTGGCGACATAGCTGCGCCTTCACTCGCTCTTCTATAGTCTTCTCAATTTGATAGGCCAATTGTTGCGCGACCAGTCTTTCAGTCATTGATTCTTTGATCCACTGAAAAATGAAAAATCTGTATAGATACATGTATAGAATTAAATAATAATATTAATATACTTACTTCACGAACAATCGCAATAATCTAGGTGAGTTGGGCAACGTGTTGTGCGTTGCCTGCACACCTAAGCAACTGAAAATAAATAAATAAATAAATATTTAAATATTAAATATTAAATAATATAAAAAAAGACCTTACTGCGTTTAAAATAACAATGAGCAGCCGATACAGCAGCTCACGCGGGATAGCATTAGTACTCTGTAAATTATAATTAAAAATTATTAAAATTATATATATATAATTATTTTTAATTTTTAAAATGATTACTATCGGTTTCCAGAAGCTGACAAACATTAACGATACTTTCCATTTTCACTAACACAAATTTTTTTACACAAATAAATAGAAAAACTAATTTCACAATGTGCTATAACTAACTTGATGTTTGCCTTGAGACTGACCGTCGAAAATCCTACCGAACGCTTGTAATAATAAGAGATAATATTTTTCTACAATATGGAGTATAAGATAAAGAGGGTTGGTAGCAAAACATAGCTGCTCTCTTTTTCTCACTTCCGGAAAGTAGTGGGGAAGCTTGATCATCCTCAAACCAGCTGTGATCTACATTTGTGATAGATATAGTTAACTTAAGATAAGAGGGTAGGTAGTAAGCATAGCTGCATATGCGCTCCTCTACTCCTCCGCGCTGTGGTCCACGCTGAGTCAGAGCTAGAGAGAGGGAGAGAGAGAGAGCACGCATCCTCAAGTGAGAACTATAGACAGCATGCGCTCCCCCTCCTCCGCACGCTTAGGCCCAAACCAAATGTTTGCGTGTGTAGCTAATATACACAATATGCATCCTCTAAGGTACATGTGGCATTGGCTCTAGTGGTAGAGCGCTAGCCTGCCAACCCAGAGGACGCCGGTTCGATTCTCCGGTCTGTCTCTTCATTTTTATCAAAAATCATCGCTATTTTCTACTCGCTTCATTTTCAATAAAGCAAGTAAATTGTCAATAATATATATTTATAACTTTTAAAAAAAATATATTTAAATTTAATTAGATTGAAAGCACAAGGTATAGGGTCCCTAGGGACTAGGAGCCCTAGTGTCTAGGAGCCCTAGAAACCTTCCTCAAAGAATTATAAACATTTATTAACATTAATAATAATTAACATGGAAGCGTTAGGCCAGGGAATCAAAGGGTTAAACCAGGGATCTCCCACGAATATTGTTAATAATAATTGTTAACAATAATAATAACAATACCTCCCGCAGGTGTGCTGAAACATACGTATGTTGGAAGGTGGCACCGGCATATGAGAGGCCGAACGGCATTCGCACGAACTGGAAGTGCCCCAATCCTGGCACGGTAAAGGCAGTGATGGCTCGCGATTCGGGTTTGAGTAGTATCTGGTAATACGCGCTACTAAAATCGAACGTGGAGATGTAGTGCGCGTTTCGCAAGCGTCTCAATATATCCTGCATGAATGGTAAGGGGTTTGCGTTTGGCTCGGTGACCTTGCTGACCTTCCGAAAGTCTATACAAAATTGATATGAGCCATCCTTCTTGCGTATCATCACCACCGGGCTCGACCAGCCGCTATTCGCTGGCTCAATCACCCCTTGGATGAGCATTTCCTATACCAATTTATGCATTTCTGGTTCGTCTTTATGTGATAGTGGGTAGTAGCTCTGTTTAATGGTTTCGTATCGTCGACTTGAATCTCGTGTTCTATTCCTGCCACACATACTAGTCCCGCGGGGGCCTGCGATAAGGCTTCGTTAATGGTCTTCTGCAATATTGTCTGTTGCGAGGCTGTTACCTTGGCCAGTCCTATAGTAGCCAATCTCAGACCAGCCTCTAAACTAGCTACTTCCAGTTTCATCTTGGTTTGCGATTTCTTGAGCAACAACGTAACAACAACTTGAGTATCATCGTTAGGATCCAGAATCGCTCTAAATAATCTAAAAAAATTTACTCCTAGAATACATTCATCGACGAAGGTTAGGAGTATAGCTACCCTCGTCGGCATCGTCATATCACCCACGGTGAACGGTAAAATCGCATGACCGACGATTGTTAACTTTCCTCCATATGGTAGTCCTGTCATACCCGCGTGGGTGGTATCCAACCTGACGCCCAGCGCCGACGCTATCTGAAGAGCATTGCTTTCCATTGCTCTGGTGGAAGCTCCCGGATAGAGATAGAGAGCTCTTATTTGAAAGTCTCCTATTTTCACCGGTAGCCACCAACGTGATTCCTGTTTCGGGGAATATATCGAAACTCATTCAGCGGCTCTACGCTTGCTCTTGGTATACTGTTGCGCTACTACTGTGCTCTCGTGCGGTAAAGTGATGACAACATTCGGTCGAACCACCTAGGTTTGGACTATTGGAGGTCCTTCGGGAATATAATCCGACGGTTTATCTACCGTTACGCGTCTCCGAGGGCGTGGGCAATTTCCTCTCCACCACCTCGGCCGATCTATGATCCTGGGCTTTACTGTCATCAACACTCCCTCTCTGCGCGTTCACTTTACGGACGTTCTTTTCATTAGCATTATCAGGGCAATCCTCGCTCTCATCGCTCAACGTACTTGTTACTATTAATACTGTTCGTGGTGGTGACGGCGACGATATTTTATTTACGGGGTTTGTTTTAGGGAATGAAGGAGTGGAGTTAACCCCTCCTAACCACTCCTTTCCTCGTTTCCCTTATTACATTCGGGACAGTACCTTTTACTGTACCTCAGCAATCCACACTCGATACACTTGAGTGGTTTGGAGAAATCTCTTTCCCGCTTTCCAAGAGCTTCTTGTCTCTTGGCGCGGTCCTCCGGGGTCGAATCTCGCCTAACAAAGTTATGTTTCATCCCGTTCGATATTTCTTCGTATTTAAAATCGCCATAGTTCCATGTTAATCCATGATAGTAGAGATCTAATCAAAGATTTTATTGTCACTTATATTTCTTGGTTAGTGTGCGTTATGGAAAGGGAGGTTTGAACAAGTGTACGAGTGGTTCTTCGATGTAGTTAAGTGGAAGTATCCCTAACTCTTTCATAGCATAAGTTTTGCCTGACATCATGAAGCTTTGCATATTCACAACGTACTCCATCGTGATAGAAAGCGACTACTGAGCTGCTTAAGGAAAGAGTAAAATCTTTAATACCCCTCCACCCCTCCTGGATAATTTTCTTAACGTATCCATTTATTGAATTATACTGAAGGATGCGATCGTATAGAATAAGATAATAGGATATGGTTCTTTCGAGAATATTTCCTCTAGTTTGAACTCCAAGTGCACATCTATTGGAGCAGTTTTCAATGATTAGATTTATCTTGAACACTCAATCACTATGAGTGACATACAATTTTTATATTCGAATTTTTTGAGCTTCGGTTCGGCATCTTTACCGTAGTAGACGTTTTGAAAATTGGTATACTTATCGTACATAATTGCATAATGGTTTTTACACAAATCAATGTTAAGATTGCCAAATGGATTGCAGTCAGAGTTCAGGTACAGTTTTACATTTCTGATGTTACAATGATCAAATATACTATCGTTAGAGTTTGGTTCATTTTTTTCATTAGTTCACATTGAAATGTATTTACATCGGTACTCGATCTCATGAGAATAAATTTATGTTACATAAATGTGATGTTCGTATCACGTATAAATAATAATTTGTACTCTCGTATCTAGTTGCGTTAATGAGTAAGAATTTGTTTCTAGTAAAATTACTCTAATTGCCAATAAAATAAATTGATAAATCAAATATATGCGAATATGAATAAGGTTTCAAAGAAAGTCAAACTATGCCCTAGTTTCTCATGGTTCGAATTGTCCCATAAGCAGAGCTAAAGTCTTCCTTGTAGAGAATATAATTCGGCCCAAGTTTCTTATAGCGCGAGATGTTCTATAAATTGAGCTCGAATTATAGGGAAGGAAAGTTATTTGTTAGTTTCTTTTTGTTTTTTTTTGTTTTTTGGTTTATTTTTTTATTTATTTATTTATTTACAATAAGAATTTTTCTGGAGTTGAAGGTCGCTCTTGTTACGTTGAAGCTATCTTTCCTTCTCTTTCCTTCCGTCCTAGCAATCCTTGCTTAGTTAATCACAATGAGAGAAAGAACTTAGGTATTAGCCAAGTTTATTCAATCTCATGCGCTCACTTTGCAAGACTAGAAGTGAATACTAGGCGTATTTATATACAGATTTTCCAGCCTATTTTCACAGGAACGTTCTCTTCGACAAGTTTTCGAATCTTCGAGAAACATTCGCGAATTTCGGGAAATCAATTTTCTTAATTTACAAGTAAATAAACATCAATACTCAACTTTCAACACAATTGAACTTTACAGAATTAGTTATTGGTCAATTTAGTGTAATTTACAATTATCATAAATAGTATCGTCAAAAGTTATTAACTAATAAAGTTAATTAATGCGATATTACAATATTTACAATAGAAAAATATTAAATATTTACATAATTTTATCGTTTACTAATTTTAGAAGTAATTTCTAAAAAGAAATATTCAAATTAGTTAATAACATTTGAATTATAACAAATTTTCATATTTGTAACGGTTTTTTCTATAATCTTATACCGTAATTACTAGATTAATTATCTAAGATTTATAAATTACAAAGCTATCATTACGTATAAAATCAACGCTTTCGTTCTATATACAACTTATTGTTTTAAATAAATTATTAATTATTTATTTATTAATGTTAAATAACAGTTTTGATGTTTTTCAAAACCACCACGTGTTAGACTGTTTTAGCTCCGATTGGTCCTGACTCGGGCGAATTGAACCTTCGATACGGTACCCCGACCGTTCAGCGAATGGATCGCGTTTTTGCCGACAATGTCCGAAATTCGTCTACGTGAGGGATAAGTGAGAGTAATGGGGGAGGGTGGTGCAGTTCGCTGGATTATTAAAATGAAAATACACGGATAACATAAGATAGATTTATATATATATATAGATACATAAGATAACATATCTAGTATTGATATCTCTATCGCGTTACTATCTAATTTACAATTTTATTAAATAACTATTCTAAATTACGAGGTCGGTCGTTGTTACGCACCCGATCCCGGTACGCAAACAGATGGATTCACCGAAAGGGGAACACTGAATATAATAAGTATTTGTCGAAATAAAGAGAGAGGGAAAACAAGGAAGAGATTTCGCTCTATAGAGAATAGAGCGCCGAAGTACTCACTCAGTTGTTTTGGTCCTTTTTGGTTTATATAAGTCTGGTTTGTGGTGTTAGTTTTATAATTGGAATTCGAAACACAATAAGTAATGGCAAACTCTTTTATTTTTGTGCTCGGAGACTTAACTAAAGTCGAATATAAATAATGGGTTTGATTTAATTAATAACTCTGGCCAAAGTAGCGTCCGTACTCAAGAACCGGCTAATCGCAACTCCTCGCTACCGCAGCCTACTCTCCCTCTCTTCTTCCTATTTTTCGTCTCCTTCTCATTGCTTTGTCTCTGCTGCAAAGGCTCAACAAGCGCGCACACGTGCGCTGCTGACTTCAGCAGCTTATCGCTGAAGTCTTGGCCTTGACGCTTTGACTATATGTCGAGAGTTTGTTTTAATCACTGGTCAATTTCTGTCACATAACACCCTTCCCCCGTTAGAAACGTTGCCGCCCTCGGCAATTTATCATGAGCCACAGGTTCTACAATTAATTATGAATAATGGTGTTACGTCTCGTGCATCAACTACGAATAGCTAATGAATGAGACGTTCCAATATGTTGACTAGTGGTCGGATATGTCTCACTTATAATAAATATATGTGGAAATGTATGTCTGATAATTGTACTACCTTGATAATCGTAGCCTTTAATTGTTGATAAAATGTAGCAGGCTCTAACTGCTTGTTGAATTGTATGAATGTAGCAGGCTCTAACTGCTTGTTGAATTGAATAAATTGTAGCAGGCTCTAACTGCTTGTTGAATTGTATGAATGTAGCAGGCTCTAACTGCTTGTTGAATTGAATAAATGTAGCAGGCTCTAACTGCTTGTTGAATTGAATAGGATAGGTTTGAATAATACTTGCACGATATTACTTGTAACAGTCGCGAGTTTATTAAGAAAAATGATCACCAATTGTCGGACCGGTGTGTACGGAGTAAAGATAATTTCTGCTCACCTTTCGGGTGGTTCGTCTTATATACATAAATTTGTGCTTAATAAATCGCTGATGTTTCTTGTGTAGTTGAGTAATTTTCTTTTTGAGTTCATTGTGTGTTGTGTAATGCTGAGTATGGTCTTTGTGTTTTGCTGCTGTATCGTTTTCTGGTGGACGTGTATATAGTTTTGATTTTACGAAATTCGGGATTGCACTTTTAAAGAATGTAAATGAGTAAAGATACGTCTTGAGACGTAACAATGGATTGGCAAAGAATAAATCAGTGACTAAATTAGTAAATATATAAGTCCTTTCTCTCTAGTCTATTATCGTAGCTAAATAATTGTTATAATAAAATTATAATTGATGACAGCGTATAAAGAAAGGGGTGTGTATATACATTTAATAAGGGAATAACCCGGTCCTAAATTGTTATCCGCGTTAAATCATCCGAGATGGCCTGCGCCGTCTTGTTGGTCCCTACCGCTGGTTGTGCAGGTCCAGCGAGGTCGATTAGTGTCTGCTCTGGTTTCACGTTACTAACGTAATCAAACTTTCTAATACTACAGTCCTCCAGGTGCTGGTCCCATTCTCTTAATTGTATAGACCTGCCGCAGAAGTAGTGTTTTTTCAAATTACCTCCAATCTGCATATCGCAGAGTAACACGTGCTTGCTACGTTCGTTAGAGGTAATCCAGTGGCCGCAGAGATCGTGTTTTTCGTACAGATCCAACGCGTTTTCGCCGTACCTTATGATCCTGGGGCGAATAAGTCTGGCTTTCAAACACTGGCCAAGCTTATTCGCGACCACCCTTTTTCCGTCGGAGGTATAAATAAATGCGGCGAACCCAATTAAACCGTTCCCATTCCGCATTGGTATCTTATTTATATAATCTATAGGGCCAAATTTTAATAAGGCCTTATTTGCCATTGCTTCGGTCCGGCGGTTGCAAGCACGACGCTCTCAGGAAGCTCGATTATAATCCGCTTAGCAAAAACATAGATGATGCACATAATGCACCATACGGCCAGCCGCGAGACTGGCCAGGTCACTTTGTGCAAAAATCTTTTGTCAAAGCGGCGGCGAGTAATTGTCTTCCTCAACAGAGAAAGGAGACTTCTCAAACAAACAATTCGTTGTTTTGGGAGAGGACGTCGTAAACTTCTCTTTTCTGTACGGGCATATGCAAATGCAAATGCTGAAGTACAAAATGCGTCACCGATTGCCCTCGACAAGCAACTAATGCTAGTCGACCCGAAGTGCAATGTCTATTTGAACGATGACTTACAATCACAAGTGCGGATGTGTGTACCTTCACGTGGTGGGGCTGAAAACGCTGTTTCTGTAAAGAAACAGTAGGCAAAACACACAACGCTTATCCTTACTTGAGCATCGAACATCTGAATTAAACTCCGAAGTTCGATGTTTTGAACGCGAATTAGAATACCAGATTTAGCCTAATATTGGAAATTAATTTGAATGAGTGGCATGACTGGCACGAATATTGAAAACTGCCTGGGGAGTCGCCTTGTCGGCTAGGCGAGACCCCGCCCCTGACCCAAGTCAGAAAATATCAATCGAAAGAGCAGAGATCAATATCAGCGAGTCATAAAAGCCTTCCATAGAAAGCGAAATCCAAGACTTGGGCGAAAATCAGGGTACAACTTTCCTTTCGAATAACGGATACCCACCAGCGTGAGCGGGTAAGACCGAAACGCAATGGGGAAACGCGCCATGGCACGTTGAAACGATGGACCTGTGAGTCGTGAAAGCAATCCCTTAATACAGGTACGCAGGGTGGGATGTTTTAAACGAGAGCCCAGGAGGAGAGGCTTAGCTGGTTGATCATCTTAGGAATCTCCTCTGGCTGTCCTAGCTGAGTCTCTCTTCTGACATCCCAATTTGGGTTGGCCTCTGCGGGGTAGTGGTACCAGATCAAGCAAATCTCGTAAGATTTGTATGCCGCGTGCTTCCGACGCGGTAGACGTTGGGGCAACTAGAGTCCCATCGTGCCCAAACCGAGGGTCAAGCCTTTAGTTCCGCTCTCCTTGAGCGTCGAACAGTGATAAGATCGGTACTCCTTTCGAGGAGTTCGCCGCCTTAGATCAAAAAGGCTCCGACTCGCTGTGTGCGTCAGGGATGTCGTAGCAAACTTGACTTCCGGATCTCCAAAGTGTTTGAAAGCGAAGGAGTGAAAGACAGTGGGCTATGCCAACCTATTGGTGCCCAGAAAGAGGGGTGGTAATGTTTGAATACGCTATGCTACCCCAAAACCGAAAAGTGTGAATCAACGCAAACAATCACTGCTTCGGTTCAATTATAAGATAGTAAAAAGTAAAGCCTATTTAAGCGATTGTGCTTATGGCCAAGGTTTTTTGTTTGGAGGACCAGTGCGGCACTACTCAGGTCGGTATTTTGCCCGTCCTCTTCATCAGATGAGTCTGGTTCATCGGCGGCTTCCGAGAGGTCGTTGCCGTCAAATATTGCCTTCTCAAACTGATAATAAATTTTAAGTATGGTCCTTTAGAAAGATGAATTATAAGATAGCGATAAATCGGAAGTGAAAGGTATAACGAGAAACGTTAGACGGGGTCTTACAATTAGTCCACGGGTAGTATCCACAAACATGCGGTTATTCAAGGTATTATCTAGTCGTCGATGCGTGTATAACTAAAATTAACAAAATTGACAAAGATGATCATACTTAATTTGAAAGAACTTCTTTTAAGCTATAAAATATTTACTTTTAGATAACGTTTTAGTATAATCAACTTTCTTCCTTTTTTCCTCATTTTATACATAAGTTTCTAAATATTCTTGCTCTTGGTCGATGTTTATGCTTATTTCGTCTTCAGGTGGAGTATCAGCTTGGTCCATGGACTTCGCGTTTTTCGCGGGCTGATGAATCAAGGCGGTTAATTGTTCGGTCCTGGTCGAAGAGATCGATTGCGTATTTACCTTGGGTTCAGGGTCAATTGTAGTATTGCTTGTGCTTACGACTATAAGGTGTGACGGTGGTCTTTTAACTTCTGATTTTGGATAACGTCTGTTAGTCTTTTTCTCCCTTATCCTTTTCTGATGCTGTCACATGCAAGTCCTGTCATGGTCTTCGTAAATCGTAAGCTCTATTTGTTCATCACATAATCAGTGGTGTTTGGTTCCATGGTCCTGATTCCAACTTCGTTTCCGTACTTGCGCGAATTCTGCGCCATATATTGGATCACACTCTTCTACTGTCCTGTTGGCGTCAGCTGCGTTGTAGTATTGGACCTATCCCAAGGCCAATGATCCCCTCGAGTCTTTCAATACTTTGTGATATAGTAAGGGTCCGAATTTTACGAAATGCTCGAAAAAGGCCATTTCTCTTCGATTTTCTTCGATAATCCACGGTAGTCTGCAGAATAAGCGTGTGTTATCAGTTGGTCTTGGTGGAGATTTCTTAAAGACTCTGGTCCTTTCTATACGCGATGAATGTTTAGTTATTGGGTCAGGGGTCCATGATTTAGTCCTCCTAGCTATTTTAGCATGTTCGATTTGATCGAATTTACATAACACAACTTTTACCCTGCTATTGGCAACTTTTTCCAGTGCACGAAACTCCTGAACTGGTCCGATCTGTTCCAGTCTGCGTAGAAGTTCATTTAATAGCAGGTGGTCAGGGTAAAAAATTTTTATACTTTTACGGTCCTGTACCGTATTACTGGTTATTTCACTCATGTCGTGTTTTCTTCTCTTTTTTTTTCTGAAACAAATCGTGAGTTGGTCGTATAAGTATGTTAGTAGTCATTAAGTTAATTCTGCGATTTTGGTTTGCAGTGCAAGGGTATTGTCGTGTCGCTTTTGGGGGTTAGGTTTCGGTGTAGAAGATGCTTTTCATTTTGTTTCATTTTGGTCCAATGAAGCGTCGCTTAACGTATGACCAACACGTTTTCTTGGTTCATCCGTGCGTTTAGAATCCTTCCTAGTCTTAGTCATTTTTAGACTTTGGAAAATCGATGTGGTTCTCGCGATAGGTCTCGATTAGGTGAACGAATGTTAGGTGATTTGTGAGTTGTAGTGCTATATGAGGTCTATGTGCAGTTAGTGCACCATTTATACGCAAGTGCGATCAGTAACATTATCGTAATAATATTGATACTTAATCCTCCGTAGATCAGTCTGGATTGATAGGTAGTAATTTTATTGTGTTGACTTATAATTTCTGCCTTGTCCATAATATCATTTAAGGCTTTTTCTTGGCTAGTCCACATTCCAGATTGCGGGACCCATTTTTCTAATTTTATATCTGAATCGAATAAGAGATGTACGGTAGCATATAGATTCGTTAAGTTGAGGTTCAAATTTGGTTTATATAAATAAATGTTTGTGTCATTTTTTTAGCTTCTGTTAACAGAGTCGCATCGCTCGTGTATCCAATACAGCCTGGGGCGATTTTGAGTATCCCTAGCCATTGTATGTGGATCATCTGGTCCATTCGATCCGGGCAAGCGATTCGTATAGTGTCCAGTTGATGAGCAGAGAAAATCCACGACCCGTCCATCGAAATATAATTCCAGTGCGTCGTTTCCTGACTTTTCAGTACTATATCACAATGGTACAACTCATGGTTGGATGGTTGTAATAGCATTCTTAATTCACAATTTTTATTCAGATTAACATCTAGAAGGGGTCCTTTTACTGAACATGACATTTTCCTTTTACTGAATGCAATCTGATAGAGATTGATGGTCCATTTGCATATACTGTTTTTGATCCGAGCTCAAAGCTAAGTAATGGTAATTATATTTTATATATGCCGACTTTTTTTTAGAGATCGATAATTGTGGTACTAATATAAAATGCAATCTATATAAATTGTAGTAATTTCTGTCCACTAGGGGCAAGTGCACCACTATATATGTCCGTTCTTCGCGATGCGATGCGTCAATTTTGGAAATTCTAACAACTTCTTCCGCTCTGAAATGCTCCATTGGAATAGGGAAATCAAGGTCCGTTACAATATGTTTGATATCATTAGCTATTTCATGCATCACATCAATGTCTATTAAATCTGGGTGCATTTTCCTTCTTTTAATGCACGGAGAATTTCTAGAAATCTTTCTGAACCTTTAATGAAATAATCTAATCTAGATTCCAACATTCTTCCAAAAGATTGTACAGAAATCATATATTCTAAGTGTGCGTTTTCACTTTCTAATTTTTTGAATTTCTGCTGCATCTGGGTCCCAAGATGAAAGATTTTGTCACCATGTATATCTATCATTTTGAATAATTTGTTTATTCCCGTGGTAATAATGTGTGTCCTTTTATTAAAGAGATTGATTAACGATTTCTGGTCTTGGTATAATTGATCGATGTTTGCGTCTATTTTATTCGTTTCGTCCACAGTTACCAATCCAAACAAATTGTGGCTTAAGCTTCCTATCCCTCCAAACGGTATTAGTCTTTTGGTCCTGATGCTTCCGGGCCCCCGAACCTTGGGTGGCTGGGTATTTCCCATGTTTCCGATTGATTTAGTAATTTCCGCTTGTAATTGTTGAAGCGTGAGCTCTTTCACATCCAAAATATCTTTGTTTAGCATGTTGTTACACGTCATTCCATCTAGGTGTTTGGTGCAATTCCCAAGTAATATATGAAAGTCATAATAGTTGTCCTGGCCAAGAAGTACTTCGTCTCAACTGTAATATATACTTTCCAATCCGCTCTTTTTATTCTCATGGGGTCCAATCTTTTATAATATAATCCTGGGTTTTGGCTCAAATTCTCTATTGTGTAAGCTTGGGAGTCCGTAACAGATAATGCGAGTAAAGAGCATTGGAGAAGAAAGAGAAAGTTTCGCATGTTGGAAAGGAAGAACCTAGAAGGTACGAGACAGTAAGTGTAGATTTATAGCCTTAAAAGATCAAGTTTAAATAGCATATAGTCAATGTCTCAATTTCAGTTTATCCACGTGTTTGCGTACTTTCTTTCCATTCGGAAATTCTAACAAAATATTTTTTCGATTTAAAATTTCGATAATTTTCAAAGGTTGTTTGTAGTAACTATCGGCCTTGCCTATTCGCGGTTCGTTTAGGACCCATGCATAGTCTCCTACCTTCCCATTGAACGTGTTAGATTGTCTGTCATACCGCTCTTTTGATTTTATCTTCTCACGTATTTGATTTTCGCTGGTCGTTATCTTTAATTCGGTAAGACGTAAAACAAGGTCTTTCAAATATTGATTGTATGTTCATAATTTTTCTTCTCGCGGTATTTTCATCGGGAACCGAGCAATTCGTTCATATACTAATTCGAACGGGGTATAGCCGGTCGCCTTATGAATACTAGTATTATATGTGAAAACCGCGAACGGCGTCAAACGGTCCCAATCGTCAAATCGCTCTGAATATATACGTATAAAGTCTATCAAGGGTACATGGCTCCTTTCGAGTGACCCATTGGTCTGGGGCCTATAACCGGAAGTGGTTAAATGATGGATTTTGAATAGGCGTAGAAGCGATTCTACAATTTCCGACAGGAAACTGGTACCTCGATCCGAGAGTATCGCTCTCGGAGCACCAAATTGGCAGACTAAATGCCTGGCTAACGCATCGGCTATAGTCATGGCCTTCAAGTCTTTTATTGGTATTACTAGTAGATATTTAGTTAAATTACATTGCATCGTCAATACGTGGCAATTTCCACTAGGGGTGGTCCGAAGTTTTCCTACAGTATCAAACTCTATCAGCGTATCTGTGATCAACATTGGCTCTTTTATTTTATGCCGGTCAATTCTTTTCTCGAGGCACCTCGAACATCTTCTGACGTAATCCAGCACATCATTGCGTAGTCCATTCCAATGATACCGAGCCCTTATCTTTTGATAAGTTTGATTGACTCCCTTATGCCCTCCCACAAGACTATCATGTAAAGTTCGGATAATCTCTTTTCTTTCGTCCTCTGGGGGTATAATGGATTTACCATAGAAAATTGTAACCTTTACAGGACTATTTTTGAATATTCTTATCAAGATTTCGGTTGATAGTCCGTGCCCTAAGTCATCAGAATAATCTCCTCTTCGAGCTATACGAAAACTGCTCAGTTTTTTCTGCAGGAGCAATTTTTTTAAGTTTATTAAACCTATTTTAATGGCTTCCATGCTAGTGGAGTCGTGGTACTTGTTCTTAACAACAATTGAGAAGACATATTTGTTTTTGTACTCGGTTGTTAAAATCTGTCCAATTTTAAGCTTTTGATTCTTCATGTTCCGTAAATCTATTGCTCCGATTTCCTCTAATAGCTTGGAGATGGAGCTCTTATTGTCGCAATTCCGTGAAATAAAATGAACAATGTTATCCCTCTTATAAGTCAAACACTGCTGGCTCGTGCTGACATTATTTTGAAGGATATAATTTGCAGGTCACAACGTTTGATCACCGCTAGTACCCTCGCTACTAGAAGTCGGATTTCGATAATTTTTGGGTCTTTTATATTGAATTAATGGTCCCAAGGGTGGGGGTACCATGAGAAACAATTCATCCTCTACAGGTGCTTATGAAAAATATAATTCTACCGGCGTTTCGTCTTTCGTAGCCGATTCCTCAATAATAGCGTTTAGTCCCTTGAATTTCACTACAGGACGTCGCCCCTGAACCATGGGCGTACTTTTGGCAGTTGGTGCTCCTTCCTTTATGCTCGGAGTCACTGAAATTTCTCTATGACGAGGCACTTCTGCCTCGTCGTCACGGTTCTCTTTATTGATTTCGCTTGAATGCTCCGTGTATTGGCTCTGGTTTTCACGTGACGCGTCGTTTTCATTGCTATCACTACTCTGTTCAATTTGAGAGGCAACGACCTTTTGAGATTCTTCCACCAACTTTCTAATTCGTCCAGCCATTTCTTCATTAGTATTATTTTCGTCGTCATATGGGTCGAGTTCCCATAGTGTTTCCTGAATTTCTGGAGGCGGTTCGTCACCGTCTGAAAAATGAGAAAGCATTTCTATGGTTTTGTTATCTTGAGCTAGACCCAAATCGTCCCAAAAGTACGATACGTTGTTCAAGCTCCTATGTCGACGTAGACTGGCTTCGAATTTCTCTGCCGACGTCCAGACTTCGTCTGGTGTCAGACTGGTCTTTGGTCCCTTTTCTAAATCGTCGTCGTCACCTCGACCTGCGCTGTCTGCGTTTTCCTTGGAAATTTCGTCCTCAAGTTCCTCAGAACTTGCACTAGTTTGGGGTTCAGTGATCGGTATTTCAATTAACTCTTCGGTTGTTTCGGATAGGACTTCCTCAGTCGTCGTACCACTTGACTTATTTATCTTCGGGCCCTTCGTTTGGGTTTCTTGATCCTCACTCGCTTTTATTTCTGTATCTTTACCTCTCCTTAGTCCGCTATGTTGCGGGTCCTCTATGGAAGCCTGGTTGTCTGTACTGTCATGAGCTTCTTTCGCGTCCCTGTCCTCTACACCAGTGGAGGACATCACAGAACGTTTCGAGAAACTGGGCCGTAGTTCGCTCACATCCGGCTCAGAGTGTGACATAATCGAGCTTTGATTCTCAGTCCAATCGGTTTAAAATTTCTTGCACGCGCCAATGTAATTTCGGAGAGGTAGCTTTTGGACGAGCCGACTTTCGTTTCTCGTCCTCATTTGCATTTTTATTTACAACTATTTCTATTCCGAAAGTACTTGCCACGGACTCATAATTTTGGTTGGTTAATCGTTTTCTCTGTTGGGTTTCCTCGATGGGTTCTGTACTCGAGTCGTCTGTGGAAAGTTCCGCTTCGTAATTCTTTAGTTCTTGAACTCTATTCGACAGCATCTTTTCTTTATCGGCTGGCGCCCAAGTTTTCTCGTGTATTTTAGTATTAGTAGCATTTGGGCGAACATTCTTAGTATATTTCGATGTCGTAGTCACAGGCCTTTTACTTCTCGTTCTTTCTGCTATAGTGCTATGATCCAGCTGCGGTTTTCCTTTATTCGTTTTGGCTCCTACTGGCCTGCCTTTCGGTCTAGGCTCGTTGGATATGGTATGCGCTCTTCTTCGTATCGCTACTGATTGTTCTGGATCTTCTTCGATCTGTTCTTTAGTGACTTTCCTTTTAGTCACTTTGTTTTTCAGCATCATTACTTGAATTTTCGGTATGTTTTTATTCAATTCTTTCTCTTTTTGTTCCTTTTCATCCAAGTATTCTTGTAAATTTACCGGGTTCCTTGACAATGCATCGGCGTTACAATTCAATTTCCCCGCCTTGTACTTGAAGGTGTATTGGTAGTCCATAAACTTGAACATCCATCTCATAAGGCGTTTTTCAGGGTCCTTACGCGTATGCATATAGTTCAGAGGTTCATGGTCACAGACCAGCGTGAATTTGTTGCATAAAAGATATGGCCTGAACTGATTCATCGTGTATAAAACCGAGATACACTCTTTCTCAGTGGTCGTATAATTTCTTTCGGGTTTACTTAACAGTCTTGACAAATAAGCTACAGGCCTATCGACTCCATCTTCTTCTTGCGAAAGTACCGCTCCAATCGCGTAATCTGAGGCGTCTGTAGTTAGTGTAAATGGTTTAATCAAGTCCGGAAATGTTAGAATCGGAGCTACACATAGGAGCTTTTTAAAGGCTTCTTCCTGTTCAGGTCCCCAATCGTATTCTTGTCCTTTTTTGGTAAGATCATTGAGGGGTTTGGCAATTTTCGAATAATCTTGAATAAATCGCCTATAGTATCCGGACAGTCCTAGAAAAGACCTAACGCTTCTCACTCCTTTTGGCCTTGGTAATTTCATTACAGCTTCGACTAGTTTAGGATCTGGCTCGACTCCTCGACCACTTACAATATGTCCAAGGAATTTTACTTCCCTAGAAAGGAAATTTACCTTGTTGGGCTGTAGGACTAATCCCGCATCCGATAGTCTCTCGAAAAGCTTTCCAACCTTCACTTCATGTTCATGAAGATTCTTAGCATAAACTATTACGTCGTCTAAGTACACTAGCATCTTTACATTTAGTAGCCCGCGCAGCAATACATTCATCATTCTCTGGAATGTTGCCGGCGCGTTCATCAATCCTCCTGGCATCCTTTTATATTAGAAATGCCCATCAAACGACGAAAAAGCTGTCTTGGGCCTGTCTTCTTCTCTTAAAGGTATTTGTTGAAAGCCATTCGCAATGTCAAACGTTGAAAAATAAAAGGATCCCCTTAGTTGATCTAATATATCCCCTATATTCGGTAAAGGGTAAGCGTCACCGACAGTTTTTTTATTCAATTCTCGGAAATCGATGACCTTTCTCCACCTTGGGGTCCCATCACTTGCCGGGCTTTTAGGTACTATCCAAAGCGGCGAGTTATATGGTGAATTCGATTCTTCTATTATTCCATCTTCCAATCGTTTTCTTAACGTTTGAGAAATAAATTGTCTATGAACGGGAGGGTGCCTATACTGTTTGGTATTTACAGGAATTCTATTTTCAAGATGAATTTCGTGTTCTATTAAGTCCGTGCAGGGCAATGGTTCTCCAGGAAGTAGAAATACGTGTGGGTACCCTTTTAATAGCCGCTTAACGCTTTGGAGCTCGCTTGGACTAAGATGTCCGGTCCTAATCAATTGTAAGAGGTTCTTTCCCCTCTTCTTATATTGATTATTGACCTGCACGGCTACTTTGGACTCCGACACACTTTCGCCTTCAGAGCTGGAAAACTGCGATTTAAACTGTTCGAATGGAAAAATTTCTCTCGGGTCCACTTCAATGGTGACTTCCTCGTCATCATGTTACCGGTATTATTTACATTTCCGACTACTCCCTCTCCAAGAAATACCTTTTCGTCCTTCACGTCAATACTGAGCAAGTAGCCTTCTGTCAACTCGGTTTTGATCAAGTTAATTTGAATAACTTGACGGGACCTTGGTCCTATGGTGTACCTGACTTTACCGTGACTGACGTCGTCCTTTGCTCGACCGGGCTTAGTGTTACTAATCCCTTCGTTAGCAAGTTGCTCTATCGCATAATCCAGGTCTGAATCAGCTCCAAGCTCTGATATTTCATCGTCTTTTGGTACTATGCGCATAGCTTTGATAAGATTGTCTTGTAAGCGCTCCACGGGTACATTAACAGGTAGAAACGGTATCGGATTCATCAAGTCACTGTTTACCATTAGAGTTCCATTATAATACGATATAACTGCACTCGTGCCTATTAAATAGTCCTTTCTTAGCATGCCATCTTCTTCAATGGGGAAATTATTCCACACTATATGAAATTTAGCAGGCTTGCCATTTATTGTTAGGAATACAGTGCCTAGAGTTGGAACCGTGTGTGCAGTTATGCCACTCAGCGTAGTCGACTCTTTTGGGTCGAACCTCGTAGTTCAATGTAAAGTATTAAATTTTATAAGATTTACGGCCGATCCATTATCGACCATAAATACGGTCCACCGTTTATCGGTCTCGGGTATTCGAAATCTTACTCTTGTAGTCGCATAGATTTTATTATCTCTTGCTCTAGTTCCCCGATCTGCGGCAACTGCGACGACTGACTCGGAAGAAACGTCTCCGAATTTTTCAGTATTGTCATCACTTTTGCTGGCGGTACTCCCGGCTTCTCCACTTCCGGCATCTGTCGAACTTCCGTCATCAGTGTTTTCGCCTGTTGCTGCCGATGATTCTGAGCCGGGAATATCTGAGATGGGCCCGCCGCATTTACTCCAGGGCGAGCCCCGTTGGAGATTAAATTACCAGCATTTCCTCCGAACTGCTGATACGGCGGGTTCGGTCTTAACTCGTTGGTTTTCTGTTGTTGGTCATAGGCAATTGCCCTGTATCTTCGTCCCGTAGGATTTTGATACATGTCCGTATCAGGATTGTACAATCGTCCTGAGTGACCGCCATTATCTTGAAAATTTTTATTCTACTGGCGTCCCCTCCAATTTCTAAACATAAACTGCCTTTGCCCCTGGGACTGATTTTGCTGTTATTGAGGCTGGCTCTCTTGGTTCTGATACTGATTTTGCTGTCGTTGATTATTCTGGTAAAATCGTCCATTCTGGCGTTGAATAAAAAATTGTTGGATTTCCGCGGGTAACTCTTCCCATTCTTTGTAATATGGTTCCTCAGCTTCAACTTGCTGATCCTGAATATAGTCAACGTTAAATCCACGGTTAATCGACAGCCACTTACTCATATTAAGGTCCGCATTCTTCAGCTTATTCTTATTCCTAGTTTCTATGCGAAAGGCTTCCTTGTAAGCCTCCTCAAGAGACTTCGGCTGCTTAATATCGACTAAGTCCCTGATTTCTTTTGGAAGCCCATCAATAAAGGTTTTAATTGTGGAATTCTTTACCGGGGTCATCATAACATCGCTATATTCAACCCCAAGTTCTTCTTTCATCGCATTCTGTGCGCAGTTTAGTAAGATATTGATATGGTCGTGAAAATCTCCAACCGTGTCCCCATTTTTCATTCGCAAACTATGAATCTTCGAATCATAATAAAAGAAGTTCTTGCACGGGGCAAAACGCTCCTTGGGTACTTTAATTAGTCCCTCGGCAGTCGTTACGGTTTTACCGTAAATGCAATCTCTTACTGGTCCCCTTAATTTCGCTATGATCAAGCGTATAAAATTCGCTTCTTCCGTATCAGCTATAAGTGCCTTTCCGTTACGGATGTCCTGAATAAAGTCTTTTAGGGGAACATTTTTTCCATCAAATTCCGTGACTCCTTGCACAATATTTTACAAAGTAAAACTTGCTGACATACTAGTCAGAAAATGTAAAGTCACCTGTTCAGTCGCTATGGTAGGAAGACTTTATTGTTCTTGGAGTCAGGTGGGAAGAGACAAAAACACACGGAAAAAAAAATAATAAGACGCGATTACTAAATCACAAGCAAAATGATTATATAATATAAAAGTAAATAATAATTATTATTGCTAAGGGAGAAAAACAAAATTCGATTAAGAATGATAATAATACTCAATAAAATTTACACAAAGTAAAAAAAAAGGAGTAAACTCAAATCCACAAGTCCAAAATTACCGTAATTTGAATCGTTATTTTAATCTGACCTCCCTAACAGGAGTGAATAATATAAATTTCTAGCGAAGTATAAGACAATAAAACTGACTAAAGTTGCAAATAAAAATTCTATCGGTCGCTCCCCGTCAGATAAAAGTGTCGGATTCATACTAATCCCATTTAAACTTTTCATTAATCCTTATCATTTAAATGAAATAAGAGAAGAGTGAAATTAGTTAGTCCAAACCACTTATCAAACAAAAAGAGGAAAATAAAATAAAAAAAAACCTTTACCTTCATAAAAGGATTGAGGCAAAAGTACTTAGCAAAAGTAATTAATTCAATTAAAACTAATTAATAAATAGGTGATCACAAAATCTCTAAGTTAATTTTGTTAATGTTTGCAAATAATTAAGAAGCACGAGGAACACACTCGGTGCTTCTTCCCTTTGTTTTTTTTGTAGAAGGAAGAGAATAAAAGAAAAAAAACTCAGTCAACGGGAGAAATTCGAAGGTGTTCAAATTTCCCGCTGACTTCAGCGAAATCGAACGCGTGAGAAAGAACGAAAATTTCTTTCTCGCCAATGCTCAAGTTATACGGCGGAGGAAACGCTTCGGGTTTCAACTCCACGTGCCGTTCCCAAAAATTCCAGAACCAACACGTTTATATATAAAAAAAAATATATGTATGAATAAAATTAAGAAAAGGACACAATGATTTATCGGCAACTAATCGAAGGCAGATAACCACGCTCTGCTACCATTTGTTAAGTGGCAGTTTTGATGTTTTTCAAAACCACCACGTGTTAAACCGTTTTAGCTCCGAGTGGTCCTGACTCGGATGAATTGAACCTTCGATACGGTACCCCGACCGTCTCAGCGAATGGATCGCGTTTTTGCCGACAATGTCCGAAATTCGTCCACGCGAGGGATAACTGAGAGTAATGGGAGAGGGCGGTGCGGCTCGCTGGATTATTAAAATGAAAATACACGGGTAACATAAGATAGATTTATATATATAGATACATAAGATAACAATTCTAGTATTGATATCTCTATCGCGTTACTATCTAATTTACAATTTTATTAAATAACTATTCTAAATTACGAGGTCGGTCGTTGTTACGCACCCGATCCCGGTACGCAAACAGATGGATTCACCGAAAGGGGAACACTGAATATAATAAGTATTTGTCGAAATAAAGAGAGAGGGAAAACAAGGAAGAGATTTCGCTCTATAGAGAATAGAGCGCCGAAGTACTCACTCAGTTGTTTTGGTCCTTTTTGGTTTATATAAGTCTGGTTTGTGGTGTTAGTTTTATATTTGGAATTCGAAACACAATAAGTAATGGCAAACTCTTTTATTTTTGTGCTCGGAGACTTAACTAAAGTCGAATATAAATAATGGGTTTGATTTAATTAATAACTCTGGCCAAAGTAGCGTCCGTACTCAAGAACCGGCTAATCGCAACTCCTCGCGCGCCTGCCTCGCTACCGTAGCCTACTCTCCCTCTCTTCTTCCTATTTTTCGTCTCCTTCTCATTGCTTTGTCTCTGCTGCAAAGGTTAAACAAGCGCACACACGTGCGCTGCTGACTTCAGCAGCTTATCGCTGAAGTCTTGGCCTTGACGCTTTGACTATATGTCGAGAGTTTGTTTTAATCACTGGTTAATTTCTGTCACATAACAATTAATAACAGTTATTATTAAGCTGTTATTAATGAAACCAATTCTTACTCATGTTCTTTAGGTATTCATTTTGAATATGGACTATTTCCATTTTTCTAATAATTCATATTTATAGTGTAATAAACAAATTAACTTTGCATATTAAAATTCCTTATTATTTAATAATTAAACGCAATTCGTATTACTATATTCTAAATCTATGTACTAAAATCTATATAAGAAATACTTTGTTATATCAAAATTACGTCTAATTAACATATTTTTTCAAATCACAAAAAACATTATATCTATATCTATCTGTGACGTCACGCTCCTTATTTGGTTATGAAATTAGACTCTTGTACTAATACAATCGAATGATCCGTGAGGTGGCGCCGTTTAAGATGCTAATTTGTGTAAACAGATAGATGTGTTTGACGGGTTGCAGTGATTCAGTGAAATAATAAACTAGCTCATAGATAGGATCGTTACATAGCCCCCTCTTTAGACTAAATGATCTATGAGAAAGAAGTCTCATGATTCAGTTCTCTATGAGCTTTTATTATTATTCTTTTTGTTTGTTTTTCATTTTTTGGTTTATTTATTTATTTATTTACAATAAGAATTTTTCTGAAGTTGGAGGTCGCTCTGGTTGCATTGAAGCTATCTTCCTTTTTAACTCCTCGATCTTTCCTTCCGACCTAGCAATCCTTGCAGCCATGCCAATTGAGAAAATTAAATAGACATAATGTCAAACAAAAATGATCATAACCGATACTCCACCAGTTCCCTTTTTTAAAGTCAGCATAGACGTAGTAGGCCCACTCGAACCTACTGATACCGCAAACGCTTACTTACTTACATGCATGTGCACGTTTACCAAATACGCCATAGCGGCACCCATGCCAGACCAAACAGCTACTACTGTAGCTGATAAGCTTATTAAAAAACTAATATGTAACTTTGGAGCACATAACATCATAGTAAGTAACAGAAGCACTAACTTCACTTCAAAACTAATGAAACGTATTGCAGCTCGCTTCAAAATTAAGCATATTACTACAACGACTTATCATCCGAAGACTAACAATGTTGAACGAATTCATTTATCATTAATTGAATATCTAAAAATATTCACTTCCAAGACCAAAAGTTGGGATGAGTATGTCGAATTTGCTTTATTTAATTATAATGCAAGCCACCAGTTCTCGCCATGGGAACTGCTGTTCGCTCATAAGCCACGCCTACCAAGCGCAGAGCCCCTACTAGAGCAAGATTTACTACCTACCTACGAAGGCTACATGGAAAACTTGGTCAAACAATTACATAATATAGATGAAATAGCTAGAGAAAAATTAATAACATCTAAAGAAAAAACCAAAATGCAATATGATAAAAAAACAAATCCTAGCAAATTCAAAGTAGGTCAATGGGTTTTTCTAAAAAGTGGCCCAAAGCCACATAAACTCACAGGCAGTCACTTTGCCGGTCCCTACTTGGTCCTGGAAGTTGGAGAAAAAGAAAATATTAAAATTAAAATAAACGAAAAAGAAACTCAAACAGTCCACGCCAATCGTTTAAAAAAATCATACATCGAAACAAGTAGTAATTGAAAAATTATGTTTCAGATGAAAGCAGTAATTCTCAGCATCTTTTTCGAACAATACTTCAAAATAGTCACTCCTTTCATAGCCAACGATTGTTTTCAACGTTTTACTAACTTCACTACCTTCTCTCTTGTAGACATTGCTGAATGCGACATTTCAAATCCAATAATCAATCCTACTGTAACTGAAATATCCCTCCTCCAACTTAATGGTTTTGCTACTGCAAAAGTTCGTTATTGCAAAATAGAGATGAAACGATCAGCCAAGACATGCGGCGCACTCTTTCATGAATGGTCCCCCTCTTTTTCTGAAATAGAATATATTAAGGAAATAACACGAGAAGAATGCATTAAAATGCGCTATTATTGAATAATGACGATCGGAGATAATCTAGAACAAAACTTAATGATAAATCAAACAACCGTACACCTGATAGAATTAGCAGGATACATTGCCCCAGACGGTACTTACACTAACGCGGGAAGTTTCTTCAACCCTTACGGCACATTCAGCAATGTACATGTTACTGGCTATGTTAAAGTATCACTCGAAGAAAGATTTAATTCCGTAACGCTGAAAACAAATAAAATTAAACTCTAGTCCGGAATTTCTTGTCAATTTACCGAAGAATGTTGCATTGATAGCATATTTGGATACGCATTCTGGGACAGAACCGAGTCTCAGGGATGCCAAGACAGCAAGTATACTAATCTATATTCAGGACGCGTCACTAAAGTAACAGAGGTCGGTAATGAACAAAGACCACTTTATGTATTGGATTCTGAGGATATATCTTTTGCTTTCAAAGACCTCGGTAGAATGATACAGTGCGGATTTGAAATTATTAAAATAGAAGATCCAAGATTATTCATATTAGAAAATAGGCTCGGTGAACATTTCATTTCTAATAAAATTAAAAGTATGCACGATCTGGATCTTTTCACTTATGTAAATTCGAAAATATTATTCGTTGAAAAACATATTAAAAATCACCAGAAAAATTATACCATTATGTACTATTACAACAATGCGAATTAGAAAGAAAAGTTATTACGAATGCATTAAATATTGCCACTTTACCACCAGATCTTTTAGCATATTATTTAATGAGAGAACCCGGATATATGACCACGATGGCGGGTGAAGTAGTACACATTATCAAGTGCGTAGTTGCAGAAGTCAAAGCTAGAAAGGCTGAAACGTGCTACCAAGAATTACCGGTCACGCGCGGCGAGACTCCGATGTTTATCACACCTCGTACACATATAATAAAACAATACGGAACCAAAACTGCTTGCGATACTAAAATGTCGGTGGTGTATAAGTTCGGTGACACATGGGTAAAGGTTATTCCGGATGTCACTAGTCAAGAAGCCCCGCACGTAATCAAACCTCAGGCCAAGCAAAGTTGAGAATATATTGGCCCCATAAACACGGTAACAAGCGGAATTTACACATATAACGATATCGAACACCTTCGTACGTTTATCATGTTCCCTATAGAACGGAACGCGGTCCTTAATCAAATCGCGCTCGGATTCGCTGGAAAATCCAATCTAGCTCCGGGAATATCCATATCTAAACTACTTGACGAAGATACTCTGAATCGTATTGCGAATTCCACGTGGAAATCGCTATGGAGTCGATTCATTACATTCGGATCAGCGAGTGCCGCTGTTTTGGCCATCCTTATGATCTTTAGAGCAATTAAATTTGTCCTTGATACCATTATACATGATTATGCCCTTCATTCCCTCTACGGCTTTAGCATACACCTACTTGGCGCATTCTGGAATTCTTTGACTAACTTGCTACTTTACCTAGCTAGGAAACCTGGAAGAGAAACAAACCCAGACAAGCTAAACAAGGAAGCCCCGCCGGCAATACAGCCCGAAGAGCGAACTACTATCTTTAAAATCGAACGTGACGATCAACTGACCCAGAAACCAAGCTACACACAGAGACAGATTTATCCAGTATTATCAGAACCAAAAATTCCACCATTAATCAACAAAACATAAAAGTCAACAATAGTTATATGTCTGAAAGCATGGATCACAGAGCCAAAAGAAAATTACTCGAAGACTTAATAATAGAAAAAAAAAGACTAAGCGTATCAACAAAAATGCAGAAAGAAACCGCAATGGAATTCGGACACAGAATAAATACATATTTACAAAAATACATTGTCATGGGAAAGGCCGCGCAAATGGTCTTATATGAAGTTACAGAAGACGAAACTCAGAGAGAAAAATTAGTTATTTACATTTTTATTAAGGGCCTCAAACATGAAATCAGACGTTACGTTTGCCCTTTTACTTTTTACAACAAATTACAAGACGCACGCTTACATGCCGTACAAATAGAAAAAAATCTAATAGACATCAATCGCATCAAAAGAAATTCAATCCGCCCCATATCAGAGTTTTTAGAAAATAGCAACACTGAACATTACACAAAAAACAACTGTTTTGCATTATTTTCTTTTTTTTTAAGATACTGATAAGTATATACAAGACATTGTAGTAGCCACCAGCTGCTAAACACCGAAAGACCTTACCTGTTATCAATTTCCCTCCGTAAAAACCCACAAAAATGCAGAAAAATAACACTAATGAACAATCACCGCCCAGCAAAGTACCTCATACTGCAAACACATTGCATAACAAACCAAATTTAATGGAAGCAGAAGTTATTTATTATGTAAACAGTAACTTTTCACCTACTTGCACAAACTGTTATTACGCCCTACCCATGCAACAACAATTATCATATAATCTTGTCTACGTCAAAATCATCGGCCCTCACAAACCATCATACGCCATACGATGCATTAAATGCACAGACTGCATACATTATGTCGTTCGACACTATCCCAACCTCGAATTGCCTATAGACTCATTTCCTAAACCACGCGACTTTAACAGCCTTTTACCTTTCCGAACAAAAAACATCCGCTCTGTAAAACAATTTCATGAGCACTACTCTAACTGCTTACACATAGCCATGAAATATATAGCAGAGATAAGAGATATCTTTGAGAAATGCAGTAACAAAAACGCCCCTACACAGACACATTACACCACGATTCATCATCGCGACGTCCAAGATAAAAATACAATGCTCAGCGAGCTACTCAAACCCAGTACTAATTACCCTTCTGACACGCCGCCACAAGTGGCACCAGTCCTGCTCCAAAGAAATTATAAGACCTCCCCAGTCACACTAATAAACATTTTTACCAAATAGACAATTGGGAATGGATTGAGCTTTTTAACAAAATCGCTGTCAACGCTAGACAAAAATTTTAAAAAATAAAAAAAACAACTCTTCCAGCTAACACCAGCAAAATGCTCTTACCTAGAGTACTTTTCATCACTCTGCTAACTACTGTTATATGCCAAAATCAGCCAACTACAAAGCAATATGATAGTCAACCTGGAATCGCTTTTGAAAAAAGATCTACTATACGATTTATTCAAGAAAAATGGAATATTATCATCACTCTTGACATCAACTCAGTACTTAACTCACATTACAATTTCACCCAAACACTCGAAAAAATATCTGCGGCTTGCAAGACAATTGAGATAAACGATTTCATCAAAAGTTCTATATACACAGCCTACGAAGAAACAAAAAAACTTCAACACATCAACGAAGCAGTCAGCACCTCTCTCAACGCGTACGCTTTTTACACACCCAACGGGGGGCAGGATGCCCTAGCATCGCCAGACAGCCTCTTACTCGAACATGCCGATAAGGCCCTTGAAGATGTTTTGTATATACGCGAGAGTAATTTGACCGAACAAATGGGTAAGTATGACTTATCTTATATTACCGAAAATAATTTACAATCAGAAACAAATCTTTTGCCTTTTAGCAAAGCTTGCGCAGATTTCATTACTAGCGCAATGAGCCCAGTATATACTTCTACACACATTAGCCTTATTTTAGCCGAAATTAACGACATGTTACATAAATTTATTTACATATCAACTGAAGTACGTCAACTCCTGCAAAACAAACAATTTTCTTTCATTCCGCAATTTTTGGCTAAACGTGATAAAAACTATCAAGGCAATTACTAATTCAAAGTTGCCAGTAGATATGTCAAAATTGAATATCATAACACTACAACAAATTGCAGAAGTTAACGTAGTTTACTTTCGTAAGAATATCATTGTCGAAGTAATTTTTCCCCTTGTCGCAAGCAGCAATACGCAGAATTTCAAATTATATTCACTACCAGTATTTCAGTATCTTAACAAAACTAACCAAGTCGCTAAATTCATTAGACCACAAAGTAGTTACCTGACTGTGACAGAGGGAGAAACTACTCATGCCTTTGTAAGCAAAAATTTAATTAATTAAACGTATTTTTTCCTTCTATCTGTGCCCGCGCCCGACTATACGCAAGTCAAACAATAATTCCTGCGAGTTTAGTCTGTTAACATCACCGAAAAGTCACATCTTGTATTTTGCCAACTTGAAACTAGCTCCGAAACTGACTACTATCTTATACCGACGTTACAAGATAATGTTTTACTATCCTCAGTAACTCTCAATACTTCCTTTGATGTAAATTGTAACGGCGTAGTACAGCCCTTTCTTTTGAATGGTACTGGATTAATACAGATTCCCCAGCTGTGCAAACTTAGAACGAATCACCATACTTATTTGGGAGCTAAAAAAAAACTAAAGGCGGAAAATTTGGTGATTCCGAAAATTTCTCTGATAACTACAAACGAAAAAATAATAAAAAGCCCAAAAATAAATAATAATCAGAACAGATACGAACACTCGGACCGTGTGAAATTATTACACGCGTATTTAGCGTTAGGAGTAACCATTGTAATCGTTATCGGATCCGTAATCGCAGTAAGTTGCATACTCTACGCATATAGAGTGTGCAGTGATATAGGCCATAGGTTCGAAAATATAGTAATGCAAAAACTGAATCAGCCCTTAAACCCTCAAAAAAGAATGATCTGCAAATCTGCACAGACATTACTTGACGGAAAATATTTTAGGCTACAAATCAACTAGGACACTCCTCACTCCCCACCCATGGCCGTGCAAGCAATCCCACTCCAAGAATCCGAAACAACAGACACTCCTCCACTTCTCCCCACTTTCTAAAAAAAAAGGTATGCAAGCACTAACATACCCCCTGTCATGTCAGATACACCATAAACCAGCACAATGAAACACACGGTAACTACCGCACTCGGCCCGCCGCACAAGAAGGCCAATAGGTCCTGGACGACAGAACAGATATTGAACAATCGGACGTCGGCAGCAACAATGGAACGACTAATGATAAGATGGGAGAACCGGGAAGCTCAGATGAGTATGGAACATCCTGAGCTGCCACTATTGGACGACGATGGAGGCTGGAGCCACCACCAGCTGACGTAGTATATTTTCTAGGAGGCTCATCACGGGCATCTGCACCAAAGAGGAAACCTACGGAGGAGAGGGCTTCGGACGAACTCCATTCAATCCATGCCGTATGTGCGGACAAGACACCACACATTGGCAGGGGTGTTTCTTCTGCCGGGCACGCGTCGCGGAGGCTTCAAAGGATCAAGAACTGGTCATGGAGGCCGAATGTGTCCGCCCGGAGCATTTTATGCTCAGTAATGATCCTTGCGCCAGATGTATCGGCAAGAAGGTTTTATGTAGGTTCCAGAGGAGTTTGCAGGTTCACCGTTTGGAGTTGCTATAATCCTATCCCAAGTCCTTCCTATTTTTAGAATAATCAGACAAAAAATAATAATAATAATAACAAAAAAAACACAAATAATATAATAAGACACAAAAAAAATATATAACAAAACACAAAACAAAATAAAATATATAACAAAACCAACACAAAAAATATACATGAGAAAAACAAAACACAAAACTATATATATATAAAATAATACGACACAATACAAATATATATGTAGAATGATAAGACACAAAAAAAAGATAACAAAAAACAAACAAAAATATATATATATAACAAAAAATATATATATAAGAAAGAGACAAAACTCACCATCAAAGCAATTACAGTAGCGCTCGGAGAGCGCTAGTCCCTTGCTTTATCAGCAAAGAACTCCGAGGAGTGGGCATGTCACGTCGATACAAAGAAAACGTACGTGACGAACTATGATAAGTCAATGTCGCACATAACGGGCTATGGTAACTAACCGGGTATCAGTAATTTAATTTCCTATCGTATCAACCCTCCCGGGAACATTTGTAAATCTATCTAGCGGGATAGATTAGTCTAAGCACGTTCACCATAATATTTCCGCGAATATCACTCACCGCATATTAATTCGGCGAAAAGATAGGAAGGGGCACATCAGCCTATGGTATAAAAAGGCTGGATCGAGATCCGCGCAACACAGTTCTCGCAGTTCATGTTACAGTTTACATTAGCGCTTATATTAGCAGCTCAGATTAACACTCTTACTCTAGTACTCGTACTTATACTGATTTAGTTATTTCTAAGTTTCGCTATCCGGCTACTCAGGACCGGAATTATACTCTGCTAAGAATTATAAACTTGTTTTTATACAATAAATCTTAAATCAAGCGCAAACACCTGAGACTGTTTATAAAAACTTCTTCTGAAACCCAGTCCTAACAAAGTAAGAAACTAAGTTATCTACCTCAGCATGCTACAAATAATAAAGGAGCTATCCCTTTAACCAACCTCTGCTTAACTCCTGACTAAGATCCAATTTTTACCAACGCGACAGTATTTTAAATATTATTACGTCTAGCCGTAACATCTCCTCGCCTAGACATAACAATTCCTTCTATTTGATTATAATCCGTTGGCACCTTCGTTTTGGTATCTGGTATCTATCGATGCCAAAATCTCTCCGGTTTTATGTGGAGGTGTGCTTCCATAGGAGTTATTTCAATTGTTTCATGATACACACAGTTCATGATTTGTTGTATTTTGGGAATTAATTGAGCCCAACCTTTATGGTTATTGTTTGCATATACTCTTAAAAATCTTTCCAGTTCTATGTGAATTCTTTCCATGATATTACTTTGTGTATGACGAATACTAGAAAATATTAATTGCATATTGTTAGATGAAAGCTTCTCTTTCCATGTTTTTGTTGTGAACTGTGTTCCATAATCACATATAATTGCTAGTGGTTTTCCATAGTTTGGTATATAATGTTCAAAGATTCTTTTTATAGTTGTATATAGAGTTGATCTACTTATAGGATACATTACTACAAATTTACTAAAACAATCTATGGTTGTTAGAATGTATTTGACTCCACCTCGTGAAGTAGGTAATGGACCATAGAAATCTTTCGATAATAGATAATTTAGTTTTTCAACAAGTATAGACTGCATTATTGAAAATATTTGATTAAACATATTGAAATGTTTAATCAAATCTCGAGAAGGGTTTTTCATCAACATAGCAATCTGAATTTCATCGGTGTAGTCGTTGCTGCAGTCCGTTATATGTCCTGATAGAAAATCAGCGGCTTTATTCTTATTACCTGGTAAATACTCGTACGTAATGATGTAATCTTTAAGAAACAAGCACCACCTCACTAATCTCGCATTCGTAAATTTACAAGTAGTTAAGAATTTCAACGCTTCATGATCTGAACGTATAATTATTTCTTTCACAGCTGTTAGATACGTAGTTTCTAATTTCAAACATGACCAAGCTACAGCTAAAACTTCTTTCTCAGTTGTAAAATAGTTTAATTCTGCTCCTTTTAAAGTTCTAGATATAAATGTTATAACTTCTTCATCACCTTCATTATTTAATTATGACAAAGCAGCGGCTATAGTATGATAACTAGCATCAGTTGTTAATATGTAAGGCTTTTTGGGATCAAGAAATTTTTAAGTAATAGTATCAATAAATATTTTTTTCACATTATTAAAAGCTGTTTCATGCTTAGATAACCATTGATAGCCTTTACTTTGTTACAATAAATTCATTAAAAGTCTACACATTGTAGCATAATTTTTTGCAAATTTTGTATAAAAATTAACAAATCCAAGAAAGCTTTGCAAGTTTTTCAAATTTTTTGGAGCTTTATAATTTTGAATTATTTCTAATTTACTTTTTTGAGCTTTTATACCGTATGGAGTAATAGTATGTCCTAAAAATTCAATTTCTTCTTGAACTGATTTAGATTTTGAAAATTTCAATGTATAATTATCTCTACGACAACATGTAAATAATGTTCGTAAATGATGCATATGTTCATTGAATGTTTTAAAATTGTATAGTACGAGGTGTGTTCAAAAAGTAAGGTGACTTTGTATTTTTCTCAAAAAATATTTATTTATTCATCAATTTTTATTTTATCTCCTTCAAAGTAATCCCCCTCGGATATAATGCACTTGTGCCAACGCTTTTTCCAATCCTCAAAGCATTTTAAAAAATCATTTTTTGTGATCTTGTTTAGTTCATCCTTCGATACCGTCTTTATCTCCTCAATCGTGGCAAAACGCCGTCTTTTCATGGGCCTCTTCAGTTTTGGGAACAAGAAGAAGTCACAGGGGGCCAGATCTGGGGAATACGGTGCCTGTGGCATCGTTACTGTGTTGGTTTTAGCCAAAAATTCGCGCACAAGGAACGATGTGTGAGCAGGGGCGTTATCATGGTGCAAAAGCCAAGTTTTATTTTTCCACAAATTCGGACATTTCTGGCGGATTGCTTCGCGCAAATTGCGCATAACTTGCAGGTAATATTCCTTATTTACTGTTCTACCCTGTGGCAAGAACTCATGATGCACCACGCCCCTGCAGTCAAAGAAAACTGTAAGCAAAACCTTTACATTTGATCGAACTTGGCGTGCTTTTTTTGGTCTTGGTGATCCAGAATGCCTCCACTGGGACGATTGAGTCTTAGTCTCGACGTTGTAACCGTATACCCATGTTTCGTCACCTGTTATAACCCTGTTGAGTAAATCTGGATCATCGTTGACGTCATTCAGTAGCTCTTGGGCGATGCTCATGCGACGTTTCTTTTGGTCGAAATTGAGCAATTTCGGAACAAACTTCGCTGACACACGTCTCATGTCTAAAACACTCTTCAAAATTGATTGGCACGAACCAAATGAGATGCCAATATCATCAGCAATTTCTCTAATGGTAATTCGACGATTTCCCAACACTATTTTCTTCACTTCTTCAACATTCTCATCAGTTGTTGATGTGCTGGGGCGTCCAGAACGAGGTTCGTCGTCGGTGTCTTCTCGGCCTTCTTGGAAGAGTTTATACCACTTGTAAACATTTTTTTGGCTTAAAGTAGACTCACCGTATGCCACTTTCAGCATTTCAAGTGTTTTGGAACATTTGATTCCATTTTTCACACAAAATTTAATGCAAACTCTTTGATCCATGTTTTTAGACAGCAGCAAATCGTGGAGCACGCAAAACACTTCTAACCTTGATGCCTCTCACAAACAAACCAAACATACTACAAAGCTGGATTTGGAACGTATGTTCTAGACGAGTGTACCGACATAACCAAATAAAAAAGTCGAAGATCGAACGGACGTAGCCCGCTAAATTTCAAAATTCACCTTACTTTTTGATCACACCTCGTATATCTTAATCGTACAGACTGCTGTAAATATCTTAATTTCATGGAAGTGTTGTCTCCTCGAATTTTGTAAACAACGATACATAGTCATACTAAAAAGCGTCTTTTCTTTTCAGTAAGGCGAACTGCGGCATTGTGTATCCATCAACTTGCTGAAAATTTTGCTCTAGAATATAGTGTTGTTACAATACAACGATAGTTTATCAAAAGAAGACGCCATAAATCGAAACGAATTAACGAAACTCATATTTATATTAGTATACCTTCCACGTATTTGGTAAAAAATATGTATTTTTTCTTGGTTTTAGGAATGAGGCTCACTCGACAGGGAAATTCGTTCGCGATTTCTTTGATATATAGATGCCCATGGTATCCATTGAGATTATGAAAAAACGTGGGTATGGTCCTCGATTCTTAATAAGCAATGTTACACTCGCTGTGAGCAGCTCCACGATACTTTCCACTAAGGTGACAATGATCACAAAATTTTGTGTTTCTTTTTTGTCTGTCTGTTATCTGTCGTTCTATAAATGGAAACATTTTCGGTGTTGAAATACTTTACTTGAATGACCTCTAAATTATCTTTTATTACGGTAAATTAAGCTGACATTTCTATATTTATTTTTAGAGCATTATGAATTGAAAGATATTTTGGTATTTGTAATTGTAAGAGTTTATTTGCTGCTTTTAAGAATGACTTTATATCTGTATATTCTTGATTGGCTATGAATGCAGTAATGATACGTTTTTCAAATGCTGAATTTATTTCACGCCAAATCCATCCCCTTCAATTTGGTCTTGAATGACTCATAATGGGTTAACATTTCCTTCGAATTTTATGGAATTATTTAAATTGATTTCGATTGAATTCAAATGAGAAGCGCAAATTTGACATCTCTGTCGTATTGCTCTATTTAATTTAGGCTGTAACATATATTCTTCAAGAGAATTAAAAGCAGTAATTATTATATTTTTCCATCTAATAAAATCATCATTATTAGCGTCTGAGTTGTAATAAGCTTTCCATAAATCGCGTACTGTATTTTCAAAATAAGAAATAGAAGCCATTGTAATGAAAATGCGCATAGGATAACTAGTAATACTATTACTGTTGCTACTACTACTACTACTACTACTAGTACTACTACTACTGGTTGTCACTGCTAAGAAAGCTAGTGAAGCGGGCTGTCTCGAAAGACTGCGCTCTTTTCCAATCGAGCACGGCTTTTAAATACTGATGGCGCTGAAAGCAGCGGATTCAGCGCTATAGGTTGAAGAGGGGGTGTCAGACGAAAGGTGGGAGGTTGGTGGGGGGTGGGTGGGGGTGGTTGCGCCTAGCAAGCTAGAGACGCTACCCCCTCTCCGAGGGCCCACACTCAGCCAGCATCAGCTTACTAAGCGCCCTACTATTGAAAGAGAGAGAGAGAGAAAGAGAGAGAGAGTAAGAGACACCATCATATAGTTTAGCAAACACCTTACCGACTTCTACAGCATCCTACCTTAACAACCTCTGTAGGTGGGTGGGTGGGTGGGTGTGGGGCGGCACACTGTCAAAGGGCCCGGCGGTTGCAATCACGACGCTCTCAGGAAGATCGATTATAATCCGCTTAGCAAAAACATGGATGATGCATATAGTGCACCATATGGCCAGCCGCGTGGCTGGCCAGGTCACTTTGTGCAAAAATCTTTTGTCAAAGCGGCGGACAGTAATTGTCTTCCTTAGCAGAGAACGGAGACTCCTCAAACAAACAACTCGTTGTTTTAGGAGAGGACATCGAAAACTTCTCTCTTTTGTGTACGGGCATATACAAATGCTGAAGTACAAAATGCGTCACCGATTGCCCTCGACAAGCAACTAATGCTAGTCGACCCGAAGTGAATGCAATGTGTATTTGAACGAAGACTTGCAATCACATGTGCGGATGTGGTACCGCGCGCACATTAGAGGACGGGAGACCGCTCCGGGAGCTAGTTGCAGAGGACCAATGGTCCCGGCAATCCGAATTTAATTCGGGTAGATAATAAATTACTTCCTATTGACTGGTAATCGGTAGGTGCCACTACTGTGGGTAAAGAGTCGCGGCCGTGGTCATAGCAGCCACCCAAAGTTCTTTGCCTCGAGCTCCCGGAGTAAGGCCCAACACCAATTGTGCGAGAGAACAGTCCATTGGGCCGAGTAACTCTCGATGACTTGAACGCACTACGGATGCCAAAACCCTTAGGAAAAATATTTCCACAGAAGGGCAGCATCCTTCCTGCTAAGGAATTGCTTAAGCCCTAATAGCTAAAGCAATTATGCAATTGAAAGCGAAATTAGTGGCTGTCAGCCCCCTTTGAAAGCGAAAACCATGCACTAAATGTCCATCAGATCCAGTGCTGCTAATGGCGAACACAGGCTAAGATGATAGTAAAGGCGGAAACCCGACATGCTCACTCAAATGCTACTTTGGTTGCAATTCGTCTAACACCTAACCCGGACTTGAGCAAACGAGGTTTGATTAAAAATCAAACTCAGCGTCAAATAAAAACACGCTGGTACACTCGTAATTAGTTTTAAGTTATATTATAATAAGGTTAGTCCTAAGCAGTTAACAGTAATTTAAGCAATAGCATAAGCTGTAGTACAGTAAATAGAAAATAGAAAATAGTAAAATAGTATTAAATTGCGTTAAATAGTAATAAGAAAGTTACCAATTAAAGATTAAAAATCAAAATTAAAATGAAAGTTTAATTAAAAATTAAAAACAAGAAAATCCTTAAATCAAATCAAATCAAAATCAAAATCAAAATCAAAATCAAAACAGATTAAAAGCTAGAAAAATAACTAGCTAACCTATCAAATGTAAATAAAAGAGCCATGGGAAACCATGGAGAAACCCGATAAGGTAATGACGCTCAAGCTCAAGTCAACACGCACACGCACAAGTACTCACTGCTCGCACTAGAACGCCACACGCTTAATTGAACGCGCAAGTTAATACCAGGACTAAAGTCGAAAGCCACCCTCCAAATCGCCAGCAGCGATCCCAAAGGAGGAAAAATATAACTAGACATTGCGTTGTACTTTGAAAGCGATATGGTCAACCATTCTAGATATAACAAGGCGAGGAAACGTAAGCAGGAGACGACCGTTGAGAAACCAGAGCACTGCTCTAACACTCCGGCGACAACTCAGTTTCCCTCGCAACCGAACAATGACGAAAGCAAAGACGATTACCCACCAGTTAAAAGGTTTAAATTGAACGCACAACAAAACCCCGAACTGGGCCCGAAATTGAGGATCATACAATTGAACCTCAACAAAAGGCGAGTAGCCAACGGTGAGCTGGGAGAAATCATGACTGACAGAAATCTTGACATACAGGTGGCACTGGTGCAAGAACCATATCACTGGAATAACGCAATTTCAGGTATGGGCAGCATCGCTGCTATTCATGGAGCCAAAAAAGGCGAAAAGATCCAAGCTGCGATACTTTACAATCCGTACAAAGTCACTTCTACAAAGATTTCTAATCTGTGTGACTCCCACTGTGTTTGCGCACAAGTAGTCGAAGCCTTTGGTGAATTTTATTTCATAAGCATCTACTGCCAGTTCAACCACAGCAGGAAGACCTATCTTGACAAACTAGCTAAGACTCTCAAGCAATTGAAAGGCAAAAGAGTCTTAGTTGGAATGGACGCAAATGCCAAGTCAAAGATCTGGTCTAATACACAGGACAAGAATGGAACAGTCATTGAAGAATTCATAGACCAATACGGGCTAATAGTGGCCAACAGGAGGGGCCAACTTCCAACGTGCCGTAGCACAAGGGGCGAGACGGGTATCGACGTAACTTTACATACGTCAAATCTGTCAAAGTTCTTAGCTAGCTAGGCGGTGAAAGAATGAACCACCAGTGACCACAGGCCCATAGTGATCGAACTGGATTTTGCCTCACAACCAGCCAGACTCATACGAACCGAAGAAACACTATAACCAAGGTTTAACATGAGAAAAGCTGATTGGGAGAAATTCGGCAAACTTTGTAAATTCGAGAAAGAGAACCTAGCTAAACTCCCTTTAAGAACCTCTGAAGACATTGAAACATATGTTTCAAAACTTGAAGAGGTCTTAGTAAGGGCAGCAAAGAACTCTATTCCACCAAAAAAGAGAAGAACGCGCTCTCTACCCTCGTGGAACCCTGACTTGCGAAGTAAGAAGCGAGCGATACAAAAAGAACGCAAAATCGTCGCTCTGAAAGACAAGGAAGGATCTGTGAGTCGTGGGAGAAATCCCTTAATACAGGTACGCAGGGTGGGATGTTTTTCGAACGCGAGCCCAGAAGGGGAGGCTTAGCTGGTTGATCGTCTTAGGAATCTTCCTCTAGCTGTCCTGGCTGAGTCTCCCTTCTGACATCCCAACTTGGGTTGACCTCTGCGGGGTAGTGGTACCAGGTCAAGCAAATCTCGTCAGATTTGTATGCTGCGTGCTTCCGACGCAGTAGACGTTGGGGCAACTAGAGTCCCGTCGCGCCCAAACCGAGGATCAAGCCTTTAGTTCCGCTCTCCTTAAGGGTTGAACCGTGAAAAAATCGGTACTCCTTTCGAGGAGGTCGCCGCCTTAGATCAAAAAGGTTCCGACTCACTGAGTGCGCCAGGGATGTCGTAGCAAACTTGACTTCCGGATCCCCAATGTATTTGAAAGCGAAGAGGTGAAAGACAGTGGGCTATGCCAACTTATTGGCGCCCAGAGAGAGGGGTGGAAATGTCTCGATTACGCTATACCACCCTAAAAACGGAAAAGTGTGAAACAACGCATACACTAGCTGTCAAAGGGCCCACTGGCTTCTGTCTCAGGACATACACATACGAGGGTGGTCCGATAAGTACTTAGCTTACAAGAGAAAAACGAAAATTTTGGAAAAGTGGCGTTTTATTTTTCAATAATAGTCTCCTTTTAGTTCGATATACTTGGCCCAGAGATGCTCCAACTTCTTTAACCCGTCTGAAAAATACGTTTTTTCGAGGTCTGAAAAGTAGGCTTCCGTGGCAGCGATTACCTCCTCATTCGACTCAAATTTCTGCCCGGCGAGTCACTTTTTCAAGTTTGGAAACGAAAAGAAGTCGCACGGGGCTAAATCTGAAGAATACGGTGGATGGGGCAGCAGTTCGTAGCCTAATTCGACCAATTTGGCCATGGCGACGGCGGAGGTGTAAGCCGGTGCGTTGTCATGGTGGAAGAGCACTTTTTTCTTCGCCAAATGGGGCCGTTTTTTCTGCAATTCGACGTCGAATCGGCCCAATAATTCGGCATAGTATAGCCCTTTGATCGTTTTGTCCCTCTCCAGGTAGTCGATGTAGATCACACCTTGTGAATCCCAGAAAACGGTGACCATCACCTTTCCGGCCGATGGGGCAGTCTTCGCCTTCTTCGGAGCACTTTCGCCGGGTAAAGTCCAATGTTTCGACTGTTCCTTGGCCTCTGGTGTATACCAGTGGATCCATGTTTCGTCGACTGTCACGAAATGACGCAGAAACTCCTTCAGATTGCGCTTAAACAGCGTCAGACATTGCTCTGAAGTTGTCTCACGGCTGCTCTTGTTGTCCGGAGTGAGCAAACGCGGCACCCATCGCGCCGACAGCTTTCTCATGCCCAAAATTTCATGCAGGACATGACCCACGCGGTCTTTTGAGTTGCCTGCGATGTTAGCTATCTCGCGCACCTTCAATCGTCGATCTGCCAATACGAGATCGTGAATTTTTGTCACGTTATCCTCCGTGGTAGCCGTTTTCGGAGCACCTGGACGTGGCTCTTCAAAAATCGACGTGCGACCACGTTGAAACTCGTTAAACCAATTTTTGACGGTCGCCATCGAAGGAGAACGGTCACCGTACACAGCATCCAAGCGCTTTTTGATTTCGCTGCGCGATTTCCCTTCCCAAAACAAGAATCGAATCACCGACCGATACTGCTCTTTTTCCATTTTTCAAAAGTCAACGGACACACTTGCTTTCACACGCTCTCAAAAATAAACTACAACTCCGATCTGGCTGAAATCTTGACAGTAACCATCGAGAAGGTGGCACTACGTGATAGAATATTACTTTTGCTCGAGTGGCGCCATCGGGCGGTGAGGCTAAGTACTTGTCGGACCATCCTCGTATACCTTATGCATTGGCGACGCATCTTCAATGCATAAGCTACATCGATTACCTTTTAGATACTCAGCGGGAGGTCTCAAAGGTACATAAAATGCGTTTTAGACACTCAGCATAGGGTCTCACTTTATCGAAGGGGCCCACTGGAACGCGGGAGATGTCAAAGGTACATCAAATGCCTTTTAGGCACTCAGCATGGGGTCTCACCTTATCGCAATAAAAAGGTGTCGCGGTAGTGTAATACGGCGATACCTTCATCGGGCGGCCTCTTTGTGTCCCAGAACATACACATATCCCTTATACATTAGCGGCATCCTTTGTCGTCTCCTTTATGTCCCAGAACATACATTGCTTATCTACTATTCTCTATTGACATATGAATTGTAAATAAAAATTCAAATATTATTTCCAGATGAAACAGTTATTCCACTCATAATATATAATGATGATATTGAAATCAACAATGCAATAGATTCTCCAAAAGTTTTTCGAAAAATCGGAGCAGTATATTTCAGTGTCTTAGGCATTCCTAACGAATATTCTAGTCAGCTAGAAAATATATTTTTACTACAACTACATAAATATTTAAATCATGAACACTTGGGAAATGAACCAATTTTTCGGAATTGTATAATACGTACAATTGCGTAATTTAGTTAAAGAAAGTTTAATATTCGATGATCACAAGAAAATTCAATTTATAGTTTTCAAAATGATTAGTAATAATTTGGGTGCCAATTCCATACTTGGCTTTACAAAGTCATTGATAACGAATAATTGTTGTAGAATTTGTACAGCCGATAAAAAGACAAGACAAATACAATGCAAAGAGGATCCTCGTCTTATACGAGTTCGTGTTAACTACGAAAAAGATTCTCTCTCTCATAAAAACGGAATTAACGAAATATGCGTTTTCCACTTAATTCCGAACTTTCATCTTACAGATAATAGCTGTGCAGATATTATGCATGACATTTATGAAGGCGTTTGTCGATATGATATGGGAGATATCTTGAGTTATTTAATCAATACTAAAAAATATTTTACATTAGAAATAGTCAATTCTAGAATAGCGTGTTTGAATAAAAATGATTTATAAGATAGTAATATTTTACCAGAATTAAAAGCAAGCTATTTGGAAAAAAAAATTTTTGTTTGTTCTGCTAGTGAAATGATATTTCTAGTTTAATATTTTTGCATACTAGTTGGAGATTTGGTCTGTAAAACTGACAAAGTTTGGAAGTTTTATTCATTGCTACACAAAATGTGTAATTTGATTAATACTTACGTTGTGAACGATATTGTATTAGAGTGCCTTAAAAATTGCATAGAAAAACAACATTTTATTCATGAAATTATTTGATGAATTATTAAAATTTAAGCTTCATATCCATCTTCATAACCCGTATCTTATGATATTACTTGGACCTCTTACTCAATTCTCAGTTATATGTTTCGCAGGCAAGCGCAAAATATTTAAAGATATTGCAAATGCAATTACGTCACGGATTAAATAATACTTATAATGAAATATTTTTTACAAATATTAAATAATTTTCTTTAATTATATATACAACGTGTCAATCTAACGTCGTTTTTTTAGTTCTATATTTAAACAAGCCTAATTATTTTTATATGACCAGAGCAAATTGACTTTATAACGAGTTTTATATCAACTCGCTATGTCTCTCTCTACCTCATATATATTATACATTATTCCATTATTACTATATAATGACTATGTACCTCTGTATCAACGGCAACAGAGGACTACAGTGCGAGTCGAGGTAAGAGAGAGAGAGCTTATCTACGTTTAGTAGAAGCAGAGTGCGTGTTATGTGAGTACGTCGCGCCACAGGAACGAAGACGCCGACTATAAGGAAGGAGAGTGGGGAGCTCTTTGGCGGCAATTAGCTAGCAGACTGTCGACTGAGACACACGTGTTTGTAGCGCTGTGCGTGTTTCTCCCTTTTTTTTTTGCCTCGTGGCCGCGAATCTCAGCGATTCCTTTTCTTTATAAGACTTGGCAGCATTAAGTACTGAGCTGTCCCGAGTACGATAGATTCATGTGTGAGAGAAGTGCGAGTGAAGTGGCGCATAGATTATTTTTCCTGCGAGAGCGACAAAGCCATCACCAGAGTTTTCGCCATCAGACTATTGTTCCCGTCCGAGAACACGAACTCAATCTTTAGCACAAGGGCTCAGCGATATGTATGTAAGTGCCTTCTTGTCATTTAGGTTTCTCTCTCGCTTGCTTTCGCTTCTCTCTCTACCGCTGCACTACCTCTATTGTACACTTTTCATTCACGCATATAAAGTTTGTCATTTTACTTATTACACGCTCTTGATTTCTTTGCGCCTGACTCCCCTCCGATCCCTTTGCGCTGCTCTGAACTCGTTAATTAATTAATCAAGATCGCGAATTCTTACTGTGTGATCCACAACGCTCTCCGCGGGCCATAAGGCGAAGCTAAACTATCGGGCACGACCTCGTATGGTTGTTGCACGCCCGCAACGAGCTGCAGTTTTCTACACTCCTCTCGATAAATATTTTTATGTAAACGGTCTAAATCCCCGTTATATTGATTACAAATATGAAATGATATACGTTACCTCAGAAGGTAATTAATTCAATTGAATGTTCCCTTCGTTCAATTAAATAATATTATTTTTTATACTTCATAAAAGATCACCAGATGGCATATGTAAAACTTGACTGCAAGTATCTGAGTACGATATCAGTTAGTATACAAGAGCCACAAAGTTTGTCACTTAATAGCGTGCGTAGAAAGTAAGCGAAAAAGTGTATCATTTGCGGTTAGTGTGAGATTACTTGTAAATATAATTTGCATTGTTGTAAAATAAAAATAAGGTATGTAAGTGTCACTTTGATATTAATATAGTCGTGTTACGTAACGGACCATTTTATTTTTTTTTGCAATTGTATGCTTGATTAGAATCTCGCTTTCGGGAGCCCCAACCACACACTCGCGTGCGCGCCTTGGCGGGAATGAGTGGGAGACGCTGAGCATGCTGCTGCAGTATGCTGCGACAACATACTGCACTCAGCATCTTAGTTTAACAATAAGTAATATGAAACAATTAAAACGCATACACTAGAGAGAGATGTAGTGCGAAGAATGAGAGAGAGGAAAAAAAAGAAATATGGGCAATTCTTGGCTATTTCAAACAGTTTAAAACTTCAAATCACCAATTTTGTTCAAAGTTGGTAGACTTGTTATCTATACAGAGGTCAACATCTGTGCAGAGTTTTAGATCAAAATATTGATAAGGGGCCGACTTATCAACTGTTGAAAAAATTTTGGACTTTTTTTTATTAATTTGATTTCTCGGAGACTAATAAAGATATGTACATGATTCTTTTTTTAAAAGACGCGGAAAGAGTTTCACTTTTAAAATGTAAATAATAAAATACCAAATCATTTATTTATGCCATTGTTATAAACAATTTTTTCACAAAATCGACGATATCTCAAAAAACGATATTTTTTTTTTTAATTTTTGTACCATCGTGTTCCTTGTCATTTTTTACACAAGAAACCGTTGAGAAAATCGAGTGCCCGCTATTCGGATTAAGATAGCACTAAAATGAAACGAACCACGCGCTAGCCGCTCGGCCGCTCGGCCGTCTGCTACTCTTGCGGTTACAACGTTGCTTGCTGCAATTGCCTTCTTTAAAGAATAAATAATTTCATATTCTAACAGTTTATATGTATTTATTTAAATAATATATAAATTAATTAATTAAATAAGTAATTAAATTTAAATTAAATTTTGATGACTTATTTACTTAATATAACGTAATATAAAGTAATATAAGTAAAGTAATATAAGTAATATTAATCTGAAACAACATTGAATGAAACATTTGCTCTGTGCGTTAGATCGGGCGTGAGAATGACGTATATGCAAAAATATATGGTAGAAAATATAAACACCAATTTGTAATAGCTTCTAGAAGTCTTTAAAAGTCTTTGAATTTCTTACGAAAAAGAATTTATGCTAAATATCAAAAAAATTTAATTGAATTCGTCAAAAATACATTTCAAAATACTGTAAAAAAAATTATTTATGTTAGTGATGGTGCCGGAAGCCAATATAAAAATAGAATGAATTTTCTAAACTTAGTTCGATATTACGGCATTTATTCTATTTAGAGCAGAGTGGCATTTTTTTGCAAGTTATCATGTTAAAAGTCCATGTGATGTAATTGGTGGAGGTATAAAAAGATTAGCTCGACGACAAAGCTTGCTCGGTAAAATTATAAGTAATTCTGCAGAATTTTACAAATGGGCGAAGCAAGTTATGCCTAAAATAACGTTTATTTACTGTAGTCAAGAAGAATATGAAATTTTTGAAAGTAGCATGTATAGTCAATTAAAAGATGCTCTTACTATACAAGGAACACAATCACTGCATGCATTCATTCCAGTTAGTGATGACAATACAACGGAAATTAAAGTAAAAAAAACTTCATACTCTTCTGAATTTGAAATAAGACGCATAGTTTAAAGGGTTTTTTTTGTAAAATTACTTATAAATAACTTATTAAGAGTATTATGGTGTAGGTCCGATAAAAAAACATTTTTAATGCGGCCGCATCCTAAATATGCGTCGGTCTCAAGCCCGCTCAAACGCAGAGAGCGAATGTTTAATTTCAATATTATATCAGATTGTATAAAAAAATAGTTCATTTACATTACTTACTTAATTAATACATCTATATATTATTTAAATAAATACATATAGACTGTTAGAATATGAAATTATTTATTCTTTAAAGAAGGCAATTGCAGCAAGCAACGTTGGAACCGCATGAGTAGCAGACGGCCGAGCGGCCGAGCGGCTAGCGCGTGGTTCGTTTCATTTTAGTGCTATCTTAATCCGAATAGCGGGCACTCGATTTTCTCAACGGTTTCTTGTGTAAAAAATGACAAGGAACACGATGGTACAAAAATTAAAAAAAAAATATATCGTTTTTTGAGATATCGTCGATTTTTTGAAAAAATTGTTTATAACAGTAGCATAAATAAATTATTTGGTATTTTATTATTTACATTTTAAAAGTGAAACTCTTTCCGCGTCTTTTAAAAAAAAGAATCATGTCCATATCTTTATTAGTCTCCGAGAAATCGAATTAATAAAAAAAAGTCCAATATTTTTTCAACAGTTGATAAGTCGGCCCTTTATCAATATTTTGATCTAAAACTCTGCACAGATGTTGACCTATGTATAGGTAACAAGTCTACCAACTTTGAACAAAATTGGTGATTTGAAGTTTTAAACTGTTTGAAATAGCCAAAAATTGCACATATAGACATACGGTGAGAATGATGAGCCGGAATTCAGTTAGTAACAAGCGCATGAATAAGTAGGCAGCGCATCTTTCACTATTGAAAATAATTAATCTCTGCAAGAGTCAGTTTAAGTCAAAGTATTCGTAAAACTTACATTTGTTGAAATATTCAATTCAAATTTATTAAAGATTAATTCAAACGGAACTTGTGTTAAAAAGTAACAAAGTGTATAATTAATTAAAGTTTGATATATAAAAATACATAATAAAAAGTGCTGGAAGTAACTATAGGAACAGATAGAAATTCATATAAAAGGAGAAATTAATATCAAAGACATTATTGGAACCCATAGAAATTAGAATTAGACCGTTGTAACCATATAAAAAGGGAAAAACTGAAGGAAAGCTTTAATCACGAATTTATAAAAAAGTATATAAAGGATCAGGTTAGCAAGAGTGAGTACCACCTATATTATTGTATAAAATAATTGACACCACGTGGCGTGATGTACGCGTTTAATTCTACCTATATATATATGCATATATATATATATATACGAGGGTGATCCGATAAGTACTTAGCCTCACCGCTCGGTGGCGCCACTCTCGCAAAAGAAATATTCTATCATATAGTACAACCTTCTCGATGGTTACTGTCAAGATTTCAGCCAGATCGGAGTTGTAGTTGATTTTTGAGAGCGTGTGAAAGCAAGTGTGTCCGTTGATTTTTGAAAAATGTAAAAAGAGCAGTCTCGGCCGGTGATTCGATGCTTATTTTTGGAAGGGAAATCGCGCAGCGAAATCAAAAAGCGCTTGGATGCTGTGTACGGTGACTCTTCTCCTTCGATGGCGACCGTCAAAAATTGGTTTAACGAGTTTCAACGTGGTCGCACGTCGATTTTTGTAGAGCCACGTCCAGGTGCTCCGAAAACGGCTACCACGGAGGATAACGTGACAAAAATTCACGATCTCGTATTACCAGATCGACGATTGAAGGTGCGCGAGATAGCTAAGATCGTACGCATCTCAAAAGACCGCGTGGATCATGTCCTGCATGAAATTTTGGGCATGAGAAAGCTGTCGGCGCGATGGGTGCCGCGTTCGCTCACTCCGGACAACAAGTGCAACCGTAAGACAACTTCAGAGCAATGTCTGATGCTGTTTAAGCGCAATCCGAAGGAGTTTCTGCGTCGTTTCGTGACAGTCGACGAAACATGGATCCACTGGTATACACCAGAGACCAAGGAACAGTCGAAACAGTGGACTTTACCCGGCGAAAGTGCTCCGAAGAAGGCGAAAACTGTCCCATCGGCCGGAAAGTTGATGGCCACCGTTTTCTGGGATTCACAAGGTGTGATCTACATCGACTACCTGGAGAGGGGCAAAACGGTCACAGGGCTTTACTATGCCGAATTATTGGGCCGATTCGACGTGGAATTGCAGGAAAAACGGCTCCATTTGTCGAAGAAAAAGTGCTCTTCCACCATGACAATGCACCGGCTCACACCTCCGCCGTCGCCATGACCAAATTGGTCAAATTAGGTTAGTGTATGTGTGTCGTTCACACTTTTCCGCTTTGAGGGTGGCGCAGCGTAATCAAACATTACCACCCCTCTCTCTGGGCGCCAATAGGTTGGCATAGCACACTGTCTTTCACTCTTTCGCTTTCAAATACCTTGGAGATCCGGAATTCAAGTTTGCTACGACATCCCTGACGCACACAGCGAGTCGGAACCTTCTCGATCTAAAGCGACCTCCTCGAAAGGAGTATCGATCTTTTCACGGTTCGACGCTCAAGGAGAGCGGAACTAAAGGCTTGACCCTCGGTTTGGGTGCGACGGGACTCTAGTTGCCCCAACGTCTACTGCGTCGGAAGCACGCAGCATACAAATCTTAAGAGATTTGCTTGACCTGGTACCACTACCCCGCAGAGGCAAACCCAAGTTGGGATGTCAGAAGAGAGACTCAGCCAGGACAGCCAGAGGAGGATTCCTAAGACGATCAACCAACTAAGCCTCCCCTCCTGGGCTCACGTTCGAAAAACATCCTACCCTGCGTACCTGTATTAAGGGATTTCTCCCACGACTCACAGGTCCATCGCTTCGACGTACCGAGGCACATCGTCCCATTGCATTTCGGTCATCCCCCCTCACGCTGGTGGGTATCCGTCATTCGAAAGGTTGTTGTTACCCCGTTTTGTCCCAAAGTCAGATCTCGCTTTCTAAAGAATGGTTTTTATGACTTGGCTGATACTGATATTTGCTCTTTCGATTTAGTTTTTGACTGATATGTAAGGGCGGGGTCTCGTCTAGCCGACAAGGCGACTCCCCAGGCGGTTTTCAGTATTCTTGCCGGTCATGCCATGCATTCGGTTCAAAATTTCGTCGTTGGGTTAAATGGGGTAATTCGCGTTCAAGTTGTCGAGCTTCAGAATTTAGTTCTGAAGTTGATGTTCAAAAATTATCGTTCGAATTTCAAGCTTTGTGGGCTTGTCTGGGTTCAAAAATTAGGTTATTGTGGGAGTTTTTGTCCTTTGGTCAGGGACCTTGTAAGAGGCGGCGTCTTTCTACCATAGTTCGTGACTATTTTTCTGCGCTTTCTCTTTGTTATAGGTGCTTCCTCTCTGGGCTCTATGACTTATCTAGCAAAGTCTTCAAAGACTTTGTAGATTTTCCTGCTAGATACTAGGACCGTTTCCGGGCAAGGCCATGTATGACCCTCCTCTTCAACGGCCTCTATTAATGGCTTCCTTAGTTCCCTTATATCTTCGCAGTTAAAGAGAATATGACTTTCGCTTTCTATTTCTCCACAGCTACACAGTTGGTCTTCGCATAATCCTCTCTTGTGCAGGTATGACTTAAAAGCGCCATGTACAGTCATGAACTGGACTGTGTAGTGATTGGGATTTAGCCACCTCTTCTTTAATCTATCCTTGATTACTAGGAAGTAGCAGTACGTTCTCCTGCCATTTGTGGCTGACTGCCATCTCTCCTGCCATACCCTTTCGATTTCATCGTTGATGAGTTGTATGGCTTTCGAGATTTTTAGTCTGCCCGATCCAAATTCCTCCGATTTAATTCGGATGCCGTGCATTTTAATCGATTTCCCTTTCCTGACGCAGTACTTTGCAACTCTCGCGTCAAGCTCAAGAGCTATTGGTCGGGAGGCTGCAAGCACGTGCGCCGCTTCATGAGAGATCGATTTGTAGGCTTTGAGTGTCTTGCAAAGAACGGATCGCTGCAATCTTTCTAACGCAGATTGCTGTTTGATGTTGGTCCTTTGCCACCAGCCCGCAGCGGCATATGTAATTTTCGATAGTAGGAAGCCATTATATATCTTTTTGATGGAGTTGAATTTCAGGCCCCAGTTCGCTTTTGCAACTTTACTTAGCTCGAAATAGGTGTTATTACAGTCTTGAACTACGTTTCTAATATGTTCTTCCACTTGGAAGTCCTTCGAGATCGTGATTCCAAGGTACTTGACTGTTCTGTGCGTTCTAATGTTGTCTTTCCCAATTTTGACTGTAGGCTTCCTATTCTCGCTTAGTTGGCCTTTTAGCCATATTAGTGCTGACTTTTGTACTGCTAATTTCATTTTGTCAGATTTGCACCAGTCTGTCATTATATTAATGATTTCTTGGGCTTGTCTTTCAAAATCAATGCGTGTCTTTGCCTTAATGATGGGAAGCACATCATCTGCGTAGGCTGGTACTTCGTATCCTGCGTCCCTGATTGCCCGGAGTGGTTTGTCAAAGATGACGTTCCAACCTACCGGTCCAAATACTGAACCCTGAGGGCACCCCTTCGTTACTGTTTTCAGTGTTTCTTCGAAGTGAGCATATATGCCCACTTCTCGATCACTGAAGTAACTCTGGAGGAGCTTGTAGATGTTCCTCGGGTAGTTTCTTTCTTTCAATTAGGAGAGCAGGCTTGGCCACCATAAGGCATCGAATGCTCCTGAGACGTCCCACAGTGGGAGATTTGGAAATTTTTTTGGACAAAATTGAATATCTTTTGATTGGAAAAAGATATCGACATCAATCCAAGGGCATTTTGAAGCTTAATTGGTGCTGAATAAAGGAAAACTATCAACATTATCATTATATATATCTTTGACCTTTAAAAATAAGGTCAAAGTTGGCATTTTATGAAAAAATTTCATTCTTTCCAATTTTTAGCCTTCAAACGGATGATAATTTAATATAAATATATCGCATTTTTTTAGGATTTTGAACGAGAATTCCGAATCCGTTATCAGAATTTCGATTAAGTATAGTAGTCATTGAGAAAAACGCGTCCGAAGCCAAGGAAAGCCCAGTTTTCCTTGTTATTTCTTGTTTATCTCGCTGCAAACGGTGGATATCGTCTTATTCCATAAACGAAATATACATTTTTACAGGATTTTGAACGAGGATTCCGAATCCGTTATCAGAATTTCGATTAAGTATAGTAGTCATTGAGAAAAACGCGTCCGAAGCCAAGGAAAGCCCGGTTTTCCTTGTTATTTGTGGTTTATCTCCCTGCAAACTGTGGATATCGTCTTTTTTATGACAAACATATGTTGTTGTTTTATGTATGATTGAATTTCCCCATGAATGGGTACGGAGAAATTCAATATGAAATTCAATATGAAATGGACATCAACAAGAAGAATAAACATAGAAACACATAATATCATGAATATCATATGAAAAACTACAGCTAACAACATTCATAACGAAAATAACTCACCAGTATTGGTGTAAGTTTAGTTTAGCGAATTTTTGGCTGGACATGAAATAAATTTCTATACATACATTGTAGCATCAATATATAAATGCAATTATTTTCAGGTGTTAGTCTATTTAAAGTATCCTGTTTTATCGTTTTCGACAAAAGTTACCATTGGAATCCATATCTATGATTTCTTTATATTGCTATCCTCATGTATGATCTCTTGGGTCCTTCATCATCAGTTTCGTAATTCGGAGCATAGTTTAGTTAGCAGTGATTTTCATATATTTTTATGAATTGGGGGTTATTGATGCATGTACTCGATATACGGCCATATTTTATATTGAAATTATGATAAGATTATTCAATACTTGAACAAATTTTGATAAAAATATAAATTTTCTCTCTGATTTTCCTAGAAGCTCGGAAGAAATTATGATATTCTATTTTCTAGAACCATATCGAAGTTGCTATTCCTATAGTTGTCATTTTAGGTAATAGAATTTTTTATTTAGTATAGTCAATTAGTTAGAGAACAAGAGTCATGGAAAACCGGGGTTTCCTCGACTTTGCAAGTGCTTTTACCAATTAACAATATAGATAAATGAAATTCTGACAATAAATTCGGGTTTCTCGTTCCTAATGAAATATATATTCGTTTTTCTCAATGACTACTATACTTAATCGAAATTCTGATAACGGATTCGGAATCCTCGTTCAAAATCCTGTAAAAATGCGATATAATTATATTAAATTATCATCCGTTTGAAGGCTAAAAATTGGAATGAATGAAATTTTTTCATAAAATGCCAACTTTGACCTTATTTTTAAAGGTCAAAGATATATATAATGATAATGCTGATAGTTTTCCTTTATTCAGCACCAATTAAGCTTCAAAATGCCCTTGGATTGATGTCGATATCTTTTTCCAATCAAAAGATATTCAATTTTGTCCAAAAAAATTTCCAAATCTCCCACTGTGCGTCCAGTGGAATAGCGGCTACGTACTTTGTCGACGAATCAGATTCTGCCTCTTCAACTATTTCATATAGTCTTCTGATGGCATCCTCTGTGGATCTGTTTGCCTTAAAGCCAAATTGATCCTCCGAAGACCAGTCCGAGCTGTTAAGAATGTTGGATATTCTTTGAATCACAAGCCTCTCGAGAGTCTTCCCAGCTATGGGGAGTAGACATACGGCTCTATATGATTTAATCTCGTTCTCGGGTTTTTCAACCCCTTTGAGCAACGTGATTAGCATTCCGCTTTTCCATCTTCTGGGGAACACTCCGCATTTGAAGCAGGCGTTGAAAAGTCGCGTCAGTTCTTGGTGTAATGGTCTAGCGTTTACAAGCATTTCTGACTCTATTTTGTCTTTGCCTGGTGATTTCCCTACCTTGTTCGCTTTAAGGGCCATTTCAACTTCCCTTGTTAGGAAAGGCGTTGCGTCGCCGGTTACTGGAACCTACCGCATATCTCTGCGAATCTTTGTATATACATCGTATTTGCAGGTTGGGTCGTCATCAGGCATTAGTCCATCTAGTAGAGCCATGCTTGTTTCCTTCCAGTCTTTTGTGACTGAACCATTACGGTTAACCGTGCACATCGCTTTTGAGATTCTGACTTTTTTGGATGCTCGTTTGTATGGGTACGCCCAAGCATTCTTTTCGCTTTCAATGATGCAGAAATCTCGCCAGCTGTTGTTTTTGGCTCTTTTAATAGCCCTTGCATAGTCGGAATTCATTTGTCTCAATTTTCCAAGTAATCTCTGGAGGGCTTTCCTTTGTTTTCTATTCGATCCTTCCTTGTCTTTCAGAGCGACGATTTTGCGTTCTTTTTGTATCGCTCGCTTCTTACTTCGCAAGTCAGGGTTCCACGAGGGTAGAGAGCGCGTTCTTCTCTTTTTTGGTGGAATAGAGTTCTTTGCTGCCCTTACTAAGACCTCTTCAAGTTTTGAAACATATGTTTCAATGTCTTCAGAGGTTCTTAAAGGGAGTTTAGCTAGGTTCTCTTTCTCGAATTTACAAAGTTTGCCGAATTTCTCCCAATCAGCTTTTCTCATGTTAAACCTTGGTTATAGTGTTTCTTCGGTTCGTATGAGTCTGGCTGGTTGTGAGGCAAAATCCAGTTCGATCACTATGGGCCTGTGGTCACTGGTGGTCCATTCTTTCACCGCCCAGCTAACCAAGAGGTTTGACAGATTTGACGTGTGTAAAGTTAGATCGCTATCCGTCTCAACCCTCGTGCTACGGCACGTTGGAAGTTGGCCCCTCCTGTTGGCCACTATTAGCCCGTATTGGTCTATGAATTCTTCTATGACTGTTCCATTCTTGTCCTATGTGTTAGACCAGATCTTTGACTTGACATTTGCGTCCATTCCAACTAAGACTCTTTTGCCTTTCAATTGCTTCAGAGTCTCAGCTAGTTTGTCAAGATAGGTCTTCCTGCTGTGGCTGAACTGGCAGTAGATGCTTATGAAGTAAATTTCGCCAAAGGCTCCGACCATTTGTGCGCAAACACAGTAGGAGTCACACAGGTTAGAAATCTTGGTAGCAATGACCTTGTGTGGATTGTAGAGTATTGCAGCTTGACACTGCTTATACTTGAAATCGGGTTATTCCAGTGATATGGTTCTTGCACCAGTGCCACCTGTATGTCAAGATTTCTGTCTGTCATGATTTCTCCCAGCTCATCGTTGGCTACTTGCCTTTTGTTGAGGTTCAATTGTATGATCCTCAGTTTCGGGCCTAGTTCAGGGTTTTGTTGTGCGTTCAATTTAAACCTCTTAACTGGTAGGCAATCGTCTTTGCTTTCGTCTAAATTGTTTGCTTGCAAAGGAAACTGAGTTGACGCAGGAGTATTAGAGCAGTGCTCTGATTTCTCAACGGTCGCCTCCTGCTTACGTTTCCTCGCCTTTCTATACCTAGAACGGTTGACCATATCGCTTTCGAGGTACAACGCAATGTCTAGTTATATATTTCCTCCTTTGGGATCACTGCTGGCGATTCTGGAGGGTGGCTTTATTTGATCTTTAATTGGTAACTTTCTTAATATTATTTACTATACTACTGCTTATGTTACTGCTTAAATTATTGTTAACTGTTTAAGAACTAATTTGATTATAATATAACTTAAAACTATTGTACCAGCGTGTTTATCTTTCACGCTGGGTTTGATATTAATCAAACCTTGTTTTGGTCAAGTCTGGGTTAGGTGTTTGACGAATTGCAACCAAAGTAGCATTTGAGTGAGCATGTCGGGTTTCCGCCTTTTCTATCATCTTAGCCTGTGTTCACCATTAGCAGCACTGGATCTGATGGACGTTTACTGCATGGTTTTCGTTTTCAAAGGGAGCTGACAGCCACTAATTTCGCTTTCAAATGTAAAATTGTTTTAGGTATTAGGGCTTAATCAATTCCTTAGCAGGAAGGATGCTGCCCTTCTGTGGAAATATTTTTCCTAAGGGTTTCGGCATCCATAGTGCGTTCTAGTCATCGATAGTTACTAGGCCCAATGGACTGTTCTCTCGCACAAAGGTGTCGGGCCTTACTCCAGGAGCTCGAAGCAAAGAACTTTGGGTGGCTGCTATGACCACGGCCGCGACTCTTTACCCACTGTAGTGGCACCTACCGATTGCCAGTCGATAGGGAGTAATTTCTTATCTACCCGAATTAAATTCGGATTGCCGGGACCATTGATCCTCTGCAACTAGCTCCTGGAGCGGTCTCCCGTCCTCTAAGAGGGCGCGCGGTACCACAATCCTAAGAGATTTCCCCTCAAGTGACTCCCGGATTTTGGCTTTTCTGGGCTCGAGTTGAGCTCTTGGGGTGTGGTAGACTCCGCGTTGAATGTTTGAGCGTTTACAGGCCCCACCTCTCCACGTGTTGTCATGGTCCGTGTTGTTTCTTTTGTTTGGCCGGTTGGCCTATTGCCCTGGGGGCAAGCGTTGTGTGTTTTGCCTACTGTTTCTTTACAGAGACAGTGTTTTCAGCCCCACCGCGTGAAGGTACACACATCCGCACTTGTGATTGCAAGTCATCGTTCAAATATACATTGCATTCACTTCGGGTCGACTAGCATTAGTTGCTTGTCGAGGGCAATCGGTGACGCATTTTGTACTTCAGCATTTGTATATGTCCGTACACAAAAGAGAGAAGTTTTCGACGTCCTCTCCTAAAACAACGAATTGTTTGTTTGAGGCGTCTCCGTTCTCTGTTGAGGAAGATAATTACTATCCGCCGCTTTGACAAAAGATTTTTGCACAAGGTGACCTGGCCAGCCTCGCGGCTGGCCATATGGAGCACTATGTGCATCATCTATGTTTTTGCTAAGTGGATTATAATCGAGCTTCCTGAGAGCGTCGTGATAGCAACCGCCGGTCGAATTAGGCTACGAACTGCTGCCCATCCACCGTATTCTCCAGATTTAGCCCCGTGCGACTTCTTTTTGTTTCCAAACTTGAAAAAGTCACTCGCCGGGCAGAAATTTGAGTCGAATGAGGTGGTAATCGCTACCACGGAAGTCTACTTTTCAGACCTCGAGGAAACGTACTTTTCAGACGGGTTAAAGAAGTTGGAGCATCGCTGGGCTAAGTGTATCGAACTAAAAGGAGACTATATTGAAAATTAAAAGGCCACTTTTCTAAAATTTTCGTTTTTCTTTTGTAGGCTAACTACTTATCGGACCACCCTCGTATATGCCTCTCTATCTGCACTTATTTGGTTTACTTTTTACTGTAATTATAGTAATTAAAATAAAATTATAAATACAGTTATACGAGAGTTTATCCATATGTTTTCCCGGCTGTAGTTAAACGATTAATCAAATAGATTACAATTGAGAAAACGAAAGTCGTAATCCGAACGCGAGTAAAATTATTATTGACGCGCGAACGGACTGGGGAGCCCGATAGTCTGAGAACCGCCAGAATCAAAGGCCGCTCGGCTGTTAGAAAAGCCTATACACGGTGTAATTCGCCTCTCACGAATTGTCACCTAATAAGCCGAAATTAACACAACAATAAAATTCCTATTTTTCAGAAAACTCAGGTTGCTGCAGTTAAAGTAGCAATGGTCTTCCAAAGTAACAAATAAGTACATTAAAATAATAAATTGGAATTAAGATAATTTTTGAAATGTATAACCTAGATACCTGATTAAATTAAATAACTTTTTAAATTTAATGAATCATTTAATAGATTTGAGATTATAACAATCGTTCCATGTGCATGATTTGGTTGCACCAACAAAAGTTTCACCAATCGGCCATATAATCAGTACCATTTCAATAAATACATCGGTATATTAATGAAACCAAAACCTTGTGACGGTAAACGTCCCATTAGCGCTAGCAGCCCAACCACGCGGCTGCCTGCGAGGGCAGCACCTACCGGTTGGGGAAAAATGTAACGAGGGAATTCGGCACGAGACGGGACGGAACGCGCGTGAATATAAATGAACCAGTCGAGGATCAGCAACCCGATTACCTAGCCGCAGTGAGCGACAAAAGATAAGTTTTTCTGAGTTTTGACGAGTGCCGAGACGAGTTGACGAGTTCCTAGAGAGGAACCGTGCCTTGATTCGACGAAAGCGTGTGCGTGTGAACGTGCGTGAGTGGAGAATTTCGCCATCGAGGGCGAAACCAAAAAGCGTGAAATACCTTGCTCGCAGATAACCAATTTGAGAAACTAGCGTGCGCTGTGCAGGTGTTTTCTACCTCGCTTGTTGCTTGTGCGACCGTTACTAAGGTAAGCTGGCCAGCTTAATATAGCGATTGCTATACGATAGCTAATCATTAATTCCCCGTACTCAGTGAGAAGCGTACATGTATTAACTCGGCGAACAAAGAGCAGCGGACGATCCAACACTGCATGTTGTTCTCGCGCGCGCGCTTTGTAAACATAAACACGCGGGCCGAACGTATTGTAGAGATAAGGGGGGATAAGATCCGGCTGATGGGTTCGAACGTTTCGATAATCCCGCGCGCTCTTCGATGCGATCGCGCGCATAAATAGAAAGACGGAGCACCGACCCGTTACATGGTGCCCAACGTGAAAGAACCTACAGCGTTTATGATTGTTGAAAACGCCGGTTCCAAACATTGACCTTGCGCTCAGTCAACCAGCGACTTAGGTGGCAATCAAAGTGTTGTTGTCCACACTTTGAGTTAAAAGCCACATAGTAAACATCGCCTCTCTATTAGTTAGCTTGCGAAGGCCCGCCGTGACGATAATTTGTAAACAGTCGTTGTAAGCGCGTGCGAGTGCGACCGAACGACTCTTAGCCATAGCGTAAACACCGATAAGTTTTGAAAGTTGCCGCAAATAAATATTGTACCCGTTGGCCCGGGGAAAACTAACACCGGCAATATTCAAACAAAAGAAACTCAAATCAATAGTTTTCTTGGGTAACGTGTTGTCTTAACGTAAATATATTTTTCGAATATTACTAACTGCGGTTATTGGTGACTACGCATATAGACGCTCGCTATAATATTTTAGATACTAACCAACATAGCCGCGCCAACAAACAGTTAGTACGCCTGATAGGCAGGATCATTATATTGCGCAATAGCGAGCAAAGAGTCTTTCGGCAAACACAACATTAAATACCTTTTGTTGAGCCTATTGTCAGCCAGTAAAGTCTAAATTTTTGCTTGTTTGCTGGTAAATATTAAATATAGCACTCGCACTCGCATCACCCGACAAACAAGCGTGTAAATTTGTGTAAAAATTAGTCGCGACATAACTAACAAACAATAATGGACTGCACTCTGAAAGAAGTCGAAGACTGGGTGTTGACGAGGAAATAAACGAATACCTCGAACACTTGGAGCTCAAGAAAAACGGGAATAAGCTCTCGAGAACTGGGCGACTGCAAAATTGGTTGTTAGGCGACTACTCGGCGGCGGATTTCGTAGAAATCGACAACCAACACAGCAATCCAGCAAGAAGGGCAGCCCTACGCTCGGAGCTGATCGTATCCATCTGCGCGAAACACACAGCATCCGAAGAAGAAGGAGAAGACCCGCTAGCCCAGCTAATGCAAAGTGCAGAGGTGATATTGCGGATTCAGCAGACAGCAATAAACATCACAAACGTACTGGACGACGGCGAGAGTACTTGCAGTAATAAATATATTACTATAACGACTAATGATGGTAGCCAATTCCAATTCCCGCCTGCATTCGCTGTGATGATCCAATACCTCATTTTCCGGTCCAGAGAAAATGAGAAAAAGCTCGACACCTTCCTGTCTAGGCTGGACAATTTGAGGAATGGCGCGGGACTCACGGAAGACGTGATGCTCCTAACAGTATCGGAGCTACTCGTCGGTCCCGCCCTCACTTGGTACGAGGCGATGAAGGAGGAATGGCTCTCCTACGCCGAATTCGAGATGGACGCAAGGGAATTGTTCGAGACCAGCGTGCAACAGCAACAGCGTCTGATGAGGGAATTTCAGAGCCGATATCAGGGCCCCGATGAACCCGTTAATGTTTACGCCGCCAAAATTATGGGCCTGATGTGTGTGTGAAGCGGCTAAACCCCTAGATGATACCTGATTGCCAACTGGACCTGCTGCACGCCAACCTTCTCCCGGACATTCAGGGCCAAGTGTGGAGGTCCGAAGTGAGCTCCATACGAACTCTGAATGCGCTAGCCACGGCCGCGCGAAACAGTTTGCATCAGAAAAAGGCAGAACGGGTAGTACCTGATCGACAATCAACTGTACTCGGAGCTAGCGTACTACCCTCGCACCGATGGAGCAAGGGCCGCAAGGGAAAAGTGGCATCGATGTCCAGCGATAAGTCGGAGGTCAGCGACAGGTTGGACCGTATGGAGAATGTGCTGGAGAAGGTAAAGCATCAGGTCGTCTACAAACCGACGACCTCGGGCGCGACACCTAGTCCAAGCCTAGAGGCAGTTGATGGCGAGAAGAAGGCTTAACCCGCCGATATACTGAGCCAAGTACTGCTGTCTCTCAAGAAGATATCGGAGGGGATGAAGAATAACTTCGCCGGCAAAAACCTGACCTCCGAGGACCGAGCTAAGAAGCGGGAGACTCCTCGTAGACGAGAGAGGGATTTCACTAAACCGCTGAAATGCGTCGAGTGTGGTTTGCTGGGGTACAGCAGGAAGTACTGTCCCCAATGCAATAAGGGAAACGAGGAAAGGAGTGATTAGGTGGGGTTGACCCCACTCCTTCATCCCCTAAGACAAACCCCGTAAATGAGATCTCGCGGACTTCACCAACACAGTCAGTACCAATAGTAGCGGGCGTGTTGAGCGACGAGAGCGAGAATTCCCCTGGTGGCGCCAATGATGAACGCGACGGTAAAGTGGACGAGGAGAAAGGGGGTATTGACGTCAGTAAAGCTCAAGATCCTAGACCGGCCAAGGTGGTGGCAAATGGATCGCACATGCCCTCCGGGGCGCTGGTAACGGCAAATAAACCGTCAAGGGGTACCCTCATGGAATCTCCGATAGTCCGAACCGAGCTGGTTCGAACGACAAATGGCGTCACTTTAACACGAGAGAGCACAGTGGCTAGCGCTATGGTGTGCAAAGAGCAAGGCTGTAGGACCGCAGAATCTGTTCCGCTATATTCCCCGGAACAGGAAACGCGCTAGTGGCCACCGGTGAAAATAGGAGACTTCCAGATACGGGCTCTCTATGATCCGGGAGCTTCCACCACAGTAATGGGTAGTAATGCTCTGCAAATAGCGTTTGTGCTAGGCATCAGGTTAGATACTACCACGCGGGTACGGCACGACTACCAGACGGTCGTAAATTAACAATTGTTGGTCACGCCATGTTACCGTTCGCCGTCAGGGATATGACGATGCCGACGAGAGTAGCTATCCTCCCAACCCTCGTCGATGGATGTATCCTAGGAGAGAATTTCGTTAGGTTGTTTAGAACGGTACTTGACCCGGACGATGATACAGTTAATGTATGCGTTGTTCACACTTTTCCGTTTTGAGGGTGGCAAAGCGTAATCAAACATTATCACCCCTCTCTCTGGGCGCCAATAGGTTGTCATAGCCCACTGTCTTTCACTCCTTCGCTTTCAAACACTTTGGAGATCCGGAAGTCAAGTTTGCTACGACATCCCTGACGCATACAGTGAGTCGGAGCCTTTTTAATCTAAGGCGGCGACCTCCTCGAAAGAAGTACCAATTTTTTCAAAGTTTAACGCTCAGGGAGAGCGGAACTAAAGGCTTGACCCTCGATTTGGGCGCGACGGGACTCTAGTTGCCCAACGTCTACCGCGTCGGAAGCACGCAGCATACAAATCTTACGAGATTTGCTTGACCTGGTACCACTACCCCGCAGAGGCCAACCCAAGTTGGGATGTCAGAAGAGAGACTCAGCTAGGACAGCCAGAGGAGATTCCTAAGACGATTAACCAGCTAAGCCTCCCCTCCTGGGCTCACGTTCGAAAACATCCCACCCTGCGTATCTCTATTAAGGAATTGCTCCCACGACTCACTGGCCCATCGCTTCGACATACCGAAGCACGTCCTCCCATCGCGTTTCGGTCATCTCCGCTCACGCTGGTGGGTATCCATCATTTGAAAAGTTGTTTCCCTGTTTTCGCCCTAATTTCGGACTTCGCTTTCTAAGGAATGGCTTTATGACTGCCTGATACTGATGTTTACTCTTTCGATTTAATGTTTTTGACTTTTAGGTCAGGGTGGGGTCTCGTCTAGCCGACAAGGCGATTCCCCAGGCAGTTTTCAGTATTCGTGCCGGTCATACCACATATTCGAATCAAACTGCGACATTAGGCTAAATCGAGTATTCTAATTCGCCTTCAAATTATCGAACTTCATAGTTCAATTCTGAAGTTCGATGTTCAAAAATATCGTTCAAATTTCAAGCTTTATAAGCTCTTCTAAGTTCAAAAATTAGATTTATTTTTGTTTGGCCGGTTGGCCCTTTACCCTAGGGGCAAGCGTTGTGTATTTTGACTACTGTTTTTTTACAGAGACAGCGTTTTCAGCCCCACCACGTGAAGTTACACACATCCGCACTTGTGATTGCAAATCTTCGTTCAAATACACATTACATTCACTTCGGGTCGACTAACATTAGTTGCTTGTCGAGGGCAATCGGTGACGCATTTTGTACTTCAGCATTTGCATTTGCATATGCCCGTACAGGAAAGAGAAGTTTACGACGTCCTCTCCCAAAACAATGAATTGTTTGTTTCAGAAGTCTCCATTCTCTGTTGAGGAAGACAATTATTGTCCGCCGCTTTGACAAAAAGATTTTTGCACAAAGTGACCTGGCCAGCCTCGCAGCTAGCCATATGGTGCACTACGTGCATCATCTGTGTTTTTGCTAAGCGGACCATAATCGAGCTTCCTGAGAGCGTCGTGATTGCAAACGCCCCTGACGATGATACGTTACTGCTCAAGAAATCACGAACCAAGATGAAGCTAGAGGTAGCTAGCTTAGAAGCTGATTCGAGATTAGCTACGATCGGACTAGCCGAGGTAACAGCCTATCAGCAGGCGGTATTGCAGAGGACCATCGGCGAGGCCTTATCGCAGGTCCCCGTGGGCTTGGGATGTGCGGCAGGCATTGAACACGAGATTCGGATCGGTGATACGAAACCGATCAAGCAGCGCTACTATCCAGTGTCACATAAGGTCGAGCAAGAAATGCATAGATTGGTAGGGGAGATGTTAGACCAAGGGGTGATCGAGCCAACGGACAGCGGCTGGTCGAGCCCAGTGGTTATGATACGCAAGAAGGATGGCATGTATCGATTTTGTATAGACTTCAGGAAGTACAACAAGGTCACTTGCACAACGCGTATCCCCTACCGTTTATGCAAGATATACTGAGGTACTTACGAAACGCACGCTATATCTCCACACTCGACCTCAATATTGCATATTACCAAATACCACTCAAACCCGAATCTCGACCTATCACTGCCTTCACCGTGCCCGGATTGGGGCATTTCCAGTTCGTACGAAGGCCATTCGGTCTCTCGTATGCCGGCGCCTCTTTCCAACGGTTAATAGATAGCGTGATCGGACCTGAGCTTGGCGATTTCGCCTTCGCCTATTTGGATGATATCATTGAAGTATCGTCCAAATTCGAAGATCACCTGCAACATATTAAAACCGTATTGGATAGGTTATGTCGAGCCGGACTCTCGATTAATCGAGAGAAGAGCGTCTTCTGCAAACCTGAGGCCAAATATCTCGGTTTGTTGATTAACCGAGATGTTGAAAAGGTGCGCTCTATCGTGGAGTATCCACGACCAGGAAACGTGCGACAGCTGCGCACCTTCCTGGGGATTGCTTCACGGTACCGCCGATTCTTGAGTGACTTCGCCACACACGCTCAACCGTTAACGAAATTGACGGGGAAAAAATGTGAGTATGTGTGGGTATCAGATCAAGAACAAGCCTTCGCCAAACTTAAGGCACTCATGATATCCGCACCGTGCCTCGAGTTACCGAAACCCGACGGACAGTACGTGTTGAAAAAAGATGCTAGCGCTACGGGAATCGGCGCCGTCATGATTCAAAGAGTAGAAGACGGAGACCGGATCATCGAGTACGCTAGCAGAGTCCTTAGCAAAATTACTCCGCCACGGAGCGCAAGTTCTTGGCGGTCGTATGGGCTATACAGAAATTCCGTCCATACATAGAGGCGTACAGATTCAAGGTGGTAACGGACCGTAACAGTCTGAAATGGCTATACAATCTGAAGAACCCAATAGGACGTCTAGTCCGATGGGCCTTGCAACTCTAAGGCTATGCCTTCGACATCGAGTATCGAAAGGGGGCCGACAACGTATTGCCCGACGCGTTATCACGCGCTTTTGAGCCCACAAAGGCTGAGGTTTGTGCAATGGACCAGCCGAAACCAGGGGACAAAGCCTGGTACGCCGAACAGTTCCGGCGCGTCGAGAACAACCCAGAAGACTACCCGGACTGGAAAATAGTTGGCAAAGTGATGTATCACCAAAAGCCAAGCTGTGACTACCAAGGCGAATATGGGTACGAGGACATTTGGAAGCTTGTCGTACCGCCGGAAGACCGAAAGGCGGTCCTGTTCGAGAACCACGACCTTGAGACCGCGGAACATTTGGGACGCGAGAAGACCTTCGCCCGCGTCGCCCAATCCTCCTATTAGCCAGGGATGTACGCGGACATTAAAGGTTACGTCCAAAAGTATCAGGTTTATCAGCAGTGTAAGGTCGAACAGCGACTGCCGCGCGGACTCATGAGGGATCGGATGTTGTACATACCTTGGCAAGTGGTAGCAGGCGACATCACCGGACCCTTTCCAAGAAGCCCTCGAGGGCACGAATACGTATTAGGGTTCATCGATTTATTCACGCGATGGGTCGAGTGCATACGTATACGTAGTGCCAATGGTAAGACCGCAAAGGAACTCCGGGAACGAGTGATTCTGCGCTTCGGTGCGCCTAAGGTCTTCCTATCCGATAATGGCACCGAATTCCGTAACCAGCTAGTAGATGAGTACCTGAGAGACCAAGGGATAAACCGGACCTTTACGCCGACCTATACCCCACAGGCTAACCCTACCGAAAGTGTTAACAGAACTCTGAAGACGATGATAACCTCGTACCTACGCGGGAATCACAAAGAAATGGGATCGAGTGTTACCTGAGCTCGCGTTCAGGCTGAGCACTGCTCTCCATAGTTCCACGGGAACCAGCCCTGCCATGCTCAACTACGGTAGGCAACCGAAAGCCCCAAACACCCTTCAGAGACAAATGGACGAGCTTGCGGCCCGAGAGGTAGGTTTGCTCCGAATCGGACAATGGAGCGAGCATATGAAGAATAATCGATTCATTAATCAGCAAACTCGTGAAATCGCTTCGAACGAGTCCCTGAGGCAGGTGAAATATTATAACGCCAAGCACAGAACCCCCGGATTTAAAAAAGGGGACTAGGTATGGAAGAAAAATCGCGTATTGTCCAGTGCGACGCAGGGTATTTCCGCAAAGCTAGCGCCAAAATTCGTAGGTCCCTTTATTGTCACGAAAGTACTCGGAGTCAACCCATACCGCCTTGCCAACCAGCAGGAAGACGTCACGGAATTGGTCCTACTATGGACAGGAGGATACCTTGCCGGAAGCTGAAACCCGACAGCGAGATGACGATGATACCTCTACCATCGAGGGAACCGAGGCGACTAACATCCCGCCTACAGCGAGGGATGCGACAACACGCGGAAACGGGCGCGCCGTTACTACGGATAACACACTCCGGAATGATAACGCGACAACTTCGAGCCACACTCGTCACGCCCCTTCCAATCCCCCCGATAAGACCTTGATAATCACCCCTTCAAATAATGCGGTAAAGCGCTCACGAGGAAGACCTCGGGAGAACGCGTTAACCACCCGAACCACCTCATACCAACAAAATCTACCTATCTCCCCTCCCGTCGTCATGAAAAGGAAGAGGGGTAGACCACCAAGAACACCGACCGTGGGTGCATGAGGCCCTGCGAACGAAGGACCCGGGAAATCGACGCAAAGGACCCCACCTTCAATTCCAGCGACGATGGTCCTGGGCAGCTGAACAGGCGCCCACCTTTGATACGCGAGGAAAGGGATCACCGATATTGACATGTAGAACTGTTACAGGATGAAGATTTCGTATGAGCAGTTTGAGGAAGCGGCAGCCGCCCTCATCAGACTAGACCTCGGTCCCGCCGTCGAGAGAGTCGTGCACGCCGCCCTGCGCCTTCTCGGCGAGAAAAAGGAAGGAAGAGTTCACGAAACTCGTCATCCGTGATGATCGAAAAGATCACGGACGTAGAGCCCTAGCGCCCATCAATAGTGCAGGGCGTCGTCCGTGAGGAGGCAGCATCGCTGCCCGGAGCACCAGCGGGAGCAATTCCCATGAGGGTCCCGCCAACCTCCACGGACACCCAGACGAAGGAAGCCTCCATCGATGGGACCTGGCGCCCCAGGTTCATTAACCAGGCATCCTCGCCTGGCGAACGAACCTGGAAGGAGATAGTGGAAGGCTTGAGGGAGGACGAACAAGGCTGGACCACCCTCAATACTCTCCAACGAGCCGTGTACGCTCCCATGCACACACATCCTCACGCACGCTTGCAAGCTCACACACCAAACACGCTCGCGCACGGATCTACGCACGTTTTCAAGCTTGTATACAACCGTGCACGCTCGCATGCACTCATCCTCACGCACGCTTGCAAGCTCACACAACAAACACGCTCGTATACGGATCAGCGTACGTTTTCAAGCTCGTATACACACGCATATACCGTCACGCATACTCGCCTATATACTTAGACATTCATACACACGCTTGCACATTCAACTGATATTGATAGAATAGTAGGTACTATACAGGGTGACCCATTTTAAAGGAACCACCACGAAATCTTGTACGGTTAGCATTCTAAAAAAAATTATTCAGGCAAAAATTGTTTGGGACAATGAGGGACACCTTTCCCAGTAATAGTACTTGTCCTTCAGATTTATTTTCAAGGTCATTTGAAGATCAAAGTCATTTTTTGAAAAGGAACCTATAATTTTGATCTCGGATTCGGAAAGAGCGAGAAATTCTACGTTTAGATAAGGTATTATGTCTGGAGTACGGTTAAGCCCCCCCGCGTAAGGTCATGTAGGGGTCAAATTTATTATTTTCTTCATCAATCCACAGGGATGATCCGGCAAGGGTAAGATTAATTGAAATAATCCAATAACTTGCTGGTAATATCTTGCCCCTTCAAACCAATAACTGGATGGTAATATCTTGCTGCAGCACGATATCGGCCTTGACCGTAAAAATTACCCAGGGAGGCTTCGATACCCAAGCCACGTGAGAATCCGAATCATTGAAAAAAAGTCAACCACGAATATACAGAAATCGTTGTTGCATTATGAGATAGCACACGATGATCGATTAATTCCCGTTGTTTTGGCTATGGTTGAATTGGATCATCATATCTCTTTGCGTGAAATTCTGAGACGTACTGGAATCCCAAGAATAACAGCCGGTAGAATTTTACGGCTTCATAGATTTCATCCGTATCACATAACTTTGACTCAAGCTTTGATGCTACATGATCTCCGCCGTAGACTCAAATTCTGCAATTGGGCACAAGCAAGGATTCATGAGGATCCTTAATTTTTCAAATACGGAATGTTTTCGGACGAAGCTACATTTCATAGTACAGGGAAACTTAATCGCCATAATAGTCATTATTGGTCTATCCAGAACCCCCATTGGGTACGTCATGTTGATAATCAGCATAGATGGAGCCTCGTAGTTTGGTGCGGTTTAAAAAATAATTATCTGATAGAACTTAATTTTTTCGATGGGAATGTGAACGGCGCAGCATATCTTAATTTCCTGCAGAAGGAATTACCGGAATTATTGAAAGATGTGGACTTGGAAATAAGACGACGATTATGACTTCAACAGGACGATGCACTGTGTCATTGCTCACTAAGAGTTCGTCACTTCTTGAACCAACGATAACGAAGACAATGGATAGGCATTGGTAGGGACATTACTGAGTGGTGTCCAAGATCACCAGATCTAACAAGTCCAGATTTCTTTTTATAGGGTTATTTGAAAAGTGATGTTTATGTACAGCAACCAACAACACGGCAAGATATGATGCAACGCATCATACAAGCTTGTAGAGCTATTCCGTAGGGGTCAAATTTATTATTTTCTTCATCTATGCACAAGGATAATCGGGCTAAGTTAAGATTGATTTTAATAACCCAAAAACTCAATAACCCAATAACCCAATAAACCAACTCCAATAACCAAATACCTAAGTGATTTATTTTTAATAAGAACCCCCATTTTCTATCATTAATTCGGAAAGAGCGGGAAATGCTACGTTCGGGTAAGGTATTACGTGTGGGGTGTGGGCACCCCCCCCCTCCTATCTCACTGGGGCAAGAATAAGGTTATTAATTATAATAATAATAATACCGGGATTGTTCAGTAAGTGGTTATACCTCACTGGGCAAATGCTAGCTTCCAACGTCCAATACCGTGGCCAGTGAAAACATCGTCCGTCGCGTCAATGCTCTGAGCAGCAACGCTATAACAGACACGGCCAAGAGGAAGATATGGCTCACAAATGACGCAAAAGATAATGCCGATTTTATTCTGCCGATGTGTCCAATCATTAATCACTTATTCACACATACACTCACACATTACACGAATACTTACACACACACGCCTCTAGGCAAACTGGTATGAATGACTGCTAGGCGACCCTATAAATGGGGCTTGCCGAAAGAGCGAATGCTGGGGACCCCTATAATCGGAGTCGCTCGAAAGCGAATGAAGGGGATTCCTCTAATTGGGCTCTCTCCGTGAACAAAGCCCGGTTTTGCCACTATGGGCACTCACAATCACGCACACTCTACAGGGTAACACTGAACACACAGGGTAAAGGAGGGGGGACCTCAGGGACCGTGCGTTGTTCCAGCGCGGTTCGTGGAGTCGCGACCACGAGGGAACTTTAGCACAACGAAACGAAACAAAAATTTGAACACGTACAAAAAAGACATAGATTTACGACTGACGGTGACAAAATGTTACAGATGCCTTGGCTTCGGTCATGTGAAAGCTGAATGCAAAGGACTGCAGACATGCTCCTACCTTAGATATCCGAAGAATATGACGCGAACATCCTGATCCTGAGTGAACTATACAGGAGAAGGATGACCCAGATATACATCACAGAGACAGAGACCACTGCTATCTGGCTGAGGGGTGGCACCCAATCTAGAGTCTCCAATTGCGGTGTCAGGGATGAGTACCTCTAGATCACAATTGGCGCTGTCACTTACCTCAGCATCTACCTAACACCCAACTGCACCGCGATAGAGTTCGAAAGAAAGGCGATACTCCTAAAAGACCGAATCAGGGACCTGCCCGGGGATATCATCGTTCCGAGGGTTTTTAACGTAAGGCTCGATCTAGCAGTGGTAAATACGGGATTACACGCTAAGAAACACGCTAAGCTGCGTTCTAAATTCTAAAGCCGGCCGCTGATTAGCTACTCTTAAAATTGATTATCTCATGATCTAATTACCAAAAAAGTTTTTAAATAATTTTATCTTAAATAATTTTTTAAAACGAATCCAGTGAAATTCATCGGCCACGTGAACATCGTGACGAAGTTTCATCCGATGTTTCAGGATCACCGTGTATAGTACATTGTACGGATTCAAATATTTAATTAATTGATAAAGTTAATTATATTATTGTAGGTAATGAAAATTACTTTATTTTTCAAAAAATATTTCATTGAGTGAATGTGGTATTTTATTATAACAAATATCTGATTCATTATTTCAAGCAAAGACTCTTTGCATTCAACATAATACTTTATATATTTAAAGTATCGTTCATTGAAACGATGAAGTGACTTATGTCGAACGATTTCTGTTTTTCTGAATTTGTGAAATATTTAATTAATTACAATAATCCCTTTATTAATTGAGATGACTCATTCATGAAAATACAAGCATATTTGCTCAAGTTGAACTTTCATGTAGCTAAGTCGAAAGAATCGTTCGTTGGCAAGATACAGCCATTTATTTAGAACACTTTACTTATTTTTTATACTGTGGAAATTAATACGTGAGCGGGTTAATTAATGATAACTCGGCGGATACGGTACAATAAATATTTATTAAACTAAGTACAGATGAGACTATGAACATGCGAGCCGGCGAGAGTACTCGTGCAAGCGTGCAAGCGCTGCGGCCATGCTGCAAGAGAGAGAGAGAGCAAAAAGAGGCGAATGTGTGGAGGCCGAGCAGGACCAAGAGCAAACGATCAGGCCATGGGGAAGAGCCGTCGCACATGAGCGCAGCCTTTAGAGTCCGGTGTAGGCGCTCCACTAAGCCGTTGCTCTGCGGGAGGTAAGACGTCGTGTGGATCCTTTCGGTCCCCGTCATCTGGACCAGATGGACCCATGAGTGCCTTGGTCCGATGTAACCGTCAGAGGACAGCCGAAAAGAGCGATCCGATCTCTCATGAACGCGGCTGCGACTGTCTCGGCCGTGATGTCGGTGAGCGGTACCGCGACTGGCCACCTTCTGAAGCGGTCGATGATGGTCAAGCAGTAGCGCAGGTCTCCCACTTGCGGTAGCGTGATGATGTCGATGTGTATGTGCTCAAATCTGTTGTCCGGGACAGCGAAAAGTTTGAGCACTGCATGGTTGAGCCGGCCGACCTTGGCTGTGCCAGCAAGCCGGAAAGTATGCTGATGGTGCAAGCTCGGGAGAATTTGTCAGCGACATTATCCGAGCCCTTGACGTGGCTGATGGTTATATTGTCTGCAGCAGGAGGTCGATGAGGAGAGGCCTTGGCTGCGGGCTGCTTCCCGATGAACGTGAGTGGCTTGTGATCCGTGCGAAGCTCAAAGGAGCGGCCATCCATGTGGCGCAGGAAAAATTTGACGGCGGCGTAGACCGTAAGCAACTCACGATTGTACATACTGTAACGACGCTCGGTGTCTGTGAGCTTCCTAGAGAAGAAACCTACTGGTCGTTGGTATCCATCGATGGTCTGCTCCAGGGCGGCGCAGATAGTGGTATCCAATTCGTCGGTGTAGAGTACGAGTTGAGAGTTCGGGGCCAGGAACGAATTAATTGTAGCCTTGCGCAGCACTTAGTTACATGCGCGGAAGGGTGCTTCGTGCTCCTCTGTCCACGTTGGTAACTTGGCCTTCTTGCGCTTCGGTGCGACACGGAGAAGGTCGATCAGAGGTAGCTTCATTGAACAATTTTTTAAACAACGAATGATGTTCGTCTATAACATTTTCAAGCCGCTCTAGTACTATATCATTGACAACCAGAGTATTGCTCAAATTACACATTTCTTTTAATAAAGAATAAAAATACCAAACTTTATCAGCTTTGGGTATTAAATTACAAATTAAAATACCGAGATATTCGATGATGAACATCATCTCACTAGCAGAATAAATTAATAAGTTGTTTTGAATACAGTTTTCTGGTATTTCCGGCAATATATTACCATCTTGTAAATAAAGCTAATTCAAACAAGATATCCTACTATTTATTATTTTTAGCGTACAATAATCTTTCTTTTTAATAAAATAGTGTAAAATCTGACTAATACCGTAACGACAAATACCTTCGTAGATATCGTGCATGATATCAACATACGAATTATCAATAACGTGGAAATATAGTATTTTATTAAAAATACACATTTCGGTAATACCGTTATTACACAACTGAGAGTACTTTTCGTAATTTTGATGATTTCTCAAAAGAGAAGGGTCTATTTTTATTTGAATAGTTCTTATTTCTTTGTCGGTTGTACATATTCGACAAGAATTGTTTGCCAAGAAAGATTTCGAAAATCCTAAAATGGAATTTGCACCGAGGTTATTGCTTACAACTTGAAAAATCACATATCAAATTTTTTTTATTATTGATTAATACACTTTTTCTAACTAAATAAGTCAAATCGTTAATACAATGTCTAAAAGAGGGTTCATTACCCAGATCTTTATGGTTTATATATTTATGTAATTGTAACAGAAAAATGTTTTCCAGTTGACTGGAATATTCATCACGCATACCAAGAATATTATAATACACTTCTCCTACTTTACGAAGAACTTTTCTTGAGCCGATTACGTTATTAATCTCGAAGTCATCATTATAAATGACAAGCGGAATGACTATATCTTTTAGAAATATCATTTATAATCTGTTATATAAAGGTCATGTAAATACAGAATCTAATATTTTACTGTTATATTTCACTATATTAGTTAATATAGAGTCCAAGAGGCCGGGTAACTGTAAAAATGTAGTTGGTACGGATCTTATAGGTACTAATTAAATATCATCATGTCCACACTTATTTTTATACTGCCCTTTAATGTCTCGACTTTTAAGACTGTGTTGTAATGGGTATGGATTTGGGCAAAATTAAAGTCCCTTGGTCAACGAAATATTTCAGTATTAAATGTTCAGATTGAAATATATCAAATGCATTTCTTATTAGTGAGAGCTCTGTAGGCAGAGAATTTAGTTCCCTTTGTACATCCAATTTTACTGCGTTGATCACTTCCGATACACATTCTACATTATCTGATAAGTACTTTTGATGAATATCGACATGATTGTGAAGAGTCTTATTGTCAATATCATTATGTGCTCTGATCGCGTGTTTTTTATAAATATGAATATTACAAAATTTTTGCTTACAATTCGCGTACAAACAATTCACTTCAATATTCATTGTATCTTTGTGCTTCACTTTTAGATGACGTGGAAAATCTGTCACTGATTTTACTCGTACTTTGTTACAAACCGGACAGAGAATCATTTTATCTATGTTTAACTTTCGCTTATTTACTATTAATTAATATAATACGATTAAAATTTTCCTTTATGGTGTTCGTTTGCTTTAAAAACAAAATTTAAATAAGTATATTATTTATCAATTTTTAATATGTACCGGTTTTTCTTTTATTTGTTCGAATATTTGTTGCCAAATATGTTCAGTTAATATATTTGTAGTTAATTGCAAATGACCAAAATCTTGTTCAACTAAGGATTATGCGCTAGCTTGTCTCAAGATGAGGTATTTTTCGAAAATGACGGTGACACTCTGATTCACGTTTCGATTTAATTCCGACAATCGATAATCTGCCGTGATGATCCAGTAATTCAAAATTGTGTCATTAATGGACAAACAGTTGTTCTCGGATAACCAGATTAAGCTAACTTTTACTTTATTATCTAAAAAACATAGATTCACACGGAAAAACTAAGTTTATGTCAGAATAAAAATAATATGAAAATAATTACATACTAAGTTCACAAGATTCTTGTTCTTCATTTTCAGTTCCCGTTTGTTCTTCTATATACTGAGTTTCATCATCTCCGCTTTCATCAGAAGCTAAGTATTTAGATAACTGCGTGTTTTTTCATTTTGTTACTAACTTGCTTTTGAAGGTATAGATTTTTTAAAAGTCTGAATCCTTTTTATTAATAGGAGGAATATAATAAGTCAATAAAACTTCAGATGGAAACCTTGCGATGATAAACTGGCCTATTTGTTCTAGTAAAAAATTGTTAGCGCTATAAACAGTGAATGACAAGTAGAGTTAAAATAAGTACATTTTCAAAATATTGAAAAAATGAGAATGAAAATAGTCCTTTACTTTTTCTTAAGAGAAATTCTCTTATAACTATATCAATGAGCTTATTTCTTGCTATAGGCTTCAGTTTCTTTTTTTTTATATATTGCTTGATGATCAGTTTTCCTACTTCAGATTTCTCCAAGATTACTTCTATATCTTTCATTTTCTGAATGACAATAGTATGGTCCAGATCTTTAGTGATTGCCTCATCAGAAGACTGATGCACTTTCAAATGGAGGCTTTTTTGAATAGTTGCATCTTCATCAATAACCTACGAGTTTAAAAAATGACTAATAATAATAAGTAACGTATATTGAAGAATTAAAGAATTCACTTTCGGGAAAAAAATTTATTTAAATAAATTATAATTTTTAATTTAGATAAATTTAAACTAGTTGATCAAAATTTATTTATTTCTGGTAATGCGTATTTGAATGGAGTGATATATTTTATTATTAATATTCTAATCTTATAAAGTGCAACGGTAGACAATTCGATTAATCGGTTCGTTTGCGATTCGGTGCACTTGCGATGTTAGTTCGAACGACTAAGAGAGAGAGAGGGGGCGCGCAAGGATTTGAAATTTCAGTTAAGCCTCAGCTGCTTTCGCGAAAGTACCGCCGAAGTTTTTGCACTGTGTTTCGCCGTTCAATTGAAAGTTTCCTGGGACTATTTTGATACGTGCGTAAGGTACGAGGAAGCAGTAGCAACAGCATTTTAGCAGCGGCAGCAGCATTGTAGTAGCAGCAAATAGCAACAGATTGGAGAGCGAGGCAGCGCATCTGATCAATTGGGGGAGATCGACTGATGTTTTGTTGATTTTCTTCAACAACAATTACGGCTGATCACCGTAATTATACCGCAGGGTAGGTGCACCACCCTTAATTATTGCGCGACAAAATACTTTCGAATGTATTTTGTCTCTTTCTCTCTCTCACCGAATTATAATTTATAATTGTGAATCCTATCGCGTGCGTTAGTCTTTCGGCACGTAAAAGACTTGTAGTTTTTATTGATAAAACTTTGTTAATTTTATTCGCCGTTTACGTCATTTCGTTTCCTAATAGCTTAATAAATCTATAAAGGCTTAAGTCTTAATCCGATTTCATCTACAGGATTAGGCGTATTAGGCATTAAGTCAGTTATACTGAAGATAGATCGAGTGTCACAAGTCAAGTGATTTAAGGTGAGTTCAACTCGGTTGGAAAGAAGACACTGAAACGAAATCATCAAACGTAAAGGCCAATACACGTATAAATATACGTGTTTAACGGAGCGGCGGTTAGCTCTACATCGTGGGAGTTTGTGCTTAAATAAATTTCTCATTTTTGCTAGATAACCATCCCGTTGCGTGGCGCCCAACTGGTATTAAGACCCGTTTCGTGCGAATAGGATTGTACGTCGAAGGTTATCGACGCACGAGAGAGAGAGACGGTTGCGCGAGCGCTTAGGAAGGTTTGAGTGGGTGATAGCGCGAGATCATGAGCGGTACGCCCTCTGCAGGGGAAAAATCGGAATCACTTCAACTTTTTTTCTTATAAATTGTTAAGTTTGTTGTAAAAAGGTCCGAAAGCGGTAATAAATAGTAGGTCGAAGTAATTCCAGGTAGTTTTGGCTAATCAGGTGTTAGCCTATTTGAGCCACAGTTTGGTGGATAAAGAGGGCCGGAAACCCCTGAGCGACGATATTAGCGTAGTGTGCGACCCAAGCGTGCAGTCCAGGAAATATTAGCCAGGCGGAGCAAGCAAACAGCAGGCTCCGATCTTAGGTAGGATATTTTATACTATTATTAGATAGTTTGCGGAGACTGCACGCGCTCATAATCTCGCGAGTTTGCGCCTTAAAAAAAGAAGGCATTAAAAGTAGTTACACTAATTAGTGTATACCCCGCTCATACCTTGGGTGATAGGAAGCGGTAGTGGTCGATTAGATCGATAATTTTAAACCTCGACCGCATCCTACACCCCTGCAGGGGCAAGATGGCTCTGTTGTCAGCCCAGATCGAAAAGTAGGCATTAGAGCTGACCTCCGTACAGGGCGAACGCTACTTGGCGGATCTAGTACAGTACACTATAGTCTAGTAGAGTACACCGTCATAGATTTCGAAGAGACCACGCGCAGTAAAGAGGTGGCGGGGCGTAGGAGGCGCACCCGACAAGCGTGGCTCAATACGATCTGTGACAAGTTGGAAAACCTCAGCGCAGATGAGAACAGCGGCCATCCCCTCAGGCTCTTCACCTAAACCGTAGCAGACGCTGCGGCAGCAGATCCTCCGGCGGAATGAGCCCGTTCACCATCAGCCCAAATCGTCGGCCCAGCTCATCTCGCCGTTCCTGAGTCGGGACTCTGCACCGAATCTCTGCTACTACCAGCGGCGAAATCGCCTCGCGACCCTCCCACACACTCGGCGAACTCCCGTCGACTCCTCCCCATGCCCGTTCGCCGAACACCCTTGGATATTCCCCCGTTTCCTTTCAGCATTTGCGCGGCCTATCCCTCGTCCTCGCACTCCGAATCGGCCTCACGCAACCTCAGCCACTATTCATTGATGCCAATCCCGTCGAATTTATTCCTTAAATTCTCCGTTTCGCGTCCTGTATGCTCGCGATATCCTGGAACACTTGGCCGTGCGTCGCTTGCGCTTGTGCCTTCTAGCTGCTCCACTCTTTGCGTCAGCAGCTGTTGGCGTGCCCACACTTCCTTGCGGAATTCGCGCATCCTGCGGGCTCGCGCACTCAGTTTTATGGTGCCCGCGACCCCCGCATTTATATCATACGCTCCGGAACGCTGTACGGCTGCCATTTTCTTATTCGGGTTTCGGTTGTCACTTTCAGATTTCGTCGCTAGCTTCGCCGTCTTGCCGTGCTGGCCCTTCCAACTCGAAGACTGGACAGACGTGACAGACTCCCTTACCGCGAAATTCCAATTTCTGGCGCCTGGTTTCGCGGTTTCGTTCGCCGCGCCTTCTCGGTACGCAACCTCCGGCATCAATGATTCTAGCGGCGTTGGGGGCGATCGATATAAATCATCAATGTCGCGCTGTCGTTGAAATTAGCTCCTCCAGCGTTTTGACCTTTTTCAACCTGATAAATTTCCGCAACTTCGGATAAAGATTTAGTTTGATCAGGTCGAGCTGTCACCGCTCCAAGAGTCTCGGCACCAACTTACCCGCGATATAAAGGAAAGCCGTAAGATACTAACCCAATGGCTCGCCGTCGCTCTGAGTACGGCGGCGCAGCGCATCGTACACGTCCTCGTGCGAGCGTCATGGGCAATGCGTATTCGGTTCGCCTTGGCCTTCGGTGTTTCGCGCTCCAGGCACCGGCAATGTTTCTCATACTGGCCAAATTAGACTCACCGCGCGCCCCCATATCGACGACTCCTACCCATGAAAGCTGATCGGCCGCTGCTCTATGCGTGCCTGCACTGCCTTGGTTTGTCCGTCGACGAGGCCCTCTGGTTGCGTGAGGCCCACAGGCGCTGACCGATTCAGCTCTAATCTCACGATTGTCCTCAGTGGCTCCTCGTTCGCAGTCATGCCGTCGGTTACGCGAATACGCGTTTCTGACGGCTCGGCGTCGCCTCATTATGAGTCCTCGCCCGTCGTGCGCCGCGCATTCACCACTACGCGTACCACTGCTTTCCACGTTTCTAACAACGCACCAACCTGTACCGCTGACGCAGCCGTTGCGTCAACGGTCGTCGGGATTTTGCCCGCTATGAAGTCCTCAAAACAAAAATATGCGGAATGCCCTATTCTGTACGTTTGCCATTGTGCCATCCGTTACTAGGCCCTATCCATCCATGACAACAAATCATTCAGACGTGTCTCTCGCACGCGTTCCCATAACTCCTTTATTTCCGGCGTTCTCATAACCCGTTGCCTGAAGGTCGTCAGTCGCGCACGCAACTCACATGGCTTCAGCCGTTTCGGCAACCTTTCTAGCGGCATCGTCTTACACGCCTATTCTGGCGTAAACAAACAGACCCGCTGAAAATTTGTTATGCGACTCGCAATAGTTATCCGTGCGCACACCAAGTTTCCCAGCAGCGGTGACTTTAGTGCGGACACGCAACACAGAGTCTTAATCGTCGCTTGCCAATTTGTTTAGCTTACGTTTGCTTGAATTTGAACAGCCAGAAGTAATAGTACAAATCTCGCACTCTAATCACTCATCATACACGTCCACAACCTAAATCACACACATTAGCCAAAACACCAGACTCGCCTTGTTCAATATGATTAATCTCATACTTGGACCGATTTAAAATAATCAATATATTAATTATATTGATTAAATCTGGCTTTGTGTAGACGTAGAGAGATGGAAGCGGTTTTAGCGTCTCGAGAAACCTTAGTAGTGGGGTTGCCGTTTTAAAAAAAGTCTGAGCTTCAACGAGCCTCATTCTGTCTGACGAATCATCTTGAATAAGTAGTCTGCTGTTCTCTACTCCCAACCAATAAATTTCAGTAGTAACAAAAAGGAGATAGACTTTGAAATGTTGAATAAAATATCTATGAATCCATTTGAATCACTTCCCATGAAGAATCATCATGAAATACACTAACATCAAAATTATCTAGTGGCAGGCATGAAACGAGAGGAATTCACGATCATTCTTGGACTCGATTGTGAATTCCAAATTATTCTCTCAGAATGCTCCGTTCCATCTCCAAATTAATCAGTCTATAAATTCTATTGATCAAAAAACAGGGATCTCTAGTACTTAGGGAACATAGGTATATGCTTAAGCATAGGATCCTAGGACAAATCTATTCAAAACATATACGAGGTGTGATCAAAAAGTAAGGTGAATTTTGAAATTTAGCGGGCTACGTCGGTTCGATCTTCGACTTTTTTATTTGGTTATGTCGGTACACTCGTCTAGAACATACGTTCCAAATTTCAGCTTTGTAGTATGTTTGGTTTGTTTGTGAGAGGCATCAAGGTTAGAAGTGTTTTGCGTGCTCCACGATTTGCTGCTGTCTAAAAACATGGATCAAAGAGTTTGCATTAAATTTTGTGTGAAAAATGGAATCAAATGTTCCAAAACACTTGAAATGCTGAAAGTAGCATACGGTGAGTCTACTTTAAGCAAAAAAATGTTTACAAGTGGTATAAACTCTTCCAAGAAGGCCGAGAAGACACCGACGACGAACCTCGTTCTGGACGCCCCAGCACATCAACAACAGATGAGAATGTTGAAAAAGTGAAGAAAATAGTGTTGGGAAATCGTCGAATTACCATTAGAGAAATTGCTGATGATATTGGCATCTTATTTGGTTCGTGCCAATCAATTTTGACGAGTGTTTTAGACATGAGACGTGTGTCAGCGAAGTTTGTTCCGAAATTGCTCAATTTCGACCAAAAGAAACGTCGCATGAGCATCGCCCAAGAGCTACTGAATGACGTCAACGATGATCCAGATTTACTCAACAGGCTTATAACAGGTGACGAAACATGGATATACGGTTATGACGTCGAGACTAATACTCAATCGTCCCAGTGGAGGCATTCTGGATCACCAAGACCAAAAAAAGCACGCCAAGTTCGATCAAATGTAAAGGTTTTGCTTACAGTTTTCTTTGACTGCAGGGGCGTGGTGCATCATGAGTTCTTGCCATAGGGTAGAACAGTAAATAAGGAATATTACCTGCAAGTTATGCGCAATTTGCGCGAAGCAATCCGCCAGAAACGTCCGAATTTGTGGAAAAATAAAAATTGGCTTTTGCACCATGATAACGCCCCTGCTCACACATCGTTGCTTGTGCGCGAATTTTTGGCTAAAACCAACACAGTAACGATGCCACAGGCACCATATTCCCCAGATCTGGCCCCCTGTGACTTCTTCTTGTTCCCAAAACTGAAGAGGCCCATGAAAGGACGGCGTTTTGCCACGATTGAGGAGATAAAGACGGCATCGAAGGATGAACTAAACAAGATCACAAAAAATGATTTTTTGAAATGCTTTGAGGATTGGAAAAAGCGTTGGCACAAGTGCATTATATCCGAGGGGGATTAATTTGAAGGAGATAAAATAAAAATTGATGAATAAATAAATATTTTTTGAGAAAAATAAAAATTCACCTTACTTTTTGATCACACCTTGTATGTGCACCACAAATACACGCTGAATCAGACCAAGAGAGAGAGAGAGAGAGGAAGAGAGTGAGAGAGAGATCGAGGGAAATCATATTTCCTCTGCTAGAGAGAAAGAGAAGAGTCCGTCCTTTCATCTCTAAATTAATCTGTTTATAAATTCTACTGATCAAAAAACTAGGTTCTCTAATACCTAGAAAATAATCTGTCCTGAAACATACATAAATACTTAAGCATAACATCCTAGGGACAAATCTATCCTGAAATAAATATTTGCATTACCAAGACACGTTGAATTAAATCGAGAGAGAGAGAGAGAGAGAGAAGAGAGAGAGATAGAGAGAGAAGAGAGAGAGATAGAGAAAAAGAGAGAGAGAAAGAGAGAGAGCATATGCTATCCACCACTGCGTGCTACTAGCCACGTAGAATCAGAATGAGAGAAAGAGAGAGAGAGAGAGTGCACCCATCACACCATCACCATGCGCTCATCCTTAAGACAAATATGAAGCTAGTATACAAATTGAGAACTACAAAAAGTACACGTCTCCGTATCTCTAATGGTAGTGTATCAGCCTGTGGACCCAGAGAACACTGGTTCGATTCCTCGACGCGTTAGTTCATTTTTTTGAAAAAAAAAATGCAAATCAGCCAAACACGTGACGAAGCGTTTTTTCTATATTCATTATTTAATTGAACAATAAAAATAATAATTAACATGAAATCAAGCTATCTGTAAATTAATTCTACTGATCACAAACTGCCAGAACGAGAGCACTAGGGATGAATCTGACATATTTATATGCTTAAGCATCGGGAAGCTACCGTCGCTATATAACATGGTCTCTAGTTCCTATAAAAAAGAAATTAATCTCCCTTTAAATTTATTCCTATTATCAAAAATCTAGGGAGAAATCTGTCGTGAAACATGTATTGCTTAGCTACTAATTATGAATTTTATTGATTTAATGCCTTACGATGTGTTATCGTGATAGTTTCTAAGGACATGTATGTGGCAACGAAATATCAATGACTATGTTATAAGTGATATTAATTTTAGTTTATTTCTAATGTTACTATATTTTTCTATGTATAAATAATAAATTTATTATTCGGCTCGATAGTTATGAAAGAGGTAAAATTTTTATTTTCGGATTGAAATTTTGTTAATAGTTAAAATGAATAGCTGGCTTAAATGGTTTGTTTTTATTGTATTTTTCTTTATATTTTTCTTGTTAATCGGACGTCTCTTATTGCTCTGGTGAAACTAAGTTCACCAAGAGCGATTGAAGCGTCGTAAGATCGATCACGGGTGCTGCAGGCGTCACCAGGTCGATGTCTGTCACGCGACATGGTGGTGGTGGTGAACGCGAGACAATGACCTGGCAAACCATCTCTACGTCATCATCATCATCAGTCCTGTAAAATAAATTATTTAAGAAAAATTAATTCATATATATATTATATATATATATATTCTTAAATAATTATATATATAACAATATTCAAAATTAATATATATAAAACTGACACATTCACCGTCGAAGACGATTGGGAGCATGGAGACCGTGGCAGTACTTGAAGTGTCGACTGACGCCTTCTGTAATAGTATTACATATATATTAATAAATTGATTAAATATAAATTGTATAATAGGAACTATTTATGCTTCATATGAAATTCTCTATTTTATAAAACCAAGAGTGCACGAAGTAATCGTGCACTATGCTGAAAACGACGAAAATCGAGGCGTAAAGTAACGTAAAATAGAATGTGATCGGAAACAAAACAAGAAATTTTAATTACGTGAGAGAGAGAGAAAGAGAGAGAGAGAGAGAGAGAGAAATTAAGTTTGAAATTAAGTATATATACTTTCTCTCTCTCTCTCATATACACACACATACTCGTACATACGAGGTCTGTCCGGAAAGTATCGGGCCTACGTCTATATCTTCGCGCCATAGTGTTCGAGCGACCTCTACCGGACAGAAACGTCAACAGTAAAGCCTCATGAATCTATTGGTTACTTACTGATACCTGCCTGACGTATAGTTCATGCGCAGCGTGTCTTTGTTTACAGTGCCTTTTTCGCATTCGTCGGATTTTGATATTGTCAAAAATGACTGAAAAAAAAGATCAACAAATTTGCATCAAATTTTGCTTTCAACTCGGAAAAATGAGTTCGGAAACTATTGAAATGATGCAAAAGGCCTTCGGAAGCGAGTGTATGAGCAAAACACGAAAAAAAGAGTGGTATAAACGGTTCAAGGATGGTCGCACTTCTGTCGATAGTGATTCCCGTTTCGGCCGACATTCGACGACGAAAACCGTAGATAATATTGAGCGGGTGCGACTTGAAATCGAACAAGATGACTATGACTATGCGAGAACTGTAAGAAGACCTTGGAATACCAAAAACTATCATTTCAGAAATTTTAACCGAAAATTTAGGAATGAAACGAGTGTGTGCGAAATTCATCACAAAATTGCTCATAGCAGAGCAAAAGAACATTCGCTTAGAAATCGCTCTGGACAATATGGAAATGATCAATATTCATGATAATGTGCTTAGAAAAGTTATTAAAGGTGATGAATCATCGGTTTATGGTTATGGTCCTTAAACAAAACAACAATCTTCACAGTGGAAGCATTCTGAATCACCAAGACCAAAAAAAGCACGTCAAATTCGGAGCAATGTTAAGTCAATGTTGATTGTTTTTTTCGATTGTGAAGGTGTTGTACATCACGAATATGCACCAACCGGTCAGACAATCAATAAAGAATACTACGTTCAAATTTTGAAACGTTTGCGTGATGCAGTAAGAAGAAAACGGCCGCACTTTTGGGAAAGTGGTGACTGGCTTCTCCATCACGATAATGCGCCAACGCATTCATCCAATCTTGTGCAGCAGTTTTTGAGCAAACACAATATCGCATTGCTTCGACAACCTCCATACAGTCCCGACATAGCCCCTTGTGACTTTTGGCTGTTTCCAAAACTAAAAAAACAACTCAAAGGACACCGATTCGATGACAAAACAACGGTTGAAAATAATGCGACGAGTGTACTTAAGGCTATCCCTAAAAGTGAGTTCCTGGACTGTTTGGAAAAGTGGAAACATCGATGGAACCGTGTTATTCAATCAAGTAGGGATTCCTTTGAAGCATGCCACCCACCAGATGATAAAGAATAAGGCTAGCACGAAAATATAAAGGTAGGCCCGACACTTTTCGGGCAGACCTCGTACGTATACATATATTACGAATAATACTATTACATTAATAAATTAATAAGTTATCTATATAAAATTTTATCAATTTATCAATTTATTAATACAATATTATTAGATATATAAATTTTTAATAATATATAAATTTTTAATAATAAAAGTTCATCTAGTCATTATATTAAAACGATTCTCTTTTAAATTTAGTTTTACTCTCTTGTACTTCCTTATCTCGTTCTCTTTGGCATTGTTTTCACTTTTGACTGCCTACTTGACAACTCGGTTTCCGTCAGTTTACTCACTTGCTTTATCATGCTCTTACATTCCTTATTTAATAAAAAGAACAACATCTTTTTTAATGTAAAGAACATATATGCTCTTATTATTATAAAATTTATGTATAACTAATACCATTACATTAATAAATTAATAAAATTTAAATATAATTGTTTTATTAGTATGATGGTATTAATTATACGAGCTATATTTTATAATAATAAGAACATATCTGTTTACATTTGAATGACTTTGTTCTTTATATTATAAAAAACAGAATGAGAGAGAGAGAGAGAGAGAGAGAGAGAGAGAGAGAGAGAGAGAGAGTAACAGAAAATGAAAATAGGTACTTAGAATATTGATGGTGGAGGTGTCAGCGGCATCTGAATAGTTGCAGCTTCGTGGATATCGTCTTTCCTCGGTGCTGGTTTTCTCGGTCATTCGACGACTTCTTCCACCGCTGCTTCCATCAGTGACACCAAAACTCCAAAGACTTCATCTTCGAAGAGATCACAGTCATCGTCTAATGCTGCCATAACTTCATCCAACGCGTCTTGCCACGGCACATCTTCCGGCGAAAACAATTGTTCGAACAATTACTCACTTATTGCACTATCGTCTTCACGCTGCATTTTTCTTCACTAAACTTTACTTCACGACAAAAAAAATCACAATTATGTATCGTTGCTAGGCGATCGAATTTTTATTCATTTCCGAAACCACTGGCCGCGCATCGGTCATTGGTCGAAGAATTGGGAGTGGGAGTGGAAGATCATGTGACAGCCCTGATTTTGTTGCGTGCATAAGACGATCATAATTAATGGTGAGAGTAGGTAAAGCAATAGCGATTAGTGCGGAGAAGACGCGAAGGTGAATTAATACAGGATCCCGATAGTGCGTGCGCTTTTTTTCACGCAACGGACGAATCGTAGGTGGTAGCAAGCCGTTGGTAGTGACAAGTTGCAGCGAACGATCGGCCCGTTTCAGGGCCACCTTTTTCAAGTTGGTGAAGGTACGAGGGCGGGTCAATAAGTCTTTACAAAATCCAAGAGATGGCGCTCGTCACGCTTAAATTATGATGTCTTTGGAAAGCATTACTACTAATTAGATATCGTACAAAGTAGATTCAGCTCGATTCATTAAGTCGTTTTTTTGTGACCATTGGTTAAACAAAAAGTTATTGGTTTATTTGAAAAATGGAAAAAACAGAGTTTCCAGCGGTGATAAAACATTTTCATTTGAAAGGCCTTACACCAAAAGAAATCACAGTTGAGTTGAACGCCGTTTATAGTTAAAAAATATACTATATTAAAATAGTTCGCTTAATTCAGTGTACAAAATAATACTAAAAATGATAATTTTTCCTAAATTATAAAGTAATTTATAGTTAGTACGCACTATCTTTAGCAAGAGCGACAACGGTAGAGACGGTAGAGCACTGTCATACAGATGCAAAGGAGACTAGGTTCGATTCTCCTGTAGGTCTATTCTTTATTTTATTTTTTTCTTGTTCTTAAATAAATTTTAACGATAAGTCACATCTTATTTACTAACGATTATTACAAGAAAAAATACAATAAATAATGTAAATAATTTTTTTCTTATAGAGTATCAGATGTAGATAATTAATTATTTATATATACATAATTCAAAAGTTAAATTCAACAGAAGGGACAGGTAATTTCTTCTTTATTAAAATAGTTGAAATATCGTTATTAAAAAACAACAACAATAAAAAAAATGTCTTCAAAATCAGTGCGTATATGCGACAGTTTTAAATGACTTCACTCATATAAACCGTTGAGTCAATTCTCCACGAGTTGTATGCTTTACATACGCATACTTACGCACGCGCGCGCACATGTATGTATAACTCATAACAAATTAAATGAATTTTTTATGCAATGTATGGCATGTATATAATGCATGGAATGTATGGCACGTATGACATATATGGAAATTTTTTAATAGAGGATGAAGGGGAAAATTTCAATCGTCCACTAAAAAAATGAACTGTATCTCATGAGCAGTCGCATTCGCATCGAGCATGAACTAGTGTAAAGTGCGAAAGAAAATAAAAGTGATACAAGTAGTCTACAATGAGCTCGAACAAGATTGACTATAGGTAATTAATTGTTTTCATTGTTTATAGAACATACTTTATATATTTTTTCAAAATTTTTTATCTGTGCAGATTTGAGCAAGCGAGGCTGGATAGCTTCACGTATCAATGGACATGCGCACACGTACAACCAGCAAATCTTGCTGCGGCCGGCTTTTATTATACAGGGCAGATCGATCGAGTGCGCTGTTTTGAATGTGGTCTGGAAGTCTGTCATTGGGAAGAAAGTAACGATCCTGTGACAGAACATCAGCGGTGGGCTGGCCGCTGCCTTTTCATTGGCAGCAGAAGTTGTAGCAATGTGCCAAGCGGATCGAGTACGTCTTCGAAGAAGTAGAGATGATTGTGGGCGGTATAAGTTCGAGTATCGGGTAGCAACAACGTGGGAAGAGCTAGCGCGCGCATCCTCTAGCCCACCTACTGTCAACCCACCTTCGAGTACAGATGAGCCTGCGTTATCGTCGATAGAGAGCCTTGTTACAAAGCTTTTTTCTGATTTACAATTGACGGAGTAATGTGCTTCGAAAACCATATCAAATGCAACTGTTGGTGTCGTATCTGTTTGCGAAGAAATTGTACGCGGTTATTGGAAAAGTATTGATAAACAGAATGAAAAATTGAATAAAATTAGCGAATGGGTTGAATAGTCGCAGCGAGATATAGTCAATATTATGCGTCAACTTGAAATTACTAGATATAAGATATGTTTGGATGCTAGGATTGCTGTACTATTTTTACCTTGTGGACATATCGCTGTAAGCATGTAATGTGCATCAATAATTCACGATTATCCAATATGTCGTCAAACTATTACCAAGCGTGTTCATGCTTATTTTGCGTAAATTTGTTCTTTTTTTTTTAAATAAAGTGCCTATTATTTAAAAAAAAATGTTTGTGTACTTTTTTTCTCATTTAATCTACTATTTTGTATTTCCACGTTAAATTTAATTTTTTTAATAAAGTGCCTATTATATTAAAAAAATTTTTCTGTACTTTCTTTCTCTTTTAATTTACTATTTTGTATTTCAATGTTACATTTTATTTTGATAGAAAAAAAATTTGTTCAAGTTAATTGAAAATTTTGGAAATATGATTTTTTTTGTTACTTATATATATATATATATATATTGTGACGGTAAACGTCCGGTTTGCGCTACCATCTCGATCGCGTGGCTGCCTGCGAGGGCAGCACCTACCGGCCCGGGAAGTCGAAAACGGGAACTCGGTCGGGCGAAGAGAAAAGGACCAGTGGGAGAGCGCCTTTGATACCGGCAACAGCGTGCAGGAGTCGAGGAGTAATGTGAGGTTGAATAACTGCTAGAATCTACAAGTACTATTGGCTTGAATAGCAATGTGAGCAGAGGAATAACTCTAGCACCAGTAGCGTGCGTGAGTGTATACGTCGCTAAGGGTGCGATTACTAGACCGCCGATAGTTTTTGTTGTTGCTGCGATTTCAAGTGGTTAGCCGAGACGCCATCGGAGTCCAGCCACGAGGTCGCTGAATCTGTCCGACGGAAGCAGCAGGACGACAGAGAGAGCCTCCTGTTTAATTTGGAAAAGTGACAACCTAAGCCACGTATTAAGAGACGACGTCGAATTGCTCCCTCTGACTGCGCGACTAATCGCATAAGGTAAGCTGGCCAGCTTCGCTTTATGGTTTTCGATAAGCGACCGCGCGTAATATCTTAGCTCTCCCCTCACATCTGCAAACACAAGGAAATCGGTAGCGAGCATGTAAACGAGTAACGCAAACGAACGATTGTAAACAAAATAGCGGCGCGTTATATTGTCGCGCACATCGTATAAGCGTAAATGCGCGGACCACATGCGTTGTAGATTACATAATAAGTAAACTAGTCTGTACATGATTAAAACATCAATTTACTGTTGTCTTTTGCTATTAGTAAGTTGGTTGACTCATACCTGTCCTTCTTCACTCCTTGGTTAGTTAACAAAAATTGATTATTCCGATCTCGTCGCGCGCATTCCGGTACGGCTGCGCATCGGGCGAGGCAAAGAAATTATAACGGAAATATACCCCGTTACATGGCGCCCAACGTAAAAGAACCTATAGCGTTTATGATTGTTCAAAACGCCGGTTCCATTAGACCTTGCGCTTTGTCAACCAACGACTCAGGTGGCAATTAAAGTGTTATTGTGCATGCTTTGAACGCATGCCACATAGGAAATAAAGTAAATAGAAATCTAACTCACGGAGGCCCGCTGCGATGATAGTTTGTAAACAGTGTAAGCTCGTAGGAGTGCGATCGAACTTCTCTTTGTAAGTTACCTCGCAATCACCAAGGTTTTGAAGGTTGTCGAAGAATAACAGCATTGTACCCATTGGCTCAGGAAAAGACTAACACCGGCAACATTCAAAACAAAATAAACACAATTTAAATGTTTTCTTTCGTTTTGTTTTCAATGTAGTTATATCTTTCGAGTATTGCTAACTGCAATTATTGGTGATTGCGCGGAGATAAGCTCGCTGTATTAATTTAGAAACTAACCAACACAGAGGCGCTAAGAAACAGTTAGTGCGCCTGATAGGCAAGATTTTTGTATTACGCAATAGCGAGCAAAAGAGTTTTTCGGCTAGCGCAATAGTAAAATAACTTATATTGAGCCTTTTGCTGGCTAGTAGAAACTAAAGTTTTGTTTATAAAGCATTGATTGAGCACTCGGACTTGCATTGTCCTTCAAGGAATTGTGTAATTTAAAAATAAAATTAATCGCGTAGATAATAAAATAAAGCGCGATATTGTAAATAAATAAAAATGGATAGCACTCAAAAAGAAATTAAAAACTGGGTACTGTCACTCCAAGACGAGGAAATAAATGAGTATCTACACAATTTTCTTTTTGTTTTACAATTTGGTTCTATTTATCCAACTATTAAGCGAATCATCAAATCTTAATCACTTTAGCAAAACTTGATTACCACGCCTCTTAATAACCTTTTCTACTAAATAGCTATCATGATATTTGGTTTTCTGAAGTTCCTGTTCATAGAAACCACCTAGGATAGGCTTATTTTCATAATCTTTCAAATGATACGTAGTTGGATTTGTTGGCGCCACGCGCACAATTGTAAAATTTCCGTTGACCAATTTGGTGTACGTATATCATTTTTCAAATATTTGCTTCGCTTTACTCACTCTGACTTTGTCGCCAACTTCGAACTTTGACTTTCTTTTTCTTCTTCCAACGTATTGTATACATTTTTTTAATACTTAAGTTTGATTCGCCGCTGTAACTTGAACAGATTTCATACCAATAGTATTGTGTTTGCGATTATTGTAAACAGTTGTGTAGTACGTCGAACCATTTGTAGTTTCCACGGAAACTAAACTTTTTCCACATAGCGTTCTTCAACATGCGATTAAATCGTTCGCATATCGAAGCTTTGAGCGATCTATAGACAGAGTACAGATTGATATTATATTTTTTCACAAGAGCTTGAAAATCTGGAATTCCTTACCTCTATTCGTATGAAGATTCTTTGGCCGTCTACCTTTCGCTAAAATAGATTTCATGGCCGCTGTCACATCGCGACTGGTTTCACTTCTCACTGGCACAGTCCACGTGTGCTTGGAAAAATTATCAATTATAGTGAGAAGCCAATTGTAGCCGCGATTTTGTCTAGAATAGGCCTGTATATCGACGAGATCGGCTTGCCACGTCTTATCGATACCTCGAACGTCGTACTTTCGTCTTGGATAATTACGTCTCGTTGGTTTGACAACTCCTCCACCATTACATTCATCTAATCTACTATTTTCCAAATTTTGAACACTTGACTTTATTCGTGGTAATTCCTCTTTAATAATTGCATCCAAATCCTCAAGATCACTCATCAATCGTGCGATCACGTCTCTCGTAGATTTGATTGCCATCTGAATGATGTTTTTCGCAGTTTTCATTTTATAGCGTCTTTAGTTTGCCATGGAGGAGCAAGATTTTCCAATCTTTTATTCTTTAGATCGTAATGGTACTCACTCGTGAGCTTAAACCCAATAACGGGCTGACCGCGAAGACCGTGGACTCTTTGCTCTTTAAATTTCCTTCCGAATATGTCGACATTCATTTTGATAATGCTCAAACGATAGGTGTGCTCTTAGTATATATATCCACCCTCGCGTAATTCTTCGATTATCGAATGAATTTCGTTGATGTAATTACTGTTACCGGCTGATTACTTAGCCACTAACAATCGAACATGATCGACGAGCCCAATCGGATCATCCCAGTATATGTAATCCATAAAAGTATTGTTTCGCGCAACCTTGTAGATAGGCAAATACGTACTAGTCTGTAGTCCCTTGTCTCCTTTTGTATTTTCAGTCAAACTGAATAACAGACCAATTATGTTATTGAATTTGTTACTATTGAACGCTCGTATAGCCTCGTTTGTATTGTTTTTCTTCTTATGAATACTAGATATCTCCAAGATTTCTTTTGTAGCTCTTGAGATCATTGGAACTAATTGAACTTTGATCAGGTTGCTTTGCTAACAGTAACTCCATTAAACACTGTATCTTTAGATATTCGAAACCATTGACGTCTACGTTATTTTTGTCAAAAATCACCGTAGATTTACCAGGCGTGTATGATCCATTTCGTTCTTTACGTACTCCATAAATCAAATCCACAAAATTCGAATCACTTTTATCCAATGCATTCGCGTACTTGTCGCCAGCTAATTGCTCATCCTCGCTCGACTCGAATAAACTGATATAAAACTGTGTACTATTGTGCGTGACAGTAGCACAGCTATCTTCCTCACTAGACTACTACTACTACTACTACTACTACTACTACTCACTGGGGTGTCATACTTATCGACGTTATCAGCGAAATTTTAATTGATTTCGTATTTTGATTTTTTTTTTAATTTGGGCTTTTTAACTGTAATAAGAGCTTTGAGAAGAATTTCTTTCTCACTTATTAAATTTGTGATTGGATCCGCTTCGCTTATTATGACTTTAACAGGATCGACTATTGGTTTGAATGTCTTATTCAAGATTTCGTCGGTATAATCGGCTATGCTTCAAAAAACTATATTTTTGTCTTATTCCGTCTTGCGCTTTAACGAGTTGAGAAAGCGCATGTTTTTACCGTTGATAATCAGCCATGTTGACGCTTCAACGATTGTTGAGAGACTATATACTGCATTACTATCGTGATATATTTATAGCAAAATAATCAAAACCCTAAATCATTTTACACAAAGTTGTTTAAATTGATTGTAAGTCATATCAGAATTTATATGATCATCATATATGTTTCATGTTTGCTTCGTTTTGTCGAAAAATTGCCAATAAATTAACGTTATCTCTTACGAGATGTTTAGGAAAAATAGCTCTGATGCGCTTTGGTTACTTATCCTCCCGAACGATGACGTCAAAATTTTCTACGGGAAGTTTCGTTTGTTCTTTGAAGTTCATACTCACGAAACAGAGTTCGAACGATAACTAACCACGTGGCTATGTTTACCTGTTTTTATAGTTTCAAACGTTAGTCGTGTGTTGGACTTGATCGAGTGATGATCATATGTAAACGTCAAAAAGCAAAGAAAGGACCAGGATTGGTCAATGATATCCTCAATAAAGTTCCATTTAAACTCCATATTCCAGGCTATTAATATTGCGGACCAGGAACTAAGTTACAGACACGTTTAGCTCCAGGAACCCATCCTCTCGACGCAGCTTGCAAGCAATATGATATAGCGTACTCGAAAAATCGAGAAAATATCCAGGCTAGAAATATCGCAAACAAAATTTTAGCTGAAAAAGCGTTCAATAGAGTCTTCGCTAAGGATTCTAGTTTTGGTGAGAAAGCTGCTGTTTACGCTGTATCTAAAGCCATGAAATTAAAATCAAAGTTTGGTATGGGTCTCACGAAGAGAAGAAAGAAAACCCAGTCGAAAGGACGCAAGAAAACTAAAAAGTTTTAGTTAATTACAAAGCGTGATCAAAGCGGCTACATTCAAATGGTCGAAGGGTAAATCTGCGCGAAAAGTCATCGGTTCTGCTTTGAAAAAAGCTCGTACAATCGTTAAAAAAGCTGGTGGAAAAGCAAATATCCACGTTCCACGAATTCTACCAATATCAACTAAGATGGGTGGAACTTTGCCCTTCCTCATACCACTTTTTGCAGGCTTGAGTGCAACTGGCACTCTAGCTGGTGGCACGGCAGGAATCGCAAAAGCCGTGAACGATGCAAAGTCTACAATACAGCAATTGAAAGAGAATAAGAGACCAAACAAAACAATGAAAGCCATTGCTCTGAGAAAAGGTTTCTATCTCAAACCTTATACAAAAGACTATGGACTTTATCTCAAACCTTATCTAGGATCAGGTTTGAAAAAAATGTTCGAAATAAATCAACCCGATAGAGCCCTCACAAACACTGACTTAATGAAGTATACAAAAATTTTGAAAATACCAAATTTTCGCGGAGTTATCATGAGAAATGACTTACCGAGTTCTGGACCATATTATCAGGAATCAGCTATAGTCAATCTTGATGACGTCGAAGGAACAGGGATGAACTGGGTTGCTTATCGGAAAATCGGAAAAAATGTTACATATTTTGATAGCTTTGGAGACCTTAGTCCATCTATTCATTTAATGATGTATCTTGTTAGATCGAGATCAAATATAATACGCAAAGATATTAAGATTTCAATACTCACATATACGATCATCTTAGTTTATAGTTTTTGTGCGAGAGTATAAAAGTAAAGGCAACGTAAAAATATTGGTAGTCATATCGGACAGTCATGGAGGATTCGTTAACTTTGACTCTCTCGGGTAATTCTTCACTGTTGGAAACGCATTATTTCCCACCAATCGAACTATCACAGCATAAACATTACAACTTGGGCTTAGTCGAGTTCCTAACGTTCAACTCGATATCTAATATCGACGTACATAATAATAAATTTTACGTCGCAAATCAAATTATCGACATTCCTGTCGGGACCTACGAAATCGACGACATTGATAAATTTTTTCGCAAAGTTGTGCAACCTCTCCGCACTGATAATAATAATAATGTAACATGTTCGTTTATATTTTCCTATTTTCGCGTCGGAAATGAGCCCAAGTAACGTCGCGTCACAAATTATTTCAAGGGGAAAGGTGCGGAAGGCGTATTTTCTTCCTCGCGAAAAATTAATGATGGGCTTTCATCACCCACCAATCTCAATAGTCGCGATTATACCTAATTATGAGAGGAGACAGGGTTATATGAAGTTCTTTCTTCTATTATCAGTTACACTCTTTATTCAAATTTCCCCCTATTTACTTATCCGGCACGTTTTGACTTGTGCATCGGGCAAAGTCCGGGCTAGCCTGTCCCGTGTGAATTAACGCACCAGCGACAAAGCGTCGCCCAAGAGTTCCCGTGGATGCGGTGCGGATTCTACGCACGCACAATCACTCGGCCGCGTCTGACCGATACGATGTCTAGAGAGAGATAAACTGAAGAGCGCACCAAGGAAAAACAGGGTACCTGACCTTAGGACGGTGCGTCGTAAAGGAAGTCCACGTCCGTCGGCTCGACTTAATCGTCGGTAATCGCGCGCCTTACACTCACTTTAGTCGCCAGGCTAACTCAGCTAAAAGGTGCGTTGCTAGTCAAAGCCACACTGCTCTCACGATCGATACTACGGTAAGGATGCCGAAATGATACTCAAAAAACTCGAATATAAAAGTTACATGCCACTCGTAGTGATTGACTCTTCGAACCAAAACAAATCATTAAAGACTGCTCCAGTAGATGTGTGCTCGGAATTCGAAACCAGAGTAAATATTCTCGTCGGAACTACAGCATATTGTCTTATTTTATATGATCGCATCGTTCAGTATTATCCGATAAATGGAGATGTTAAGAAACTTATTTATGAGAGGGAGAAGGATATTAAAGACTTAACTCTTTCCTTAAGCAGCTCAGTAGTAGCTTTCTATCGTAATGGAGTACGTAGTGGATATGTAAAGCCTCATGATGTCTGGCAAAACTTATGCTGTGAAAGAGTTAGCGATACTTCCACTTAACTACAACAAAAAACCACTCGTACACTTATTCAAACCTCCCTTTCCATGGCGAAGACTAATGAAGGAATATAAACGAGAAAATCTCTGGTTAGAACTGTACTATCATGGATTAACATGGATCTCTGAAGAAATTCATCATTACAGATACACTCAAAGATTCCACAAAAATTTTCGTTTCCGGAGATCTGAAAAAAGAGTAGTTAGAACGATATGGCCTCAAAGTTTTCAATTTGAATGGTTGGAGCTATTCACCTTTCGAAAAATTAAAATCAGTTACCGTGTGCCCTAATCATAACGGCAAATACGCAATGACATGTGCACATCAAAACGTTAAATTAATGAAAAAGTTTTACATCGATGGTTGTTGTATGGATTGGGAAGATAGCGATGAAGCTGTTAAAGGATTTCTATAGTAATTTTGTTTTTTTTAGTAAATAATTTCTAGAATAATATGTATTTTTTAAAAACATGTACGAGGTCTGTCCGGAAAGAATCGGGCCTACCTTTATATTTTTGTGCTAACGTTATTCTTTAGCATCTGGTGGGTGGCATCCTTCAAAGTAATCCCCACTTGATTGAATAACATGGTTCCATCGATGTTTCCACTTTTCAAAACAGTCCTGAAACTCACTTTTAGGGATAGCCTTAAGTACACTCGTCGCATTGTTTTCAACCATTGTTTTGTCACCGAATCGGTGTCCTTTGAGTTGTTTTTTTAGTTTTGGAAACAGCCAAAAGTCACAAGGGGCTATGTCGGGACTGTATGGAGGTTGTCGAAGCAATGCGATATTGTGTTTGCTCAAAAACTGCTGCACAAGATTGGATGAATGCGTTGGCGCATTATCGTGATGGAGAAGCCAGTCACCACTTTCCCAAAAGTGCGGCCGTTTTCTTCTTACTGCATCACGCAAACGTTTCAAAATTTGAACGTAGTATTCTTTATTGATTGTCTGACCGGTTGGTGCATATTCGTGATGTACAACACCTTCGCAATCGAAAAAAACAATCAACATTGACTTAACATTGCTCCGAATTTGACGTGCTTTTTTTGGTCTTGGTGATTCAGAATGCTTCCACTGTGAAGATTGTTGTTTTGTTTCAGGATCATAACCATAAACCGATGATTCATCACCTTTAATAACTTTTCTAAGCACATTATCATGAATATTGATCATTTCCATATTGTCCAGAGCGATTTCTAAACGAATGTTCTTTTGCTCTGCTATGAGCAATTTTGGGATGAATTTCGCACACACTCGTTTCATTCCTAAATTTTCGGTTAAAATTTCTGAAATGATAGTTTTTGGTATTCCAAGGTCTTCTTACAGTTCTCGCATAGTCATACGACGATCTTTTTCGACTGCAAGTCGCACCCGCTCAATATTATGTGACGTCGGTCGACGAAACAATTCTCAGGCGCACTTTTTGGTCTATCCTTGCGGACAATAACCGGGACGTGCGTTACCACTATCGCGGGAAATTCCTTTTTTCGGCGACGGAGGATCGAAGCTTTGCTATACCACACGCTTGGCAATATAGCAATACTTCGCGTTATTTTACCACACTCTTGGCAATAAAATAACGTAAAGGGAGCCTATCTAATATGCACTCGACCACACGCTTGGCAATCGAGTGTAACTATCTAAGAAAGAAAAACCCGTACGCGAAATTAGGAAGAGTAAGGAGAGAAAAGTTGAAGGAGAGTAGTTAGAATGTAAAAAATTTTTCGCTTCCGAAGGCCTTTTGCATCATTTCAATAGTTTCCGAACTCGTTTTTCCGAATTGAAAGCAAAATTTGATGCAAATTCGTTGATCTTGTTTTTCAGTCATTTTTGACAATATCAAAATCCGACGAACGCGAAAAAGGCACTGTAGACAAAGACACGCTGCGCATGAACTATATGTCCGGCAGGTGTCAGTAAATAACCAATAGATTCGTGAGGCTTTACTGTTGACGTTTCTGTCCGGTAGAGGTCGCTCGAACACTATGGCTCGAAGATATAAACGTAGGCCCGATACTTTTCGGACAGACCTCGTAGAATAAGATATATTTTTTATCAATAAAAAAGTTTTGTTCCAGTTGATACAAAAAAATATTCTTTTAAAATGGTTTAATAAAAATTAGTCTTAAAAAATGGTTTAATAAAAAATTATTAAACCAAAAAAAATGCGAAATTCTTCGCTGACTCTGACGATGACAGCAGCAGCAGGGGCAGCAGTAGTTCATCGTTTTATAATAAATTATGTATTTTTTATCAACAAAAAAAATTTATACAACATAGAATTTAGATGAAAAAAATATGTTTATTTATTGTAGTTGAGGTGGTGTACAATAATAACGTGTGTACATATGATTATTAGTTCTTCTTTTCATTATTGAACTGCTGATATCCTTTTTGTCCAGGAAAATTATTAGTATTGCTTGAAAATTTGGAAATACTTTGTTTCCATGTCGTGGATTCTTTGTTCTTTATTTCATCCGGGTCTTCCTATGGAAGACAAGAGTACTTTACTTTAGAGTAGCCATCCATTTCATTGGAATACTGGTTGATGAATGATTTGATAATTCTTACGCTGTACTATTTATAGTAGCTTTTAACCACGAAGGCTACAAATAAAAGAAAGTAAGCAGGATTTTGTGTTGCATTTTTTTCATCTTTGTCTTCACAGATACTTTTGCACTATTTTTCTATTAACCATCTTCGGTAGATGAGACATACACACACACACACGCGCGCGCGAGTGCGCGCGCATGCACAAATGATTATTAAATTATTTAGGAGAGGGATATTAGTATCACCAAAAAAATAAATTAATAATATATATACGATAAGAACTGTCCAGGGTACTAGTGGCAGTGGCTCTTGCGGTAGAGCATCGGCCTGCGGATCCATAGGACGCGCGTTTGATCCTCCGATCTGTCCGTCCATTTTTTTCCGGTAATATTTACCTTGTTTTACGTTTAAAAATTTAATATACAGAATAAAATCAAAGCATATAACACAGAACGTACGGGCATCAAGAGAACATCAGCTCAGTAGGGGCCAACACATTAACATAATATTACACAACAAACTGATGATCCAAGGTTCAAGATTGAAGCTTTTCAAGACACGGGCTTCTACGGAAGAATAAACTCGCTTAAAATAGTCGACATCTTAGGTCAAGATTCGAATTTCTACGTTCCAGTTTGCTGAATATTTTGATAGATTGAAAGTTATCCTCGTTAGATATAATACACTTATATCAGTACTTTTTCCAATCATCGAAGCACTTTTTATAATCATTTTGAGGTACCAAACACTTCTAACTTTTGACGTCTCTGTCGGAAAAACAACACGTGCTAGAAAGTCAAAACCATAAATATATCATCGTGGCGAGTGTACCAACACAACAACAACAATTCAAAACTTGAATGTACGTAACCTGCGAAAATTGAAAAGTCACCTTACTTTTTGAACACTCCTCGTACACTGTTTCTGATTTAGTAAATATAATCTAGTTTCTTTTATTAAGTTTGTATTTCGTTGTGATCATTTAATAGTGATTATAACAATATAATATAATATAATATAATATAATATACTTATATAATATACTATATAATATAATATAATATAATAATATAATATATTATATAATATATTATTATATAATATACTTTGCATATAGTTGCATCTTTTCAAAAAAGAGAAATATTATGTTAATTATAGATTAATATATATCTAGTTTAAAATGGCAATCAATCTGTGAGACACTATTTGAGGAAATTCTACTACTTTAAGCAGCTCATCATGCAGCATCATCATGTAGCTGATTACACAGGCGCTCCTTCTCAGCTTCGAAACTATCGATGAGATTTGCGAAGTGAAAGTGAGTTTAGCATTATGATGGCTAAATAAAAAACGACGAACTACTTCTGGCTTAGTACCGGCGTCGCATTTGAATAAAAATATCTTTCGTCGAGAAGTATGTATGTATGTTAATAAGGTTTTGAAATGACAATTTTAATGACTACAAAAACTATATATCTTGTGCTTTTGTTGCATGTATGATTTATTAATGAAAGACGGTATCACTATCATATATGTTTGATTGTATCTCGATTTGAGTTGCTTCCGATACAGAAATGGGTGGCCGCTTCGGCAATGAGGACATTTTAGATCCATGAGTGACAGCAACCAGAAGCATAGACTGTCGAGAATGCATAGCTCATTTCCGATAACAGCGTATGCGTATAACTAGCTTATCTGAGAAACTTAAGTCTTAGGATAACTTCAGCAGAGAAGCTTTGCTACATACAGTACTCTACATATAAGTTGGAATCGCTAACTTCATATCGGGACATGTTGCGTAACCGACTAGAAAAAGCTGGTCGTAAAAGAGTACATATGTTTAGCGAAGCTTTGAACTAACTTGCTGCGATTCGGTAGCCATGAGATAGTCGTTCTAGTTTATTTCCCAAGGTTGATGATTGTTATCAATTCATTTGTCTCTAGCTTCTTTTATGGCTGAGCAATCACGATCTCCAACATTTTAATATTCCTAATCTTGCCCGTCAGCTGTATTTTGTGGAATTTTTGTCTAACACTAAAAATGGAAGTACCTTGAAGAATTATGTTTTATAGATCTTTACTTGGAATTTATTGAACCTTTCATCTGATATATTGAAAAATCAGGCCTCTATTAAAATCAGTTTAACTCATGAATCCATAATTTTATTTCAATTTGAATATTATGCAAGTGCTAGAAAAAACTGTAGTGATTTTCGAGCGATCAAAAAATACTTCGAACAATCGTCGAGAATGGTTCTGGACCGTATCACTGTAACGAAAAGCTACAAATTAGTCTTCGAGTGTTTGAAAAATACTCTGCACAGTTTCCGACGTCAAAAAGGGTTCTGAATTAAAGAGCGTTTCTCTGCGGCAAAAAGCTGTAAAGTGGTATTCATACGGTCGAAAAATATTCCCAAAAGTCTTCGACATCGAAAATGGCGCTGGAACTTTTTACTGGAAAGAAAAGCTGCGGAGTGATTTTCGAACGCTTGACAAATGCTCCGAATAATTTTCAACGTTGACAAAGACTTCGAAACGTTCTTACGTAGTTCAGATTTTATTTCAAATTATTTTGCGTGCGACGAAAACCTACAGAGTGGTATTAATGCGGTTGAAAAATATTCCGAACAGTCTTCGACGTCAAGAATGACTCTGAATCTTGCACTATGAAGAAAAACTGCAGAGTAGTCGAAAAATATTTTGTTTTACTCCAAGTTTATTTACAAACTATCTATGAAATGAGAAAATAAGTAAATGTTGCTATTATAGAAAATATAAAGTTTACTATGTAAAATAACATAGCTTAAAACATAATACTCCAGTTAGTATTATGTTTTTATTTTTGATTTATGTGTATATTATTTTTCTTATTATATATTGATTAGTTTATTTTTCTTTTGTCTGGTAGTAGTGATCGTTGCCGTAAGAAGTTTGCTAATAACTTTGTTTAGGTGGTTTTCAAATCTGGTATTGTATTTTTTATAAAACATTTTGATTTCCTCTTTTACTGATGGTATCTGTAGATCATTCCTGGTGACTTCATTTGGCTTAAACCATGGGATCGGTACGATTATTCTTAATACTTTAGATTGGAATCTTTATAGGATTTCAATGATTCAATGTGTTTGAAGCGGCATACAGTTGCTTATATTTTCTAAATATTCTAAAATTCTCTTTCCATGTAAGCCTCTAGACGAAATGAATTTCCAAGTATTTCACTTGACTGCTTTATTGTATATGTTTGTCGCTCAGTTTAATAGGTGGGCATGTGTCTTTACTAAGCATGAAAGTTTTATGTGTTGATGTGCTTTCATTAACTTTAATTCTCCACGAGTTTAACCAGTTTTGTACATAATTGTTTATATAATTTTTATCATTTTCGTTGCAATTTTTACTTACAAGTGTGATGTGACAATGGCTATATTATCTGCGTATGTTGCTGTTATAATATTTGAAGATTTTGACAGATTAGTCTTGAATAACAAGTACAATGTTGATTTTAATACGCTATTTTGTGGTACTTCTGCTTTTATTACATGTTTTTTTTTAATGTTTTTTTATTTATTTATTAGGTGTACAAATAAGTTTTGAAGTATTTACAAAAGATGGCATAACTGGTACTAAATCACATCAAACCATTTTGTGACTATCTTCACGTTAAAGTACATCATTTCTCTCAAAAAATTAGTATGTTTCATTAAGTTGAAGAATAAACAACAGACGTTTTTGTATCCTAACCATGTCAACTTTTGTGTCAACGAAACACAATTTCCGGGAGCACTGCTTTTTTGTTTTCATTTAAAGAAAAGTGCAGTTGATGAACATTAATTACTGTGTGAATCATATAGGGAACATGTTCTATCAATAAAAACATGTGAGTACTAGTTCCGGCACTTTAAGAATGGCGATTTTGATACCAGCGACAAAGAACGCGAAGGAAGGTCAGTGAAGTTTCAGGACAGTGAGTTGGAGGCGTTATTGGACCAAGATTCATGCCAAACTCAAGAGAGCTCTCTGAAACTTTAGAGGTGACGCAGAGAGCGATTTCAAACCGTCTCAAGGTAATAGGTATGGTGCAGAAACAAGGAACTTGGGTTCCATATGACCTCAAACCGAGAGACGTCGAACGTTGTCTTTGTATGTGAGAACTTTGCATATTTCAAAGGCCAAATCGTAAGAGTTTTTTACATCGGATCGTAACGGGGGATGAAAAGTGGATCCACTACGACAAATCAAAGCGCAGAAAATCGTGGGGTGAGCCCGGCCATCCATCAACTTCAACGGCCAAACCAAGTATTTATGGCAAGATGTATCTGGTGGGATTAGCTCGGAGTTATATATTATGAGCTACTCCATCCTAATGAAACCATTACTAGGGAACGTTATCAACAACAATTGATGCACTTGAGCCGAGTATTGAAGGTCAAATGCCTCCAATATGCCAAAAGAGACAACAAAGTCATCTTTCAGCACGACAACGCTCGGCCATATGTTGCAGAAGTCGTTAAAGACACTTTAGAAGCGCTTCAATAGGATGTCCTACCCCACTCGCCATACTCACCTGGCGTGGCCTTTAGTAACTACCATTTGTTCCGGTCAATGGCTCATAGCCGAGCCGAGCAGCATTTTACTTCTTACGAAGAAGCCAAAAATTGGATCGATTTTTGGATCGCCTCAAAAGATGAGGAATTTTTTCAATGCGAGATCCATATGCTGGCTGACAAATGAAGAAAAGTCGTGTATAACGATGGCCAATACTTTAAATAATATATAGTTTACCATTTTCTCTAAATAAAGCGGCAAAGTTACAAGAAATCCTTCAAAACTTCAAAATTTTCTATTTTGTAGGTATGACTTAAGTAATTCATAATGTTTTTCTAGGAAACATCTTTTTAATTTTTGTAATAGACTTTTATATCATACTTTATCAAAAGCTTGAGTGATGTCATACAATATGCAAATGCAATATTGTTTTTTTCTATGGATTTCCTTGTAGTTGATATAATTCTGTTTACTTGTTCTATTGCGGAATGGTTGCATCTGGAACTAAATTGATAGTTTGTGAAAAGTTTTCTATTTATTATTATTGGGTTAATTCTTGCTAAAATTAATTTTGGAAAAATTTTCAATGATACAGATACAAGACTAATCGGTTTAAATGACGTTACTAGTTTAGTTACTTTACCAAGTTTAGGAATTAAAATAATCTCTACCATTTTCCTTAAGTGAGAAAATAACACAGACGAAGACGTAGGTAGCTTTTTAGTCATTTTTTCTGTAATATTATCGATATCGGTTGATCTTTGTTCTTTATATTTTTGATAATGAATAATACCTCCATTATTATTACTCCTGCAATTAATGTACTGTCTTGGACATTTAATTTTCTAGTAAGGTATCCTCATCTTGTTCGGTGATAATTCTTCGATAAGGTTAGAATACTATGTATAAATGATTGGCATAAGTGTCAATTTTTACCTCATCTGATCTAGGCCATTCACCACAAGATTTTCTGATAGGTGGAATAAACGATAATGGTCTCCTATTAAGGGGTTAGGTCCAGTCATGATTTTCAAAAAATTGATTTTCTTTTTATTACATTTTCTAAAAGTATAACATTGTGAAAGTATTCCCTGAAATTATTAGACCAATCGGACCATTATTCACCGAGATATACAACTTAGAACACACCTACCTCGAGTGCTTAAAAACGTCGAACTTAAAAGTGTCGAACCGACGTTCGTTGGAAAACACTCGAGAGGCCAGAGTTGCTCTGCGACGGAAGAAAATCGCTGCTGAGGCAGCTGATAAGCAAAAGGAAGGTACATTGTATGGTCCTGGAATAGATGATACTGTATAGGTATGTAAAAACAATTTTTATCTGCATGTAAACTATACTCAAAACTTTAAACGCGTTTTTCTCGAAACCACGTTCTCCAAGTCGGTGATCACTGAAACTCGAAAACGGTTATATCGATCCTCTTGAAATTTTAACGACTTATTTTACGTATAATTGTCCTCCGGATGGACGAAGAATTTTTTCGTACGATGAAAGTTTTTTTTTACAGCCGAAAAAGTGACGAAAATTTGGGTAAAAAAAAAATTTGACTTTGAACGTCCGCCATGTTACGAAAAATCAAAATATGACTAAACCCTTCGTCCATCCGGAGCATTAACTGATTTACTAAAGATCCTCGTTCGTTTTTTTTTATTTCAGATGATCCAGACTGCTGCAATCGTGATCACCGCAAAACGTCTTTTTTTTTGGAGTCTCGGCAAATTGACTATATCTCCTAATATTATGGACATTTTGACATAAAAATTTTTCTGTAACTTCTTGAAATGTGTATCTTTAATGTACAAAAAGATTTATTCATGAATAATAAAACCTGTCTTCACAAAAAATGTGCAAACAAAGCGTTTTTTTTAGCCTTACAACTGGACCTAACCCCTTAAGTCTCTTGGTAGCTTTCGATAATAAGTAATCTGTTGCTTTTGTTGGACTCAGTTCTCTAAGTTTCTTTTAAGTTTGTAAGTTTTTTCTTGATACAATAATTTCTTTCGATTCTTTGACTACTTTATTTAGTTTTGTTTTATTTTGGTTTATCGAAAAATTAAATTGATAAATGGAGAGTCTTCTCTCGATGCACCATATGAAACTTTATGAATATCTCATCTACATTATCGTGATAAGAACTTTATAGTATTTTACAGATGTATGTAATATAAAATGAAGATATAAATTCGGAATGGATGATTGAGATGATATTGCAGAGAGTCTATTGATCTATTCGTGTTACGCTAGACTGATCACTTTATGAGTAGTTTTCGAGTGTAACATGATGGGATTCAGCGATTTTAAATTCCCATTATCTAACATTCTAATCAATTGTTTCAAGGATGCAAGAGTAACCGCCACCCTGATCAGGTTGTGTTTCTCCGCCAAATGGCTCAAAAACAATTGTGAAAGTATTGAAGAAATGAACTGTCGAGAATACAACTTAATCAACTTAGTTTCGCACGCACACGAAAGAGAAGAGAGACATGCGCTCGCGGAGCTAACATGCGCATTCATTCTGAGTATTCGCCGATATAAATTACGTTGTAGTGATATCACAGTGATATTTAGAAGTTCATACTATTATTATATTCGATTGCTGAAAAATCAATAGATAATAATTATTTATTTATATTATATATAAATGTAGTAGTCTTAAAAAATATACCAACCTCTATTTCATTCAGATTTGATAACGATATCAACTTCAATAAACGGAATTTCGATTTCACTTCAGTCAACAGGTTTCGATGAAATTATCTATAAAACTGTTTTATATACAACACTAAAAATTCTTTGAAAAATACTACTTTATACGAGTATATTATTGAGATTACAACATTGCACTATAGTTACAGCGATGTTTTCACTACTAAGTTTTATAATTACTGATGAAATTGCTTCTGCTGAAAACTGTTTCTTTAGTTGCACTCACTCTCTCTCAAGTAGACAACCCTCTCGACGAATAGGGATGAAACTTCCAGAACCATCCTGTTCTGATAACAATGATTGGTTTAGCCTCTTAATTTTTTCTCGCAGTTTTCGAAGAAAGATAAAACTTATTAGTAGTAGTCTTAATCACATCAAGGTTCAAATATAAAACATATTTAAAAACTCTAAAATACATAGTTGTAGATAGTTGTGACTATCTACCGTAAAAGATTTCGGCTGCAGTATTCCATATATTACCTCGTAGATTATTGTAATAAGAAGGGTAATCCATATACCTACATGACAGCGGTTATGGCTTGTCGAAAAAAGGTGTATACTACATATGATAATAGATATAATAGTATTATTAACTTCCACACACTATACGAAAACATATTGAAATCCATATAACGATATAACCACTTATTTTATAGCAATCAGTGGCGTTATATAATAATTAATGTAGTATATAACTAATGAGGAAAAAAAAATTCTATAATATAAAATGTATAATATATTATTTTATAAATTTTCAAAAAATACAAATTAAATTTGGAAATGCGATTGTCTTTTTTTCTATATCGCCCTGTAAACCTTGTATACTTTTATTATTTTATGGTACTGTACCTTATGTTATATTATGTTATATTATTTTATATTATTTTATTTTACTGAGCAAACACTTATTAAAAACTATTACCTCTCTAATATTTAATACACAATGTATATATAAATTATTTAAATGATATGCAAATATTTCATATATAGTATATTGAGTTTATTCAACTTAATGTTACAATGTTTATTTACAATATACATTTCAATTTTGTTGAGTGACGTGTCTTGCTTCTTGTTAGTGTTTTGTGTTGTATTTGTGTGTGATTGTGCTTTGATGATTTAGTGTTTTTTCTTTTTCTTTGCGCTTCCTTTTCCTCTTCTTTCATCTGTCCGTATTAAGGCTTTTACACTTTTACTGCAGTATCCTCCGCTCCCTCTGCTTTCACTCATGCTTACTACGGTTCTCTCTTACCGTTTTCTTTCTTCTCTCTTTTCACTTTTCTTTTTCTTTCTCTTTTTCTTCTTCTTTTCTTCTTCTTTTCCACTTTAGATCCCTCATCCATGCTATTTTTTCTTTGCTCCCAACCATTATTTCTTCCCAGTTTTCTCCTTCTTTTCTTGTCATTTCGCATTTTTCTACTATGTGTTTCCAGTCTTCCTCTTCTTTTTGGCATAATCTACATTTCCTATTTTACTCTTTTTCCCAGTATCTACACCCTCTTGTCTCGTTCCCTAACCTAAACCTCTCTCTTATCTGTAGCCCTCTTATTCTCCCTTCATTTTGTATTTCTATTAGTCTACTCTTCTTCATTTCTTCCCTTATCCCCTTCCACTCACTTATATATCTTGATTCTTCCATCTTGTCTTCCATTTCTTTTTCTTCTTTTTTCTTCAATTCTTCTCTTACTTCTTCCCAGAACTCTTCTCTTTCATCGTCTCCTTCTTCTCTCTCTCTGTATTTTTTACTTTCCCCTAGTCTTTCTTCTCTCTCTCCTTTTTTTTCATTTCTTTCTTCTCTTTTCTTTTCTTTTCTCTTCATTTCTCTCCATGCTTCTTTCTTTATTGTTCCATCCCTCTCTTCTTTTATTTTATTTTCATATCTCATCGCTCTCTCTATTGCTTTTTCTTTTATTTCTTTTCTTCCTGTTTCCCATTTTATCAGATAACTCGGTGTGTTTCTGTCCAAACCCAGTACCCATTTTATATATTTCATTTGTAGTCTTTCTATTTCCTCGTATCTTTTCCATCCCCATATTTCTGCTCCATACATTATCACGCTTTTCATTAACGCATCAAATAACATCATCCTTAGCTTCCAATTTTCTTTAAATAATCTTTCTCCCAACCCCCATACTTTTCCTAGTCCCATATTTATTTTACCTTCTGTTTTCTTTATATGTCTCTTATTCCCATTATTTTTGTTTATTGTGAATCCCAGATAGCTATATTCTTTTACCATTTCAATTTTTTTACCTATCCACTCAAAACTTTCTTCCTTTCCTCTTCCTCCTCCTTTCTTACATTTCATCATTTTTGACTTTTCTACATTTAATTCCAACCCTCTTTTCTCTAAGAATCTCCTTAGTTTTTTCAGCATCTCTTTCATCCCATTTTCATTTTTTGCCAACATTACTATATCATCCGCATATCCTATCGTCCAGATTTTCTTTCTTCCTATTATCACTCCTCCTTCCTGAATTTTACTCATTTTCTCTTCTAACTCCGCAAAGGCAAGATTAAATAGCGTGGTGCTCAGCGGGCACCCTTGCCTCACTCCCTTTTCTGTGTCGAATTCCCCTATTATCTCTCCTCTAATTTTTAATCTGCATCCTGTTTCTTGATATATTTCTTCTATACTTCTTCTGATCCTTTTATCTATTTCTTTTTCCTTCATTATTTCCCATATCTTCTTTCTTCTTATTCTGTCAAACGCTGCTTTCATATCAGCGAAGAAGACAAACAATTTCCCACCTTTTTCCCTGATTTCTTTTCCTATTGCCGTTTTCAGCACGTATATTGCATCTATTGTTCCTTTTTTTAGTCTGAATCCCATTTGCGTATCGCTTAGTATTCCTTTTTCTTCTATCTCTCTATCTAGTCTTTTCCTTACTATTTCTGCATATATCTTGTAACCTGTGTCCATCAGCGTTATACCCCTGTAATTGCTTACTTCTTCTTTTTTTCCTTTCTTGTAGACTGGTACTATTATTCCCTTTCTCCATTCCTTCGGGAATCCTTCTCCGTTCCATACTCCATTTAGACATTTTGTCAGGTCTTTTATTAGGCTTTCTGTCCCTGCCATCCACGCTTCATTTACAATCCCATCTTCTCCTGATGCTTTTTTCTTTTTCATTATCTTTATCACTTCTACTACCTCCCCTACTTTTATTTCCCCTCCCTCTTCTTTTTCACCTTTTTCCTGTTCTTCTCCTTCTTCTTTTTGATTGTAGTCCTTTTCTTTTTCTCCCAGCTGCTTCTTGAAGTGATTTAGCCATTCCTCATTACTTATCTTTTTGTCTATTTTTGTTCTTTTTTTCTTTCCTCCGCTCACTTTTTCCCAAAATTTCCTTCTCGTTCTATCCTTGCTTATTTCCTCCGCCACTTTCCTTCCTTCCTCTTCTTTTGCCTTTCTTATTTCCTCTCTGTATTCCCTCTTTGCTTCCAAGTATCTGCTTCTATCCCCAGTTCCTCTCCTTAGTTCTTTCAGAGCATTCATTACCTTGTCTCTTTTTACCTTACATTCTTCTCTCCACCAGCTTTTCTTTGTTCCTTTTTTACTTCTTATTTTCTTTTTTGTTACAGCGTTCTGCACTCTGATTTTTATCTCTTCCCACTTTTCCGTTCCTTCTACTGCTCCTATCCATCTGTGATACTCTTTTATTCCTTCTTCGCTCCAGTCTTTTCTTAACCTTTCTTCTTCTCTGTTTTTTTCTTCTTCAACCCTGTTTTCTAGTTTCACTTCTACTGGTAGGTGATCCGATTTAGTTCTCTCTCCCATTTGCATTTTCTTCACTCTCTCTTCCCCTCCTATGTTTCCTATTATGTAGTCAATTGTCGACATCCCTCTCGCTCCTATATATGTAATTTCTCCTTCTTCATCTCCTTCTTTTTTCCCATTCATAATCACTAATCCCGTCTCTCCTAGCCATTTTACCATCTCTTCCCCTTCTGCGTTTATCATACTATCCTTTGTTTTTATTTCTCCTATCTGTCCTTCGCTGTCCCATTCTCTTCCTTCGCCTCCTGTTCTAGCGTTAAAGTCTCCTCCTATTATTAATATTTTTCCTCTATTTTCCTCTATTTCTTCGGTTAGGTACTCATAATTTTCTTTTTTCTTGTGCTGCATGTAGACTGATGCAACCGTGCATTTCTCTCTCTCTATCTCTATTTCCCCTACTATGACTTCTTCTGTCCTTTCTTCCTTCCATTTTACCTTTATTCTCCCTTGTCTTTCTCTTACTGCCATCAGTCCATCCCCTATCTCCCTACCCCTTTTTCCTTCCCTTCTCGAGTCCCTCCATTCAATGTTATACCCATTCAGATTTCTTCCTATTCCTATTTCTGCTTCTTCTCTTTTCACCCATGTCTCCGTAAGTCCTACTATATCAAAATTTCTAATATATTTCCAGTCCTCTTCTTCCAAGCTCTTTATTCCCGCCACATTCCCAAATAACATTTTTACTGTTTTCCTTCCCTTCACCTCTTCTCTCCTCTCTCCTCTCCCCCCCTTTAATTCCGAAACCCCTCCCTTCCTTTCTTTGTCATTCTCTCCTCTCTCTCGTTCCACCTCCACTCTTCCTCCCCTGCTCTTAGCCCATTGTGCCATATTTTAACTTCCTTACCCTTATTTTTCAATTCCCTTGCTTTTCTTCTTACCTCCTCTCTTATTTTCCTTTGTTTCCACGTCCAGTCGTGATCTATATATATTTTTTTCTCCCCTAATTTACTTTTTTTCTTCATTATTCCCTCCTTTTGCTCCCATGAGGCACACTTTATTTGCCACATCCTCTTCCTTCTATACTCCATCCCTTCCTGTCTCTGATTTGTTTCTGATCCTCCTATGCTCCTTAGGCTTATTATTTCCTCCTTTATTCCCATTCTGTCCTTTAACCATTCCTCTGCGTCTCCTTTTTTTTCCCATTTTAGTTCTCTCTCCAGATCTGTAACAATTATATTATTTACCCTATTTTCTCTATCCATCCTCTCCTTCATGTAATCTATTTCTTCCCTATTATCCACTCCTTTTACTTCTACCCTTGTCTCTCTTCCTTCTATGTATTTTTTCATCTTATTCATCTCTTCTTCCCATCCTTTCATTCTTTCTTCCCACTTCTCTTGTCTTCTGTTTTCTTCTCTTTTCTCTTTTTTCCTTTCCTCTCTATCTTTCTCTAATTCTTCTCTAAGTTTTTCCAAGCCTCTCTCCCATTTTGCCTCTCTTTTTTTCTCCGCCTCTTCCATTCGTCTCATCATTTCCTCTCTCTCTCTCTTCCCCTCTCTTCTCAACTCTCTCATTTCTGCTAGTACTCTTTCAAATACATTTTCTTCTCCTTTACTCTCCCCCACCCCTATCAATGTTCTGTCCATTTCATTCCCTTCGTCCCCCTCTGTTTCACTCCCCTCACTTTCACTTTTGTACCTTTTCGCCTGTCTCACTTCTTCCTTGTTTCCCCCTCTCATGCCCTCTTCGCTCTCTCTACCTCTCGCCCCCTTTGCCTTCCTCTTATCCCCTTTACCGTCTCTCTCTCTCTCGCTGTTCCTGGCGTTGTAAACATCTCGTTCCTGTTTCCTATTCCTATTCCCCGTCTTGCTCCCGCCTTAACTTTCTCTCTTATTCCCTCTATCTTCGCCTTTATGCCCCTCTCCTACGCTCCTCTTTTCCCGCCTTCTGACTTATCCACCCTAACCTATCCTTTCTCTCTTTATTTCTTTTTCACCTTTCTTCCTTCACCCTTTATCTCATTCACTTTTTCTCCTCTCCGAACGTCCTTCCACTCCTCCTGCACCTTTTCTCCACTTTTCTCTTCACTTCCTGCTCTCCTTCTCTCCAGAATCGGCCTATATTCAGCACTCACACAAGACACGTCTACTCTCGTCCAAGTCACAATATAACCTCCTATTTCATATATAGTATTAAATTATTATATTTATTAAATTGCAAGAGTGGCAACCTCTATGCGCCTGGACCGAACTCTGCTATAATTATTTGAGGGTTCTATCTCGGTGAAGAAAGCCGGCACTGCCTTTTATATGTCAACCGATCGCTCTGGCTGGGAGAGAATGGAGGGTGACAATAAAACTGACTGACAATCCAAGTACAAAAGGCGATCTCTTTTATTACGCTTTGAAACACAAAACTGGCTTACAACTATTTTATAGCGAAACGTGAACGAACATGCTCCTTCAGCCCAGTTCACGATAAATCTTAATCGACTAACCGAGCGAATTCGCTCAGCGTGTGCATTTGTCTAATAAAAAAAAATTCGCGATCGCTGTAGATGAGCGAGAGCTGGCGTCTTACCAACTTTTCTTCTCTCCACATCTCTTTTTTGTCGCCACGTGCCGCTTCTCTCCCCGCCCTTTCTTAGCTAAGATTTCCATCGTTGTTTCTCTCTCTCGCTTTCGCTCACAGCGCTACTTCGCCAGCCGTTACGCTCCCCTCTCTTGGCCTTGCAATGACACGAGCATATACTCCTTGTTATTATACGTGCTCGGTCGCTGCGTTCACACGATCACGCTTCTCTCTCTCTCTCTCTCTCTCTCTCTCTCTCTCAACATCTCCAACTAAGTGACGCTAGCTCTACAAGGCTTTTCTTGTCTACTGCATATTATAGGCCGCACCATTTCCAACTCTGAAGCATCATCTTCCCATTTCCAAGCCTCCGATTTACGCTAGGTTCTTTAGCTGTATAGGTCCCTATACTTATATCACTCTATATACTTTACAATAAATTAAAAAAAAATAAAAAATGCTCTTAAAATTTTATTTTTGCGATACAAATTTTTTCGGTTGAACAGTTTTGTAGGAATTAAAAAACTCTATAGAATGAAAACAAAAAGAATAATCTAGCTCAATAATTTATGAAAATATCATCTAAAAAAACCTTTTGACCCCTTCTACCGTCTCATATATGGGAAAAAGTGTTTTTTATATAACAAATATAATAGAAAAATCCGTTTCTCAAATGTAGCACAAAAGTCATAGCCGACTTTCTATATTGATTTAGGCCCCTAGCCGTTTTCAAACAGTAATTACAGGATTCTGTATGGGGTGATTTGAAAGATCTCCAGACCAATCTTAAATCCTTATGATACATTAGAATCGGTGCAAATGCAAAAATACTTTTTGGCACTTTCTCCACGTTTTGCCCTATATCTCACAGGGAAAGCAATATTTTTGACCTACTTTTTTAAATTTTATTCATGAGGATTTTTTCTAATTGCTAGAGGTATTTTCAGACTTATTTCGAAGGCCTGAAGCTGGAGAAAACGCTTTTTCCAACAAAAAAGTTGGATGTTTTATTCGATTTTCCGATTAAAAATACGTTAGACTGTGCTTTTTAAAATTCAAAAATTGCCATACCACGGGCGCTATAAACGTATAAACAACGTATAATCGTTACTATCGCTGATTTTCGAGTCTCTAGTTGATCCAGACATGAATATTCTTGATATTTTTAGAATTTCTCTTGGTATTCTTACTCCTCAAACGTCGGGTCATAATTTTAGATAAGCAAAAATTCTTTTTCTTTTTTTGTTTGCCACAATTTCGTAAATATGACGAGCGCAATTTAGGCCTTAATTTAGGCATGAAAATAAGGAGAGTATTTCTAGTCGAAGTAAGGAAAGGCTAGCAATTCGGAGCAAGAAACATATGGTCGGCAATGTGATGCTCTATCCTATGTTGCGCACATACCGACCTTTATAGAAAAGATGTAAAAATTTTATTTTGTTGGTTTGGAGATAGCGCAAAAAGGCTGCGGAATTTCACCCACATCCTGTTACATAATTTCCTTAAGAATTTCCACTTTGTAGAGGCTTAAAATTTTACCATAGAAAAGAAAATTATGGAAATTCGAGGGTGGTCCGATAAATACTTAGCCTCACCGCCCGATGGAGCCACTCTCGCAAAAGAAATATTCTATTACGTAGTACAACCTTCTCGATGGTTACTGTCAAGATTTCAGCCGGATCGGAGTTGTAGTTTATTTTTGAGAGCGTGTGAAAGCAAGTGTGTCCGTTGATTTTTGAAAAATGGAAAAAGAGCAGTATCGGTCGGTGATTCGATTCTTGTTTTTGGAAGGGAAATCGAGCAGCGAAATCAAAAAGCGCTTGGATGCTGTATACGATGACTCTTCTCCTTCGATGGCGACCGTCAAAAATTGCTTTAACGAGTTTCAACGTGGTCGCACGTCGATTTTTGAAGAGCCACGTCCAGGTGCTCCGAAAACGGCTACCACGGAGGATAACGTGACAAAAATTCACGATCTCGTATTGGCAGATCGACGATTGAAGGTGCGCGAGATAGCTAAGATCGCAGGCAACTCAAAAGACCGCGTGGGTCATGTCCTGCATGAAATTTTGGGCATGAGAATGCTGTCGGCGCGATGGGTGCCGCGTTTGCTCACTCCGGACAACAAGCGCAACCGTGAGATAACTTCAGGCCAATGTCTGACGCTGTTTAAGCGCAATCCGAAGGAGTTTCTGCGTCGTTTCGTGACAGTCGACGAAACATGGATCCACTGGTATACACCAGAGACCAAGGAACAGTCGAAACAGTGGACTTTACCCGACGAAAGTGCTCCGAAAAAGGTGAAGACTGCTCCATCGGTCGGAAAGGTGATGGCCACCGTTTTCTGGGATTCACAAGGTGTGATCTACATCGACTACCTGGAGAGGGGCAAAGCGGTCGCAGGGCTGTACTATGCCGAATTATTAGGCCGATTCGACGTCGAATTCCAAAAAAAACGGCGCTATTTGGCGAAGAAAGAAGTGCTCTTCCACCATGACAACGCACCGGCTCACACCTCCGCCGTCGCCATGGCCAAATTGGTCGAATTAGGCTTCGAACTGCTGCCCCATCCACCGTATTCTCCAGATTTAGCCCCGTGCGACTTCTTTTTGTTTCCAAACTTGAAAAAGTCACTCGCCGGGTAGAAATTTGAGTTGAATGAGGAGGTAATCGCTGCCACGGAAGCCTACTTTTCAGACCGCGAGAAAACGTATTTTTCAGACGGGTTAAAGAAGTTGGAGCATCGCTGGGCCAAGTGTATCGAACTAAAAGGAGACTATTGAAAAATAAAACGCCACTTTTCCAAAATTTTCGTTTTTCTTTTGTAGGCTAAGTACTTATTGGACCACCCTCGTACTTTAAATTATTAAATAAAAAAATTTCAGGCTGATAGATATAATTTCTAACTTCCCGAAACCTGTCATACGTTTTTCGATTAAATGCGTAGTTTTATTGCAAAGAACAAAAGTATCTCGGAGTTTTATAACTATTTTTGCTAGATAAAGTAAAGAAAATTATAAATTTTTAGTAAATTTTGTGCATTATTATGCAGAGTTATGTGAGGCCATTACACAACATGAGGTTGATTTACTACAGTAACAGTTTCGTATTTCTGAGAAATAAAGTAACAATTATTAATTAAAAAGTTAAAAATAATTCAGTTAAAAAAATAATTAAGTTAGAAATAATTCAAACTTTAGGTAAATGGTTTCAATACGAACCATAATGATAATGCGCAATTTTATCTATTCAAATTTTGAATAATTAATTAATTAATAAAGTAATAAATTAAATTGCAAGCCAAAAATACGTAGAATTAAGCTTTGCTTAAAATTCAGGAGAGAGAAGCTAAACAAGAGAATTTTATAACCCGAAATGGTGTTACAAGAAAACTATATACACAGTTGCGAGCGTTCCTTTGATTTATCATATCCTTGCACTAATAGCATGCCCGCTGATTTTGAATCGGAGCAAAAGAGAGCCATATAACCTTTTGAATGCGCTTTCTCTGCGAGTTTTTCACTTTCCTATGCGCTTTAAAATTTACTATCACATATTATTTTACAATCAAAAATATGAAATTCACAACTTGAATAAATTCGTTTGATAAATAAAATTAATAGAAACAATAAAGTTTAATAAGAATTTTTGATCTGACATATAGTTTGCGCATAAATAAGTAAAAATAAGATAACAAGTGTGATTGATACTCGATATGTCTCTCTCTTCCATATTCTAATTTATTAATGTAAGCCAAATGTATGTTATATGTTATTTTAATTTCCGTAGGTTGAAGCAAGGTAGGTAACAGAGAGAGAGAGAGAGAGAGAGAGAGAGAGAGAGAGAGAGAGAGAGAGAGAGAGAGAGAGAGAGAGAGAGAGAGAGAGTAGGACGGAGAGAGAAAGAGACGGTTCCACTATCGAAAGCGCGGATCGCGAGGAGGGCGCTTGATTCTCTTCGCTCGGCAGATTCGGCGATCGAACTTCAACGCGAGCGCACGTCTTTAGCTGACGATTTAATACTCGTGCTTTCAGTCTGTAAATCCTGGAAAGTGCGAATTGGAGTGTGCAGTGTGAGAGTTTTTGAGCTGAATAATCGCGCGAGTGTGGAGTGTGTGAGCGACGGTTTCTTGCCTCCGCCGCCAGCCTATTCAGGCTTATTATTTAATTACTGTTTGTAATTCGACCGACCTTCAAGGGACAGCAGTTTGTAAGTACTGCTGCGTACCTGTCTCTCTCCCAATTCGGCTTCTTGCTTTCTCTCTCTCCTTTTTGCTTCGCCGCTCTTATATTATTTTTGTTAACATTCATCCGTCATTCTAATAATTAACACGCTTATTTCTTACCGCGCGTCCGCTTTTTTCCGTCATTCCGCCAATCTCCTCGACCTTTTAATCTCGCGTTTAGGCGTGCGAGTTTTACGCCGCGACTTGGCATTGGAGCCACGACGCCCCGACAATACCTGACGAGCCGAGCTGTTCCTGCCTAACTAAGTCTGGATTCTTTACCAGCATTATCCGCATATCCTCATATATTAACTTTTATGTCAACGGGACAGTTCCTCGTTCCATAATTTGGCGCCCAACGTTTAAGAGGACGTAAGCCATCGTCGAGACATAGACTCGCAGGTTAGGCTACAAGAGTCGAATAACATAAACAACCTTCGCTTAAGCATCGGCTGAAAATTTGATTTCGTGCGATTCCAGGAAACGAGCGCGCGTCGATACCAGTTTTTACTTCGTTTTACTTCGTGAACTCAAGTCCGCGCGCGCAGTAATCAAAAGGACAAATTTCACAACTTCTCAATTCAGCATTGCAGCGAACTAATATAACAGACGAAACGCTATTTATTTCCGCCGATCTTTTTTCCTTTATTAAAACGTTAAAGACGAATGAAGGCACGTATATGTATATACATGTATTAATATATACACTTATTCATACTATTTAGTGCGTATAGGTCATCGCAAAGAGTTTGCTTTGTTTTAGATATATTTAAGGCCTACCTCTCGCTAAAGTCGATTGGTAAACAAAACAACTGTTGCGATAAAACCGAAAGTTTCTCGCTGTTTACGTTCCGTATAAGCGATAGTAAGCATCTGTTAGCGTGCACATAATATTGTTATTGTTTCCTTTCTTTTTCTTTCGCTTCTACTCTCGCATGCTCGAATTATAACGCATTTGTATTATTTAATATATATATATTATATAATTTTACGCAAATCTTTTGTTTACTTTAATACTATTTTGTCTCGAATATTGTAATAAAACGCGATAATATGTCATACACCTAAGTAATCTTATTTATTTCTTCCGTTTACTTTGAATTACACTCAGAATTTAATAGTTAACTTCGCGCGTAAAACTTTATTATCATTATAAGAATAATTTTATTTTGACTATTAAAATGGCAACAAGTGTAGACGATTTCGACGAATTATCGATTTTTAAAGAAATCGTAGAAAAGCGAATTGCGGACTAGATTGAGGACCTTCCGAGCGACGAACTCGATACAGTTTTACGAAAATTAGAACTGCTCGTCGAAGGTTCAATGTATAAGCGTGCGAATAGATTATACAAGCGACTTCAAGGTGAATATACCGCAGCGGACTTTGTAATAACCGTGAACCCGGAGAGCGACGAAATAATAAACAAACGGAACGACTTATGCGAGACACTAATTCGTTCGAATATTTTACCGGTAGAACTGCGCGATGACTTTATTCTTGCGTTGACAGCAGATATGGCAAATGATGCAGAAATTAACGCAGAAGGCGACACTTTAAGGTTTTTAGCTAGTTCACCTAGCTTTGCGCAGAATGCAGCAGGTATGTCGCTCACAACGCTTGCGGACACATCACCGATTGTAACGCAATACGAACTAGTCCATACCCAACACAGCGATCTTCCAACGTTAACGACCGCTACGACACATACCCTCAAAAGTTTTTCATTACCATCGATCCCTAGTTTTACACCCGCGCACCACTACAACGTAAATATAACGCATACAAGCGCAACCTTAGTTACCTCTGCCGCTCCGACGTATACGGCAACAACGTTATGCACAAGCGTTCAGCAGTCTTCGAAGGCAATAAGATTATCAACAGATAATTCATCGAATAAATTAAAACGATACGTGCTCTTGAACGGCCCAATACGTTAATGAGGACTTGCAAAGACAGATGCAAGATTGTAGCTTATGCTCAAAAACAAACAGCAGAAGCTCAACGTAAGCTTAATGCGACACATACTACTAAAACGGTACAATTTCAAAACACGTATGATTTAGTCGAAGACGATAACGACTTTGACTTATAGTGTACACAATCGCAAAGCAATTTAAATATTCACGCGCGTCTTTTCCACTCTACAACTAGACCGAAAATAACTTCTAAAAAGCAATTGGCTCCATTTACGTCACAACGATCTGCGCCAGCAACCACCTCAAGCTCCGACTGGAGAAGGGGAATAGCGCTCTCGTCATTGCGGTATGCGCATGACGCGCCAACCCTCGCACTGGTTCCTGACCCAGCATTAAGCTTAGTCTGGGGTAGGGGGGCCCCTGCGAGTACAAGCTTTGTTCCGCCGTCGTTGGCTGAGGGTGCTATGCCAAGACTGACAGTGCAAACTGGAGCGCCCTTCGGGCATAGTGAAACGAGCTTGCAGCCCAATATGCGCAATTCTTTTGATGCTTCTCGCCCTAGCTTTTCTAGCGCACATCTAAGAAAGACTATTAGAGAATGGAAAATCCAATTCTTGGGAGAATCCTCTATGAGCATCGAGAAGTTCCTCGAGCAAATACAGGAAAACTATCGGCTAGATTGTGTTACAGAAGATGAACTTCTAGATTCACTCTCGTCTTTATTTAAGAAACCGGCCCTGCTGTGGTATAGGATGATCATCACGACCTGGAGAACCTATGCGGAATTTAAGGAAGCAGCGTTAGGAGCATACGTGTATAGTAAGTCGCGCATGTTTAAAAGAAACTTGTCAATAGAGGCACTCCTTCGCACCCAGGGCAATGATGAATCAATATGCGGCTACCTAGCAGCTCTCAATATCATTCTTAGTCGTTTCGAAACGCCCTGGAGTACGCGCGACCAGGTGATCTTAGCCATTGACAATATACTAACTAAATTCAAGAAGAGGCTGAAGAAGGACCAGGATAACTTTACCACGCTACAGCAGTTGCTTGAGAAGGGCCTGGAAGTCGAATTCTACGAGACTGACGAGCAGTGGAAGCCTCCACCTACTTTAGAGCAGAGTATGCGACCCGAAGCTGCCTACAGGCTTAAAACTAAGGCTGTGAAGCCCAAGATGGCGGTAGCATCAGTGACAGATAAGCCTATTCCCACCGACGAAGCTGCATTAGAGAAAGCCTTCCAGAATTTCTTGGACAAGAAATGGAAGGACCTGACAGCCGTCAAAGCTAAGAGTTTGTTCCTCGCTGAAGGCGGCAGAGGCCGTACGATCCTATCGGCGCATGATGCAGCCAGTGGCGGCGACTCAAGAGCAGTCTTGCGAACCTTGTGCTGATCTAACAATAATAGAGGCCGCAGAGGCAAGCTGAAGGGAGGCCGAAGAGCAAATAGCGCCCGGGTGATTACTCCGAAGTCAGACAAGAATAAGGACAAGGAGCTTGGCCCGGACGTAGGCAAAGTTCTATGTTGGGACTATAGCTGGCCTCGTTACACTAAGACTACTAAGTCGGAAAACGAGTTGGGTAGCGTGTAGAGGAGATCCCTACGACGCAGCCCATAAATCACGGGACCTTGGAGACGATCAGATTTGTGGGAGTTTCGCATGCAGCGCCGAGCGTGACAGTTGACTCGATGCTAGCTATGAGCCACTTGAACGCCGCGCTTAGTAATGACGATGGAGGTACCGTATCAAGCGCTTTCGTCAAAGAGCACCCGCGTTGGTGGTTGAACGTACATGTCGGCCCTTTCTCGTTTAAAGCTTTATATGATACGGGAGCATCATGAGCCGTTCTTGGCCCCAGCGGAGTAGAGATAGCGGCAGCCTGCAACTTAAGGATGTCACCTTACTCTGGACCAGGAACAAGAGTAGTCGATGGTCACCATGTGCCCATCCTAGGTAATGTTAAGTTGCCATTCGAAATAAGAGAAATTAGGCACGATGTGGATGCGCTCATTCTGAAGGATGCAGATACTGTCACCTTGGGCGGCCACTTTATACGAACCTTTCCGGCAAATCTTGACGTGAAAGCTAACACGTTGAAAGTCGAAGGCAGTAAGGACATTATTCCGGTTATACTCTCTTCAATGCGAACGGAGAAGATGATGTCATTCGCCTCGCTTGGTATTCAGGAGGTTACCGATAGCGAACGCCAGGAATTAGAGCTGCTTATGCATACTCTCTTACCGGAATCGAATGAGGAAACGCTAAGCTACACAGATTGGATCCGACATGACATCGACGTTGGTGATGCTCGTCCCGTCAAACAGAAATATTATCCAGTTTCACATAAATTTGAGTTAGAAATGCACGACAAGGTGCACAAGAAGCTTCGCATGGGAGGTCCACCAGCGAATGGTCGAGTTCAGTCGTGATGATTCGAAAATCAGATGGCTCGTATCGCTTTTGCATTGATTTTCGGAAATTTAATGCGTTGACGTTTATTTGCGCTTATCCATTACCCTATATGGATGTTATTTTGCGCAAAATTCGGCACGCCCGCTGCTTTAGTGCGCTAGATCTGTCTGGCGCCTTTTGGCAGGTTCCTCTTACGGAGAGAGTCATTCCGATCACCGCATTTACTGTATCAGGAATGGGTTTATTTGAATTTATTCGGATGCCTTTTGGACTTGCAAGAGCTCCCGCTACATTTTAGATGCTGATTGACAAGATAGTCACACCCGAAATGGAGCCTTTTGCCTTCACGTATCTGGACGACTTGATGATTGCCAAAGGAACCCTCGGCGACAATGTCAAGTGGCTCAAGTTCGTCCTTAGGCGCATTAGCGAAGCACACCTGACAGTGAATCGCCTCAAATCTCGCATCTGCATGCCAGAGGTGCGCTACTTGAGAGTTTTCGTAAATCAGGATGGGATTCGTCCGGATCCAGATAAAGTGAAGCCAATTCTTGAATACTCGGCGCCAGCAAACCTTAAGCAATTGTGTAGGTTTCTAGGCATAGCCTCATGATACCGAAAGATCGTTGGAGACTTCGCTTCTACAGTGGCTCCATTTACTACTCTTACTCGTAAAGATGTAAAGTACGACAACAGGCTGTTTCTGAGCAAATAAAGGTTCTACTGGCAACTGCTCCAGTCTTGGCTAGGCCAGACTATAACCCTTTTCGTCCCAAATAACACAAATTTTTTCTTAACTTTCATCCTCATATCTTTTAATGAAAAAATCGTATAAAAAATTTATCAAGCATCATCTTGTAGATTTTGACCTCCTATTTCGAATGCCGTTGATAAAATTTACCTAAATTGTAAGCCGGAAACGTTATAGGCCGGTTTTCCGGAAAATTCACAAATTTTTCTAAAAAAAGTATATTTTGAAATGGAAAAAGTTTGCATTCACCATTGGAAACACTGTTATCGGTGTTATAGATATCTTTTCTTTCAAATGCGGTTGGATTTTTTCCGAAATTCAAAATGGCGTTCGAAAGGAAACATTTTTTTTTAAACTTGACGAATTTTTTCCTCCAAAACTATCAAGTTTAGTGAAAAATTTCTAAGAACAAAAATGTCTTAAAATTAGTCAAGAAATATTCTCAAATTTTTTCAAATTTTTTTACAGCGAATTTGGAAATTTCGATTTTCCGATTTTCCAAGAATTCGAAAATTAACTCGGAAAATTCTGAAAAAAATTGAGAGTACTCCTTGGTAAATTCTAAGACTCTTTTGTTATTATGAATTTTTTTATTGATTCAATAGTTTTTGAGTAAAAAATTAATCAATTTTATTCCTAGTATACATTTTTTTCAAAGTGGTTTCACAAAATTTTTAAAAATTTCAAGTCTAACAATTATTTTTTTTTTGCTACCCTCGCTAAAAGTCGATTTTCCTGATCGCGACGCGATAGGACTTTAGGCGAGAGAGGAGCAGAAAAATAGTATGTCAGTCACGGCCGTAAATAAAAAAGCCTCAGATCAGGCGAAACCTCGGGCGACAATATTCGGCCAATTTGACACCTTATTTACTTTTACGGTCTAAGGCCATTATTATCATTTAAAAAATTCAAGAGTCGATTGGTTTAGGTTTTCAAAAATTTTTTATTTTAGCCCACAGTGAAAAATTGTTAAACATTCATTTACGTAAACGTTTTGAAATTTTATTTCTTACTAAGTTTTATGAGTTGTTAGATTTTCAGTTTTCAATATTCTGTCGTAAATTCTTGTGCAGTTATAAGCAGAACTTTTAATTTTTGTTTCGTGATACATGCTTAACCATACAAAATTTTCTCATAGAGAGTAACTATAGGGCAATTCTTGGCTATTTCAAACAGTTTAAAACTTCAAATCACCAATTTCGTTCAAAGTTGGTAGAATTGTTATCTATACAGAGGTTAACATTTGTGCAAAGTTTTAGATTAAAATATTGATAAGGGGCCGACTTCTCAAATGTTGAAAAAATATTGGACTTTTTTTTATTAATTCGATTTCTCGGAGACTAATAAAGATATGGACATGATTCTTTTTTTAAAAGACGCGGAAAGAGTTTCACTTTTAAAATATAAATAATAAAATACCAAATCATTTATTTATGCCATTGTTATAAACAATTTTTTCAAAAAATCGACGATATCTCAAAAAACGATATTTTTTTTTTTAATTTTTGTACCATCGTGTTCCTTGTCATTTTTTACACAAGAAACCGTTGAGAAAATCGAGTGCCCGCTATTAGGATTAAGATAGCACTAAAATGAAACGAACCACGCGCTAGCCGCTCGGCCGTCGGCTACTCGTGCGGTTCCAACGTTGCTTGCTGCAATTGCCTTCTTTAAAGAATAAATAATTTCATATTCTAACAGTTTATATGTATTTATTTAAATAATTGTAACAGGCTACCGCTTAGTCGCAAATCCCGGGCGATTGTAATTATCGATTCGGCCAAACGGTGCTCTGTTAGCTGTGTGCTTCGAGCACACTAACTCACCTTGCTCTGGTGTACGCATGCGCCGAGTCCACTCAGCGATCTAACTTAGATGTGCGAACTCTGCGCAAGAGGCGCTGATGCGCTTGCTTACCAGCGCTCCGACGGTCACTGCAGACAACTCGGTTGACGAACAGCTTCTTCTATAGCATTCGCGATCTGTGTCGGACTACCGGCGCGTTCGAATCAAAATGTAAACATAAACACCGACACCGGACAAGGTGAGACGAAATAATAAGATCGTCTCTTATTACCACTTTATTGGACGAGATTAATCCTGTACAAAGGACGATTTGCCGAGAGTCGGACGCACGCTGTATCAACACAATACATCGAATGAGAGAGAGAGAGAGTTGATTTCGCGGACGTCGTGGACTAGTCGCACGCACGCTACCTAAAAAACTCACCGTGCACGCTACGCGGGATCGCACGCAAAACGAATTACAGAGTGCAGCGTACTTACCGCTGATCTGACGAGGATATGGTGGCCAACCGTATCCGCTTACGCTAGAAACGAGCTGCCTCTGCAACCGCCTCTCGTCGCTGATGTTACGCTGCACAGTGGATGCTACCGAGGTTGTGGCTGCTGCTGCCGATGCTGCACACGTTGCACAGTGTGCGCGCTCGTCTCACTACTCACAAATTATCTAGTCAATCTCCCTGTATATCACTCGGCACGGCTTAACACGTTGTTGCTTCGAATGGAAAAAACTGCGATGTCGCCAGACTGAAGAACACAGTCATACTGACTCGCTAGCTCTCCCCTCCCCGTCGTTGCCCCTAACGCACCCTCTCTCTCTCTCTAACCTAAGCCGATCACGGCTATTACACTTAGCCACGCTCGAGAGTCCACGCGATGCCTAACGATTTTCGGCAATCGTTGCAGCTCCCTCCTAGATTCGGACTACCGGGCCGAACTATTACACTGACTCGCGATCCAAAGGACAGGAGAAGGACAGGGCGAAATCACCGCACGTCACTCTTACAAAAAAACACCTTTATTGCCCCACCCGGGCCACTATACACCCGGAGTCACCGGTCGGCGACCCCTGGCCCCTTGCTGCCGGGGTAGCGCCAATGTGCCCCCTTATTCGGGCACTTCGATGTAGTGGTAATCCCAGGATGGCCGCAGATGTAACAGCCCCTCCGCTGCGACCTGGAGGAACCAGGCGTTGACCCTGGCCCTTGATTCCCCGCAGACGGAGGTGGCTGTGGGGTCGAGATTCCCGGGGCGGCGGTAAATTTCACGCCACCCACCGTGGCGGAGGTGCGTCCACCGTGTGTCCGCACCACCACGGTAGGGTCGGAAACCTTCGATCCGTCCACGTGGACCGTGAACTCCTGTCCGGCGCCGGGGGCCCCCGAGGCTCTCTTCTGTTGAGCCTGCACCGGGGGCTTGGCAGGAGTCTTGGTCGCGGCCTTGCCTCCCGGCACCGTCGGCTGTACAGCTGCCGGCGGGTCCGCGACCTCTGGGGACTCCTGCCCCCAATCCACACGCAACAGGGCTTCTCCATAGGTCTTCTGCCGCCGGACCACCTGAGTCCACTCCCCGAGCAACTCCCGGGCTCCCTGGAAGTCGAGGAACTGGTCCAGGTGCGTACGCACCTGGCTTTGGAGTTCCCCGACGAACTCCCAGGCGTTCTCCAGCTCCTGGAGGCCCAACCTCACATGCCTCCAGGAGTTCTCGAGCCCCTGTTGCTCGGGGACGCGGGGGTGGTTGCAGACCCACTGCTCCGGGTCACAGGCCGCCCTTGGATGGAGACCGACGTCTCTCTTCAAACGGGCCGTCGGTCTGGGTGGACGCCTCCCGGGTTGGCGCCTTCCTTGGCGGCGCCCTCAACCCCTTTCGGAGGAAGTCGTCCACCCGCTGGCGTGGGCGATCCTCTTGGGTGGCCACCTCTACCTGGGCCCGGATAAAACTCCTGACTTCGCCGATCGGCCGATCGGCATCCGGACCCAGCTTCAGGTCGAGGGGCATTCGGGTGACCACCTCGAAAGCTTCTTCTCCAATCATCAGCTTCCTCTCCATCTGTAAAAGAGAAGAGTGCGATCAAGGGATGTCTCAGGTTTTCCCTTGACCTAACCGGCGTCATGTCACGCTTGACGCTACGCCTTACGAGGTCGTCCCGGTCCCCCGTGCTTCACTCGCGCGTTGGGCTTATTGGCGTGGGGAATTATCAGGACAGTCTTCCGCACGTGCTTGATGGTTTTACGGGGCCTGCCCCTTACCCTTGGTTTCTCGCCATCCGGGTCACTGCTACTCAACGCCTGGGGCTCACTCACGGGGTTCTTGCGCGGTATACCGCGGCGTCGCTTGGCCGGCACCTCGGTCTGCGACTTTGAAGCCCCTACGGACTCGTCGCACGCATTCGCGGGGGCTGCTGCCGCGGTGCGCTCACATAGAGGATCCTCGTTGGGACCCTCGACCTTCGTGGGCGGGTCGCCTGCGCCCTCTTCTTCATCCAGCGGTGTTGAGTCCCCTCGTTCCGGCTCCTCGTCGTCTCGGTGCGAGAATGGCCCGAAATAGGGCTTGAGGTCCTTGGCGTGGACCAGCTCGGGCAATACCTCCTGCTGGTTACCGAGGAGGTAGGTATTGGTCCCACATACTTCCTCGATGATATACGGGCCAGCATACTTTGGCGCTAACTTCGCCGACACGCCCTGAGCTGCGGAAGACAGGATACGGTTTCGTTTCCACACCCAGTCCCCAACCCTAAAGTCGACCTGACGTCTCCTCTTGTTGTAATAGGCCGACTGCCGATCTGCCTCCTCCCTGGACTTGGAGCCAGCGCGTTCCCATAAGTTGGGCAACAGGAGCATATGCTCAACCCATTCCGTTAGTTGTTGGCGCTCAGAAGCTTCTCGGGCTAGCTGATCCTGGGCCATTCTAAAGGTCGAGGGAGGAGTGGGTTGTCGTCCGAAAACGAGCATAGCCGGGCTATAGCCTGTCGCGCTATGAGTTGCCGAGTTCAACGCGAAGTTGAACTCTGGCAGGTGCTCGTCCCAGCTCTTATGATCACGCTTATGATCACGTATGACATGAGCATGGTCTTGAGGGTTTTGTTCACTCGCTCCGTAGGGTTGGCCTGTGGGTGGTAGACGGGATCTCGGGCGCGCCGGATGCCGTTCCTCAGCAAGTAGGCATCGACATCCTGATTCTTATATTCGGTTCCATTGTCCGAAAGGAATATCTCGGGCGCGCCGAACCTGGTTACAACACTCTCGTGCAATTCCCGCACAATGGTCCTTCCATTGGCCTTGCGTATGAGTACGCACTCAACCCACCGAGTGAACAGGTCTAAGAAGACCAAGATGTAATCAAACCATCTCGAGCTCTTTGGGAATGGGCCCGTAATATCGCTGGCCACCACCTGCCAGGGTCACAAGACCTCTCGACGACCCATTACCCCGCAAGGCGGCCTTTGTTCCGCCTTGCATTGTTGACAAACCGGGCAACTCCTCACGTACTCTCTGACCTGCTCGTACATATTAGGCCAGAAGTACAGGCGCTTAGCCCTAGAGAACGTCCGTTCTCTACCCTGATGGCCCGCGGCTGGTGCATTATGTACCTCTTCCAGCACTTGGTGCCTTTACTCAGCGGGAACCGCAAGCTTCCAGGCTTCCTCATTATCGATGGACCCTTCGTTCTCTTCTGTCGGATTGTAATGGTACAGCCTCCCTCCAACTACTTTCCAGGTAGGCTGAGAGTGGGGATCCTGGCATACTTCTCGGTACTTCTGCAGATACCAGGCATCGGCAGTTTCCGGCTGATGAGTCATGGCACCCACTTCTACCACTCCCTCCTCATAGGCCCTAGACAAAGCGTCTGGCACCACGTTGAGGTCTCCCTTTCGATACTCTATATCAAAAACGTGTCCCTGCAGTGCTAGCGCCCGACGCGCTAGCCTGCCCGTAGGATTCCTCATATTGTGGAGCCACCTAAGGCAACTATGGTCGGTAATGACTGTGAAGTGATGCCCCTCGACATAAGGTCGGAACTTCTCGATAGCCCATACTACAGCCAGGTACTCTCGTTCGGAGACTGTGTAAATTCTTTCCGCACTATTTAAGGAGCGACTAGCGTACTCAATGGCGCGCTCCTATCCATCGACTTCCTGCGTCAGTACGGCACCGATGCCGCTATCAGTCGCATCCGTTTGTAAAACAAACTGTCCGCTGGGATCCGACGACTGCAGGATCGGTGCCGAGACCATTGCGTCTCGTAGCCTTTCGAAAGCTTGCTCTTGTTCCTGCTGTCACGCGAACGGAACGCTTTTCTTCGTCAGGCGGTTTATCGGCTCAGCGATTGTCGCGAAGTCGGGTATAAAGCGACGATACCACGACATCATCCCCATGAATCGCTTCACCTGCTTGATAGTCCATGGTGTTGGATATTCCATGAGCGGCTTGATCTTCTCCGGATCCGGCCTTACTCCCTCACAGTTCACAAGGACTCCTAGGTACTTGACTTCCGACTTACAGAAATGGCTTTTGGTCTTGTTTACAGTGAGGCCCGCCCTCAGAATTCGTTGTAAAACCAACTCCAGGTGTCGCTTATGCTCCTCAAGGACGATGAAATAATGATCACGTCGTCGAGGTAAGCAAAAGCGAAAGGATCTAAGTCCAGGCCGATCACTTTGTCCATCAACCTCTGAAAGGTCGCGCCTGCGTATGACAATCCGAAAGGCATTCTCTTAAAGTGAAAATGCCCCAGGCCGGGAACAGTAAACGCAGTGTTGGGGCGTGACTCCTCTCGATTTTTTAGAGGGATCTGGTGGTACGCGCTACTCAAATCCAGTGTAAAGATGAACTTGGCATCCCTGATCTTTCGCAGGATGTCGTTCATGAAGGGCCCTGGATAGGCGTCAGGCTTGGTTACTGCGTTCACCTTCCGGTAATTTACGCAGAACCGATACTTGCCATCTGCCTTCTTCACCATCACCACTGGGCTTGACCACCCGCTGGTTGCTGGTTCAATGACGTCGTTGTCCAGCATGGCCTTGACCAGCGCGTGCATCTCATCTCGCACCCTGTCGGATACCGGATAGTATTTTTGTTTACAGGGTCGAGCGTCTCCGATATCTATCTCATGCTCGACCCCTACAGCACAGCCTAAACTCTCACCTGCGTCTGGAATCAATCCGTCGACGAGGTTAGCCACTTCTTGGCGCTGTGCTTCCGTGGCTTCTATCAGGCCCACAGGTGCGAGGTACGACGTACCAGTGACACTTGCCACCTCCAACGGCACCGCCACTTTGGCTTTCGCCAAGTACAGCTGGTTCGTGTCAGGGTTCAGGTTGGCGCTGAATTCTCTTACAAAATTCGCGCCCACATAGCAGCCGTCCGACAGCAGTGGCGTTATGGCGACTCTTACATCCCGAGTGATTTCCCCTACAGTGAAGAGGAAGATCACATGACCCAGTATGGGGCATGGACGACCGTCGGCGAGCTTAGCTTCGTCCGCACGCGTCACATCGAGGCCCAGCCCCATGTCCGATACCAACCTTAGCCCGAGCTGACCCATTACCGTCGATGAGGCTCCGGTATCGTAAAGTGCCCTCAATTTGTAGGCACCTATGTCTACCTGAAGCCACCATCTGGTCTCATCCTCGGGCGCATAACTACGGGGAGTTTTCTCAGTACCACTCTTCTCTGTGGTCTGAAGGCTTTCGCGGCTCCTCTTACCTTGGGAAGCCGCTACTCGCGTCAACGTGCTCTCACCTGCCACTTCTTGGGTTCTAGGCGTATCTTCGAGAGCGTCGGCTGGTCTCCTGGAGCTTCTGGGGCCGTCGGTCTCTTCCTCGACTCATTCGTACCCATGTTCCACCACTTGAGTTCGACCTTCGTACACTTCGAGGATACAGAACGCCTTGTTACCCGGGATAGGCACCGGCACGGTCGTTGTCGCCTCGTACGCCACCTCGCTGCTAGGTCCCGTAGGACTTAATGGCCTTTCCGAGACCTGTCGGAACCCTCGTCGCCGACGAGCCACTGCCTCATCTGAGCGACCTGCGGCGAGAGATCACCTCTATTGGGAACACGGAGGAGACCTCCTGCCTCCGTTTCCCTGCCCGTTTCCCTTGTTGCAATCCGGGCAGTACCTCCTAGTGAAGCCCAGCTTGCCACAGGACAAGTACTTGATAGGTTGGGAGAAATCTATCTTTCTCCTCTGACCCTCTCGCCGCTGGCCAGGGGACCCAGGGGGGGGTTTTACTCCTCCCCTTATCTTGCGGTCGACCCCTTGGCCGCTTGGGCTTTCCTCTCCTTGAAGTACCGGTCTATGTCGCGTCGCAGGGTCGCTACCTGTGACGACAGATCTTCAATACGGTCTGTCGCCTGCGTCGCGGAGATCGAAGACCGGTCTTCGGGTCTCCTGGCCTGGCTCTTCACCGGTAACTCGGCTTGCAGCTGCTCTGTACTCCGATGTTTGTTAGACATGGCAGCTGTTCGGGCTGCTGCCCTGGGCGGTGGTGCCTTCGCTGACACGCCCATATGCTCGGGGTATAATGTGGACGTGGGCTCCAGCCTGGTCCTCGGGTGCTCATCGTCCCGCATTGCGGTCTCGATTTCGGTTGCCCGGGCGTGAAACTCGTCCACATTGGAGAACGCGTTTCTCCGCAGCTGCATTCGGATGGCGGGTAGAAGATTTGCATAAATCAAATCTAATTGTCGCTGCTCAGGCAACGGCGGGCATAATTGGGCAAGCATAAAGAGGAGGTGGCAGACGTATTCTCTTACCAACTCCCCCTTTTCTTGATACCGAGCTTGGGCCTCTTGTAGTAGTCTCTGTTGCTGCAATTCGCTTGACCCAAACCAATGGCGAGCGCCAGCTACAAAGTCGGCATAGCTCCTCCACTTGAGCTTATTGAGCTCGTACTATGTCCTCGCGACGCCTTCGAGAAGCTCCGATATGAAGCACAAAACTTCGCCGTCGGTTAGCCCAGAGCCCGCTCGTAGATCCTCTAGCCTTGACAGGAAGGTGTCCACGCACTCCGAAGCCGTACCCGAATATCGCAGCTTCCATCCTCGGACTATTCTACCCGCATCCCGAGTCGTATAGAACCCTGACGCCGTGTTGGTATCATACCAGGCTGATCCGTTCGGGATCGCCTGTCCTTCACCAATGTTGGCGTCGATCGGTCCTCTCCGCGGCGGCTGCTCCGTCCGCAGGAGCGCCTGCCTTTGAGGAGCCTCTCAAGGCTCACCAGGGGTCGGTCTCGTGGGCTCCGGGGTACTTCCTGGTACCCTCGAGTTGTAGTGGCACGTGTACGTGGAATGAAAGTACACGGTTCTCCTGGGCCGCTCCTGTACGGCACTTTGTCGATTTGTGGGGTCCGTGCTCCTCAATTGCTGGACCTCCACCTGCAGGGTGGTCACCTGGTAGCTCCACCGCGAGCATACTTGATCGTGCCTCTCCAGCATCTCAAGTATGCGGTTGATCCCGACACCGTTGCGCTCGATTTCTTCTTTCAACCACTCGGTCACGCATCGTTCTTCCTCGTCTTCTTGAGGGTGCAGCTCTTCGTTCTCGAAACGACGAGCTCTTCGCCTATCCGGCGATCCGGTGGAACCCTCACGTCCACTACTAACCCCTTCCTGGGGCCCACTGGCTACGCCGGTCTCAGTCTCCACGACGGGCTCTCGCTCTCCAATATCGCTCCGACTATCCTCCTCGAGGTTGTCGAAGACCGCGAGAGTCCGCGTCAGGTTCGCTTCCACCGTCTCATCGCTGTATAACAGCATGAGTGGGTGGGCGACGAGATCCTCGGCATCAGCTGCCTCGAGCTCTTGGCGTCTGATCTCGAGCCATCTCTCTCGGCTTCTTCTCCTACGTTGTGCCACATCCCTGTCCAACGCAGCTCCTTGGAAGTATTAAGTCTCGTGCATAGACTACGAACAGCGAATGTGCGAAACGTACCAATATAATACTAGTGGCTGGTTGGGGCTCACAGGTAATGAGTAATATACGATATATGGATAGAAATGAATGTGTTTTATTATTTTGTTGTACTTACTGCCTCTGGAGTACTTTCGGTATTGTAGATCTCGGTATTTGGATAGGTTGAATAATGAAGTTGCACGTTCTCACTTTTAATGGATCGCGTATTTATTAGGATTAAATAATATAGTTCGACAAGTAGTAATTGAATAGTTAGCCGAATTGTCGAACAGGCTTGCACGCGACTGTAGCGTCGACACGTAAAGTTTATTCGTCAATTGTCGAACTGACGTGTACGGAGTAACAGTAATGACTGCCCGACTCTTTACGGGTGGTTCGTCTTATATACATGAATTTGTGCTTAATTAATCGCTGATGTTTCTGTGTAGTTGGGTAATTTTCCATTCGAGTTCAATGTGCGTTGTGTAATGCTGAGTATGGTCTTTGTGTTTTGCTGCCGTATAGTTTTCCGGTGGACGTGTACATAGTTTTGATTTTACGAAATTCGGAATTGCACTTTTTAGAGAGTGTAAATGAATAAAGATACGTCTTGAGACGTAACAGAAGTCTTGGTCGATGTACTCGCCCAATAGCCAATATGCTAGCCGGACTGCTTGCATCAGCTTGGGACCATCTGTGCGCAACTCCAGCTGCGTCAGGTACCTGTCAAGCTATGTAGAAGGCAGTTCCGATGTCCATCGGGTTATCGCATCCGCGGTATCTTCCATACCGCCTACACACGGGCGTAGGTGATGGTTGAGGTTACTTTACCTATTCGACCACTACCGCCTCCTATCGCCCAAGGCGTGAGCGGGGTGATGCAACTTTTACTGGCAACTACTTTAATACGCCTTAAATTACAAGGCCACAACCCACGAGGCTCGTGGGTGCGTGCAGGTGCCGCGTAAACAAAGGAAGTAAGAACTTCCCCTCGCAATTACCTGCCTATAGGTGGAGACTAACTGTTTGCTAGCTCTACCGGGTTAGTTAAACTAACCCCGCACGCACCCAAATTGCGTGCTCTGCACTTATTGTCGCTTTGTGACTAACGCCCACGTAAATTATTCTAATGTGTGGGTAACAACTCAAAAAAACCTAATTTGTCACCTTTTTTTTCTTTAGAGCGACACAGGACGTCTCTTCAACCCCTGGTGTTAGTATGCTCTCGGCTTACAAAAGGAGTCGCTATTAGGTCGGAGAGACGTCTTTTCCCCCTTGCAGAGCACGTGCCGAACGAGCCACGTGTTCTTTCCCGCTCACACCTTAACACGCATGCGCGCAAACGTCTCTCTCTCCTGTGCGTCACTCACTCTTTACGTGCAAATCAAATCCCCTTGTGTGAGTCCTAAAACTGTTGGGCGCCATATAACAGGCTACCGCTTAGTCGCAAATCCTGGGCAATTGTAATTATCGATTCGGCCAAACGGTGCTCTGTTAGCTGTGTGCTTCGAGCACACTAACTCACCTTGCTCCGGTGTACGCATGCACCGAGTCCACTCAGCGATCTAACTTAGATGTGCGAACTCTGTGCAAGAGGCGCTGATGCGCTTGCTTACCAGCGCTCCGACGGTCACTGCAGACAACTCGGTTGACGAACAGCTTCTTCTATAGCATTCGCGATCTGTGTCGGACTACCGGCGCGTTCGAATCAAAATGTAAACATAAACACCGACACCGGACAAGGTGAGACAAAATAATAAGATCGTCTCTTATTACCACTTTATTGGACGAGATTAATCCTGTACAAAGGACGATTTGCCGAGAGTCGGACGCACGCTGTATCAACACAATACATCGAATGAGAGAGAGTTGATTTCGCGGACGTCGTGGACTAGTCGCACGCACGCTACCTAAAAAACTCACCGTGCACGCTACGCGGGATCGCACGCAAAACGAATTACAGAGTGCAGCGTACTTACCGCTGATCTGACGAGGATATGGTGGCCAACCGTATCCGCTTACGTTAGAAACGAGCTGCCTCTGCAACCGCCTCTCGTCGCTGATGTTACGCTGCACAGTGGATGCTACCGAGATTGTGGTTGCTGCTGCCGATGCTGCACACGTTGCATAGTGTGCGCGCTCGTCTCACCACTCACAAATTATCTAGTCAATCTCCCTGTATATCACTCGGCACGGCTTAACACGTTGTTGCTTCGAATGGAAAAAACTGCGATGTCGCCGGACTGAAGAACACGGTCATACTGACTCGCTAGCTCTCCCCTCCCGGTGTTGCCCCTAACGCGCCCTCTCTCTCTCTCTAACCTAAGCCGATCACGGCTATTACACTTAGCCACGCTCGACAGTCCACGTGAGGCCTAACGATTTTCGGCAATCGTTGCATAATACTCGTATATAAATTAATTAATTAAATAAGTAATTAAATTTAAATTAAATTTTGATGACTTATTTACTTAATATAACGTAATATAAAGTAATATAAGTAAAGTAATATAAGTAATATAAATCTGAAACAACATTGAATGAAACATTTTCTCTGTGCGTTAGATCGGGCGTGAGAATGACGTATATGCAAAAATATATGGTAGAAAATATAAACACCAATTTGTAATAGCTTCTAGAAGTCTTTAAAAGTCTTTGAATTTCTTACGAAAAAGAATTTATGCTAAATATCAAAAAAATTTAATTGAATTCGTCAAAAATACATTTCAAAATACCGTAAAAAAAATTATTTATGTTAGTGATGGTGCCGGAAGCCAATATAAAAATAGAATGAATTTTCTAAACTTAGTTCGATATTACGACATTTATTCTATTTAGAGCAGAGTGGCATTTTTTTGCAAGTTATCATGTTAAAAGTCCATGTGATGGAATTGGTGGAGGTATCAAAAGGTTAGCTCGACGAGAAAGCTTGCTCGGTAAAATCATAAGTAATTCTGCAGAATTTTACAAATGGGCGAAGCAAGCTATGCCTAAAATAACGTTTATTTACTGTAGTCAAGAAGAATATGAAATTTTTGAAAGTAGCATGTATAGTCAATTAAAAGATGCTCTTACTATACAAGGAACACAATCACTGCATGCATTCATTCCAGTTAGTGATGACAATACAACGGAAATTAAAGTAAGAAAAACTTCATACTCTTCTGAATTTGAAATAAGACGCATAATTTAAAGGGTTTTTTTTGTAAAATTACTTGTAAACAACTTATTAAGAATATTTTAGTGTAGGTCCGATAAAAAAACATTTTTAATGCGGCCGCATCCTAAATATGCGTCGGTCTCAAGCCCGCTCAAACGCAGAGAGCGAATGTTTAATTTCAATATTATATCAGATTGTATAAAAAAATAGTTCATTTACATTACTTACTTAATTAATACATCTATATATTATTTAAATAAATACATATAGACTGTTAGAATATGAAATTATTTATTCTTTAAAGAAGGCAATTGCAGCAAGCAACGTTGGAACCGCACGAGTAGCAGACGGCCGAGCGGCCGAGCGGCTAGCGCGTGGTTCGTTTCATTTTAGTGCTATCTTAATCGTAATAGCGAGCACTCGATTTTCTCAACGGTTTTTTGTTTAAAAAATGACAAGGAACATGATGGTACAAAAATTAAAAAAAAAAATATCGTTTTTTGAGATATCGTCGATTTTTTGAAAAAATTGTTTATAACAATGGCATAAATAAATGATTTGGTATTTTGTTATTTACATTTTAAAAGTGAAACTCTTTCCGCGTCTTTTAAAAAAAGAATCATGTCCATATCTTTATTAGTCTCCGAGAAATCGAATTAATAAAAAAAAGTCCAATATTTTTTCAACAGTTGAGAAGTCGGCCCCTTATCAATATTTTGATCTAAAACTCTGCACATATGTTGACCTCTGTATAGGTAACAAGTCTACCAACTTTGAACAAAATTGGTGATTTGAAGTTTTAAACTGTTTGAAATAGCCAAGAATTGCCCTATAGTAGTGTTTGAATTCCGTTCGAATCTTTCGTGTTGTACTTAAAAATTTCATAGTAATAATTGAAAAATTTTTATTTGCAATCTTCGTTTTAGTTATTTTTTACACAAATCACAAATTGAATTTTTAATTAATATTGATTTATCTAAAAGCCATAGTTGTTACTTCTAATCATTGAAAATTCACAAAATAAACATACCGTAAATTATTTTTTTTCGCAATGCCGAAACGAAAACAACCATCATCAAAATCCTCGCCCCTAAATATTACAAATGTTTTGCTCGAAGATTCATGTCAGTTATTGGAATACGATAACCGGATTGACGTTTCCGTCATGCCTAATGCTAATGATTCGGATATGGAATCAGACTTGTTTAGCGATGATGATATATCTGATAAACAAATGTCAAACGAAATTGAAAAGGTACTATCTTACAAGCAGATTACCAACAATTATTCTTCTGATCAAAAGTATCTAGAAGAAAATCATAAATATAATTGGACATTAGGAGAAAAAAAGTGCGCTGAAACACTTAAAAATGAATATTTATTGACTGATAAACAACGGGATGAGATTTTTGCGAGTTCGCCAACTAAATTGTTCGAAACATTTTTATCTGCCGAGATAAAAACTCATATTATTGAAGCCTTTGCCGAAAATGATTTGCATTTATCAATGAGTGAAATGAATACTTATTTGGGTATAATAATTCTAACAATTTTCAATAAAAGACCAGAGATAAGTGACTATTGGTCCACTAATCCATTATTGCAGTGCTCCGTTGTAAAATCAGCTATGTCCCGTAATAGATTTCAACAAATCAAAGGGAAAATGTTATATTCCAAAAAATCTGAACAAAATCAAAATGACTTTGCCTCGCGAGTACGTACTATCTTTGAAATTTTCCGGAAAAACTTGAAACAATTTGGTTTTTTCCAAACTACCATAGCTGTTGACGAAATGATGGTTAAGTTTTTCGGAAGGTTGGCAATCAAACAATTTATACGTAATAAATCAGTAAGGTTCGGTATCAAGATGTGGGCATTATGTGGAGCTGATGGGTTTTTATTTGATTGTGAAATCTACGGCGGAAAAAATGTAGCCATCGATGGAAACTTGAAAAAATGCGCTTTGGGAAATAGAGTGGTTCTCGGTCTTTTAGAAAAACTTTTTATTACCACAGTAAGAAGAGAACTAAAAATATACCATCTATACTGTGACAACTTTTTCACTAGCCCTGATCTGTTTGTACATTTGCAATCATTAGGTTTGAGAGCTACGGGAGTTGTGAGAAAAAATAGAGTGAAAGAAAAGAATGATTTAGATAAAAAAGCTTCACGCGGGACTTTTATTGTAAAACATGATCAGATTAGCGGTATGAATTTGATAACTTTGATGGACTCAAAAGAAGTGTCAATGCTTTCTACTGCTGCTGGAATTGGATCTGAAAGTAAAGTTAAAAGATATTCCAAAGAAATGAAAAAAAAGTTGAAATTAAAATGCCTCTTGCATTTGCGACCTATAATAAGTTTATGGGTGGTGTCGATATACATGACCAATATTGTAGCAAAGCATCACCATCCATGAAAAGTGAGAAGTGGACTTTTTCAGTATTTATAAGAATTATTGAATCATCTATTACTAATGCGATTATATTGTTTAATACTGTGCCTCCAGAAGGGAATGAAAAATCGACTGTCAAAGATTTTGCAATAAACATTGCACAAAAATATCTATCACAAACTAAATTAAAAAATCATGTCTACTCAAAACTACCGTATATAAAAAGTGCTAATCCGATTGTAGTAAACGAAGTTTTTGGTATTGCCATCAATGCAATCAATACATTTGTCAAACTTGTTGGAATGACTCTCATGCTGAATGAAAACACTAACTTTTATAAAGAGTTTTATTACTGTTCAAATTATATTAAAAAATTATAAAAAGTAAAAAACTATACAAAAAAAATTTTTTAAATTTAAAAAATGTAAAAAAAATAAAAAATAAAAAAAAAATAAAAAAGACTCTTTATATCACGTTTACCTCCACGTGGTAAGGGTCGGACAACGACAAAAACGTTTTGTCGGCAAAAAGACGTGATAAAAAAAACGTTGGTTTACATTTAGTTCTTTTTTATGTAATTTATACTATGTATAAAATTGATTAATTTTTTACTCAAAAACTATTGACTCAATAAAAAAATTCATAATAACAAAAGAGTCTTAAAATTTACCAAGGAGTACTCTCAATTTTTTTCAGAATTTTCCGAGTTAATTTTCGAATTCGTGGAAAATCGGAAAATCGAAATTTCCAAATTCGCTGTAAAAAAATCTGAAAAAATTTGAGAGTATTTCTTGACTAATTTTAAGACATTTTTGTTAGAAATTTTTCACTAAACATGATAGTTTTGGAGGAAAAAATTCGTCAAGTTTAAAAAAAAATTTTTCCTTTCGAACGCCATTTTGTGTTCGCCATTTTGAATTTCGAAAAAATCCAACGGCATTTTAAAGAAAAGACATCTATAACACCGATAACAGTATTTCCAATGGTGTGTGCAAACTTTTTCCATTTCAAAATATACTTTTTTTAGAAAAAAAAACGCGAAAAATTTGTGAATTTTCCGGAAAACCGGCCTATAACGTTTCCGGCTTACAATTTAGGTAAATTTTGTCAACGACATTCGAAAGAGGAGGTCAAAATCTACAAGATGTGATGTTTGATAAATTTTTCATACGATTTTTTCATTAAAAGATATGAGGATGAAAGTTAAGAAAAAATTTGTGTTATTTGTGAGGAAAAGGGATAATGCCCCGTTTACTGTCGAGTGCGATGCGTGCGACACTGGCTTTGGTAGTATCCTGCTCCAACGCGTGGAAGACGAAGACTGAGTGCTGTGTTACGCGAGTCGCATTTTGACTCCTGCTAAACGTCGGCTTTCGGTGACCGAGCGAGAGTGCTTAGCCGTTATATGGTCTGTGGAAAAATTTCGACCATACATAGAAGGCTACCACTTCACAGTAGTCACTGACCATCATAGTCTTGTTTGACTGAAAAATCTGTAACATCCTAACGGGAAGTTACATCGTTGGTCCCTGCAACTGAAATCCTATGACTTTGATATCGTGCATAGGAAAGGCAAGGACAACGTCGTACCTGACGCGCTGACAGATTTTATCCGAATGTCATGAAGAGCCAACAGCAGGCCATCTGGGCCGCTATAAGACGCGTAGCGCGCTGCTTTGCACTACTACTGGCCCAAGATTTATAAAGATGTCGCCCACTATGTACGCTATTGTGAAGTCTGCCAGCAGGTTAAAGTTGAGCAGAAGGCCCCTGTCAAATTAATGGGCAAGCGAATTGTAGCGCCCATGGAAAATTGTGTCCGGAGACACTATGGGTCCGTTTCCGAAGTCATCCCAGGGATACGAGCACCTACTCATATTCTTAGACTTGTTCACTCGATGGATCGAGTGCATACCTATTCGGAAGACAAACGCCAAAACCATTAAGCGCACGCTAAACTAACGGATATTTCTACTTCTATATTTCGGGGTAGCGGATGTGTTTTTGTCCGACAATGGCACACCTTCCAAAAATCGGTTAGTGGACGACTTCCTCGAAGTATAGAGAGTTTTTTACGCGACTTACGCTCCTTATTTTTATGGTTAAGTGTCCCGGTTTTGTCACTCTCCGTCCGAAGATAGGATGTTTCGTCGGCCGCATAAGCACAAAATGTCCTACGCTTAAGCGAGGACATTTCCTACGTAGTCTCAACACCGATGGGCATAGGCGCTATAATCCCTATGTAAGAAAGAGTGAGAGAGAGAGCAGGCATTAAGGTGATGATTCCTTTTTCTATTTTTTCATTTTTCTATTTCTCTATTTTTTCTATCACATTCTATTATTTACCCTTATTCCATTTTATACTTTTCACTCAAATTTGATATTAATAAATTTATTTGTCTACAAACGTGATACTTTATTTATCAACCCTATGGAGAGAGACCAAGGTTACGCACCGGTACGCCCTGGATACCTGTGACTGGGGAAGGGGCATATAATGAGTGTGAATGATACTCGTTATGTCTCTCACTCCCATATTCTAATTTATTAATATAAGTCTAATATATATATAACTTGTCATTTTAATTTCAGTGGGCTGAAGCAATGTAGGTAAGAGAGAGAGAGAGAGAGAGAGAGAGAGAGAGAGAGAGACTAGAACGGAGAGAGACGGTTCGACTATCGAACGCGCGAACCGTGAGGAGGGCGCTTGATTTTCTGGCGCGGCAGATTCGGCGATCGAACTTCACCGCGAGCGGACATGTTTAGCTGACGATTCAATACTCGTGCCTTGAATCTGTAAATCCTGGACAGTGCGATTTAGAGTGTGCAGTGTGAGAGTTTTTGAGCTGAATAATCGCGCGAGTGTGGAGTGTGTGAGCGACGGTCTCTTGCCTCCGCCGCCAGCCTATTCAGGCTTATTATTTAATTACTGTTTGTAATTCGAGCACCTATTGCGAGCCGACCTTCAAGTGGCAGCAACTTGTAAGTACTGCTGCGAACCTCACTCTCTCTCCCAATTCAGCTTCTTGCTTTCTCTCTCTCCTTTTTGCTTCCTCGCTCTTATATTATTTTTGTTAACATTTATCCGTCATTCTAATATATAACACGCTTATTTCTTAACGCGCGTCCGCTTTATTCCGTCCTTCCGCCTATCTCCTCGATCTTTTAATCTCGCGTTTAGGCGTACGAGTCTTACGCCGCGACGTGGCATTGGAGCCACGACGCCCCGACAACACCTGACGATCAGAGCTGTTCCTGCCTAATCGAACCCGAATTCTTTACTTGCGTTATCCGCAAATCCTCATATACTAATTTTTATGTCAACCGGACTGTTCCCCGTTACAATATATAATTTTAAGTTTTAGGTTAGTTTTTATTTAAATAAACGATTATAATATAACAATAATACTTTTTAATGTTTTAACTATACATATTATTAATATGAATGTTTTTTATTAAAATTAAGTAAACGTAACATACTGTCCTGATTCCCTTATAATTTGATTAAATGATAAATTCTGTAATGATGGATCGAAGAGAAATAGTGATAGATGGAAAATCAATCAACTATAATTATATTCAGCAACGTTTCGTCAGCACATTTGCAGACCTCTTCAGGCTTTATTAATAAAAAAACACAACAAATTATTGAGAATAGAGTTTTCACAAGTAATTTTAAAAGTATATAGTTATAAGTATATGAATATACCTGATTTCTCTCGTAGTCAAATTATTATAGGCTAAAACGAATAAATCGTAGCACAGTCAAAATTAAAGTGAGAAATCAAGTATTTCAACTTATATATATATATACTCTTCATCTATTGTCCCTTCCTTATCGATCTTAATAATAAGGACAGTTAAAACAGAAATTGAAAGATATTTTTATTCCAAACAATCATGTTTTAATGTCATTGGATGTAAGTTCCTTATTCATAAACATATCGTGCGATTTAGTCTTAGAAGGATTGGTCAAACGTTATGAACAAATTAAAAATTGTGAGTTTCCAATAAAAGAGATTCGGAAAGTTATACAATTTTTATATAATAACACATATTTTGTGTTCAACAAAATTTATTATAAACAAATATTTGGAAGCTCGATGGGCTCACCTATCTCTCCTTTACTGGCTGATATTGTTATGGAAGACTTAGAGAAACATTGCTTGAGCGTGTTGCGGAATGAATATCAAATTAATCCTGTTTTCTATTTCAGATATGTTGATGATACTTTGATGTGCGTTGCGAATGATAAAATTGATTTAGTTATCGAGACGTTCAATTCTTATCATAATAGACTACAATTTACGTTTGAAATTGAAAAGAATAATTTTATTCCATTTCTTGACTTAAAATTAATCAGAAATAATAATAAATTAGAATTTGACTGGTTTAGGAAAACAACACAAACTGACAGAATTTTGAACTTTAACTCAGAACATACAATTCATCAAAAAGTTTATATAGTTTCAAATTTAGTTCACCGAGTGTTTTTACGTTCTAACAAAAAATATCATTCCAAAAATTTAAAAATTATTACTAATATTCTGATAAAGAATAATTATCCATCTTTATTTATCAAAAAACATACAAAAACGTATCAATAAATACAAAAAAGGGTATAATAATTCGAAAAAATTAGAAAATCAAAAATTACCTACAGTCGCTATTCCTAATAATTGCAACATCTTCAGAAAATGTTCAACTGTGTTAAAAACATATCATTATGCCTATCCTGTTATTACAAAAGCCATTACAGGAGTTTATTCGTTTAGGAAAAGACAAATCAGATTTATTAGACTACACCGGTATTGTCTACAGTTTTAATTGCAAACAATATTCAGCAGTCTATATAGGTGAAAGTAAACGTTCATTAAAAATTAGATTAAACGAACACAAAAAAAATATTGATGCAGATACAGTAGTAGCTACATATAGAAGAACGTTCTCACATGAATTCGACTGAAAAAAAGCTTAGATATTGGGTTATGAAAAGAATTATAAGAAACGAAGAATATCCGAAATGTTACACATTGGCTTACATAAAAATACGTTAAATAGAAAAGAGGATATACAATATCTTAGTCACAGCTATAAGCCTTTATTAAGATCGATGAGGAAGGGACAATAGATGAAAAGTATATACATGAGTTGAAATACTTGATTTCTCACTTTAATTTTGACTGTGCTACGATTTATTCGTTTTAGCCTATAATAATTTGACTACGAGAGAAATCAGGTATATTCATATACTTATAACTATATACTTTTAAAATTACTTGTGAAAACTCTATTCTTAATAATTTGTTGTGTTTTTTTATTAATAAAGCCTGAAGAGGTCAGCAAATGTGCTGACGAAACGTTGCTGAATATAATTATAGTTGATTGATTTTCCATCTATCACTATTTCTCTTCGATCCATCATTACAGAATTTATCATTTAATAAAATTAAGTAATTTTTAGGAGGGAAACAAATAAATATTAAGTTTAGTATAAATAAATGTGATTTCAGAGTTGAACAAAACTCATAGAATGTTATTTGTTTATTTAATATTAATCTTAATTAATTAAGTATAAAATATTAAAGAACTTGCACGTTTAACAAGATAAATAATAGCGACTATTTTTCACTGTATTTCGAATGAGTAACTTCATCTGTGTTGGAAAATCCTAAGAGTAAACACATTCTGCTGTGATTCTCTCTATTGTGGGAAAATTTCCACCAATCACTTTAGAATTTTTCATGCCCAAATCTTCAGAGCCTCTTGTAGCCTTATTTTTAAAAATAGTGCATACCGAAGTATTCTATTAAACAACGCGCGAACTACTCGGCACTACTACGCCACCCGCAGTTGGGACTGCTATGCTATCCACAGCTAGGACGCCCGCGCTGACCAGGTCTCTCTCTCTCCTTCTCGCTTAATGGGAAACACTCTCTATCCCTCTCCGACTAGATTATATTCTAAATTGTTAGCGTGCAAGGTACAAATAAGTGTTCGAAATTGTAAAAGTAAATTTAATTTAAAAATAATAATTTCCTAGTAGCTACACTTTTAAAATCACATTTCTCAATTCCGTATCGCTCGGTCTTCTCGTTGCAAACGAATTTGATTGATTTTATACATATTATAACACTCAGAACATAGATTACTTGGATTTTTATAGGTCTGAATGGAATCTTAAAATTCTTTGTGCCTTCAGAATGGAATGAAGCTAGAATTATGAGGGTGGGACAATAAATCCTTAGAAAAAGATAGAAAACAATTTTTTCTGGTAGATTTTTTAACGTAATCCCCTTTTAGCTCGATACACTTTTCCAGGCATCTTTCAAGTTTTATTAAACCATCAGAAAAAAAAAATTTTGGAAGCTCCTCAAAATATCTATTTGTTTGTGTTATGACCTCCTCGATTGATATGAATCGTTGTCCGTTAAACCACTTTTTTAGTTTTGGGAATAAAAAAGTCACTAGGAGCCAAATCTAGTGAATACGGTGAATGGTCGACTAATGCGAACTTGAATTCCTTAATTTTAGCCATTGAAACTAAGCAAGTGTGCACTCGTGCATTGTCTTGATAAAACAGAATTGTTTTTGTTAAAATGAGAACGATTTTCCTTTATTTTCTCGCTTAGCCGGTTTAAGTTAGGTAACGAAACGAGAGGAAGTAGGTATTGGGAAAAAAAAGAAAATAAGAGATGCAGAATGTGTATGACAGAGGAAGAAAATTGGAAGCACATAGTAGAAAAATGTGAAAGAAGCAAAAAGGAAAGGGAAGAATGGGAAAAAATAATAATAGGAAGCAAAGAAAAGATAGCGTGGATGATGGAGCTAAAATGGAAAAGAAGAAGAAACGAAGAAGAGAAGAAAAAAGGAAAACGAGAAGATAAAATTCTAAGACACTAAGGAAAATAAGTGAGATCGAGAAAATGAAAGGCAGAGGGAGCAATATGAAATGAAAAAAAGGTATCAAAGCCCTAATAAGGAAAAAGACAAGAGAAATAATTAGTAAGAAGTAGAGCTAAAACAAAAGAAAGGCAAAGGTAAAAAGGCAAAAAAAAAATTAGCAAAGGAAGAAGTCGAAAAAAGAAAATAAGTAAGAAAGAGAAAAACAGAAGAGCGGAAATGGCAGATCTCGGAGAGAGAGAGGAAGAGAAGATTAAGCAACAGAAAAATGAGAAGAAAAGCTGAATAGACAGGCGCAGAAGACAGAGACTCAAGAGTAGCAGACACACCTACATATATGTACATATATACACAAAATATACACATACACGCACATACACACACAAAACACATACATTAACAACTGCACAAACTAGACACGAGACACAAATAGTAAAGAAGAATTGTAAACCAAATGTAACATAAGTTGTAAATAACAATATATTTAATTATTGTTAATTTTTTCCACTCCTTTTTTTAAATATATTCAACAGATGTACTGAGGTGGCAATAAATAAAATTGCGAAACGTTTATAATAAAAATAAGTGTTTAGTTTATTTATAGGGACGACTCCTAAGATCAAGATTACTAATATAATATATTTAATTATTATTATTAATATCTTTAGGGCCAACTCCACAAACGTTACAGTGAGGAGAAGCTTTTTGTTTAGTTAAAACATTAGATGTTTTACCTTCGACCATGGTACATTTTATGTCAAACACTATCTCAAATGCCATTGCCATATATTCAAAGCTGTAACCCTGTCATATATGTGTAAAAAAACGTACAAGTATAATTATTCAGCATACAAATGTATCAGATCATTGACATAGATTTCTTTATTAATAACACAAATTTACAAAATAAAAGAAGTTCGGGATTATTTGACCGGACAACATAATATTTATTTATTTCGACGGGCTGAATACGAATCCGACGTCCGCTAACCTCTATCACGTCAGATTCAAGGTCATTTCAAGATCAGATTTATTTTTTATAGCAATGAAAATGAAAATTTGATGACGGATTCATTCATGACAGAAAGAGCGGTAAATTTTACGTTAAAATACATATTCTTTGATTTTCTCAACATGATTCTTAGAGGTCACCTGGAAATCAAACAAGTAACAAATAGGCCAAATTTTTTTTCAACTAAATCGAACCGGCATTACAAATGTCCTATGCACTTTAATCATATACAATCATGGATTTTTGTATCCTGAATGCAAATGAGGTATACATTTGATTCCATTGAGTTATGGTCAAGGTCATTTCAAGGTTAGTTCATTCATTTTGCAAAAAACAAATATAAACTTATATCCTTAAACCCTAATTTCCTTAACCTTTAAGTCTTGTAACATTTGCATATATAAGTTCATCCTTTACTTCGAATTTCCTGTGACGGCGGGCCATATATGATTAAAAATTTTAAATTTCACAAGAATAATTTTTCTAAGACCAACGGCAGAGTTGAAACCGCTTCCCATGAGCTGTGGGAACCGAGCCGAGTGTCGCAGGGAACTTCTTCTTGATAGTCTCCAAGTAATAGAATCTATAGCCTAAATTTATACAAGCGTGCATTCATTTTTTCAATACGCTATTCTGCCCTTTGTACCTTCACATACATATGAAGTGCATGCAGCCTCCGAACACGTGAGCGCTGAGATGCCGATGAGAGAAGAGGGCCATAAAACTGCAATCTGTTTCCCGTTCTAATTTTTATCTCACCGAATTCTTCTCTTTTAAGAAGACAAAAAAATTTTTTACCATTCAAAGAGAATGAAATAGAAAGATTGAAATTATAAAAACTAACCTTTCACCTTCTATTATAAATAATTATTTATGGCTCTCCTCATTCTTTTATCGACTCACCATTTTCAAACATCAAAATATACAATTTAAGTTAAATAATAGGATCATAAGCAACAATAGTCTATAGTAACTAATAACGTAACACTAAGTTCAGACAAATTCACAAATATTATAAATTCGTTTATAAAAATTCATCGTAGAATTTTTACATTTTTAGTATTATTTCAACTTGTACTCGATTCCCTAGTATTAAGTGACACCCCTCCCCCTCCTCCATACCTTTCACGAAAGGTAAAATCCTGCAGGCGAGCAGGCCAAAGTGTATCTATACTCAATATTTCTGTTCCTCATAAACTGGAACCTTTACATGATCGTGAAAGTTTTTCATCATTGATCAGAAAAGAAAATAAGAGATATACTATCAAGTAACTGCTCAGTTACTCATAGACGTTATGCGCTTTTTATTCGTTTTTTATTCTTCAAAATTATAAACATTAATCATCATCGGCCTATCTACAATAAATACTAAAATGATAAGTACTACAATAAAGCAAGACAATGGATTTCGAAATAACAATATGATAATTATGGAATTAGTTACTGATTTCTAGTGTCTCAAAGCATTTCTTAATAATTAAATATTTATCAATTATAAATTATATTTACAATGGCGAACTTAAGTACAAAGTAAAACCAAAAATATAATCATGAATTGGAAGTATCAGTAAACTAGAGAATTATGTGAAATCGATTGTATACATAAGGCGAGTATATTGTTGATACAGTTAATGAATTACAATATTTATTATAACTAGCTGTGAACTACAGAATGATGTGAAATCCTCTGTCTACACCAGACGAGTAGTATACGTAAAATGTTAAATAGAATCATTAGATATATCGAATAAAAAAAATGGTGAATCTCAACTTCCTGCAAACTAGAGAATAACGTGAAATCGCTTATATACACATGACGAGTAGATTGATTGATACTATTAATGAATAAAATATATGTACTCATGAGTCGAATAATAAGACGGTAATAATTACCACCACAAGCTTGTATCATAATTATAATTGATCAGACTAACTCTATACACTCTATGGTATTTCTAAGCCTAAATAAATGTCATAAAACTACTCGTCGGGCCCGTGCTTATGGTAATCAATAACGGAACTCAATCTTATTTGAATTTCGCTGTATGTCAATAGCGCAGAGGTATCAACAGCAGGACGCTACAGCTAGTGTACGGTTAGTGGTCGGGAATTTCAGCTGCATACAACGATTTAAAATACTAAAAGAAAAATAGTAATATTAACATTACTCCAATGTATACTGTAGTACAACAGTATAATTTAAAACTGTTAAATGATTAAACAAAACAAAAAAGTAATAGTGACCAATAAATAGCTATATAGGTTGAATGCTTTAATAATTATTTTAATCCGCGTTTCACAAAAGTGTCGAACTTTGAAATTTCAATGTCTGAGCTTAGAAGTCTAATAAGAGTCCACTTATTTCTGCTACGCTTTTGGCCGTTGCTTCTTATCAACGTATAAATTAGTAACTTTAAACCAGTGATTATCCCGTTTAAGCATGTTATAATAATCACACTGTGACGAATTTGTTACCACGTGAAAAATTCCACTTATTTTTGATCTTGGGACATCTTTAATTTTAATATTTTTAATATCCGATACAAAGAATTTCAGGACTAATAATTTTTTAGGGTAAGAAACATCAATTCTTCAATGAGTTTTTGTAGTACAACCATTTTGGCAAATTTTTTCTGTCTGTAACCAACTGCCCAAGTTACTATCAATAATATTTTGTAAATTCAATACTGTTGGAGAATCAAGAATATTAAGTTGTAATATGTAGTTATCGTTGACTGTCGACTCATTTCTTCCATCGCATGTAAAACATTTAGTTTTACATGCGTATGTAACAGTATGTAAATCATGACATAAAAGTCTTTTAAAAATGTGAAACTTTGCTAAGAAATCTTGTAAAAATATTGAAGCATCCTGTGGTATTGGTAGTAAGTATTCTTCATCGATAAAACCTCTCAACGATTTCACATCAACGGGTGCTTTTGCGGCGAAGTCATTAAGAAAGGACTTTATAATATCTGTTTCCTTCTGTCTAACTATTTCATACCGAATATCATCGCAGTGCAATAGAATCTGAATAGACACATTTGCATATGAAGAGGCACTATCTTCATTTGGAAGCCCTCTTAAATATTCCCAATAATTATCAGCTATTTTGTCGGACTGACTACCGTTTTGAAGTAATATATGTAACGGTACACTCCATTTGACATCGCGAACCAAGAGTTCTTTATTTTGATTGTCTTCTGGAACAGGTAAAAGTTCTAAATGATTATATTGTATTATTGCTTCTTTAGAGGCCAATATATAGTAGACGGATCAAAGTTAATCAAATGTAACCCTTCTAACTTAGTTACTCTAGAGAGAGCAACGTACGTTTGACCATCACTGAATATTTGATTTCCTGCGTCAATAACAGCATTATTCAAACTTAAGCCCTGACTTTTGTGAATTGTTATTCCAAAACTACAGCAAATAGGAAATTGTTGCCTAATTATAAATAAAGTTTTCATAAGAAAGAATTGGTATTGCACCCTCGATATAGGATACTCTCGACCGTCTTTCAAACAAATATTAATTGACGTAATAATATTTGTTTTAGCATCTCTAGAAATGAATGCTACTGTACCAATAGTTCCATTCACTAAATCGATAGAAACATCAATATTTCTGCGAATCATCACCTTACATCCAATTTTAATCGTTATGATTCTATCGATTCCACAAGCATCACCATCATCTTTATTAAGTAAGTTCATAGCTTTTTTGTGTAAATATTTAGGACCTTTCACGTCATCAAAGTAATTTCTTCTGATTCGATTTTATTCAACATAGCATCATTTAAAAACTGGTACATGTTTCTTTTAGGTAGCAAACAAACTGTATCAATAGGTAATTTTTCTAATATTTCACACAGTGAATTAATATTTTCTTTGCAATCAGCGCCTGATAACTTTAACCTTCTTGTTTGTAGTGTTTCCATGTCTGACTTCATCAAAATTCCCATTCTAATTCTGCCTAAAATTTCGGCATATGTTTTATCATTTCTTTGTCTCATGTTAATTGTTAATTCATCAAAATCAAAAAGTGACCATAGGTTATATGAATTCATCGAGTCTAAATATTTGGATACTTTTACGGCAGTTAATTCTACAAAAACGAATGATTCTTCAACTGGTCACAGTTGTAATAAGTCACCGAAAAGAATAATATTTATTTTTCCGAAAAATCCATCTTCGGCTACAGATGTATCTTTAATTTTTCCTAGTCGCAAATTGATTGTAACAGGCTGCCATTTAGTCTGTAATCTTATAAACGTACCTTTATTTACGACTAGACGACGCCTATTTATCTATGTGCTCGAAGCACATCAACCTACCTTGTCTCGGAGTGCGCCTGCGCAGAGTCTCTTCACTATTCCGAGTTGGGTTCCCCCAACTCACCGCTTGGCGGCGCTGCCGCCCTTGCTAGTAGCGCTCGTGCGGCCGCCGCTGGAACCTAAGATGTCGATTCGCGTCTACCGGTATTCGCGTGATTCGTGCTACGCTACCGGCGAATTCGAATCAAACGTAAACAAACACTGACGCGACCTCCGAACAAAGGAAAGACACAATAATGATTACTAGATCAAATAAAGGCTAACGTTCGCTTTATTCATGCAAGTTAATTACACGGGGGTTTTGCCGAGAGTCTTGCGCACGCTTGCGCAAATAACAATGCACGCCGTATGAGAGAGAGAGAGAAAACCGCGACTATCGCGAACTAACCGCTCGCATGCAACAACTAATTTTCCTCGCGCACGCTGCGCGGGATCGCACGCAAATTACAATAACAAAAGGGGGAAAAGGTGCACCTACCGCAAGAACGATGAGGATACGGTGGCCAACCGTATCCGATCAACACGCTGCTAATAAGCTGCTCCGCTGCTTGCTGCACCGCCTCAATTACTATTGCTGCTGTTGTTGTTGCTGCTGTCGCTAATGCTGCTGTTGCTGCTAGGGCTGCCGCCGATATTGCTGCTGCTATCGCTGCTGCTGCCGCTATTGCTGCTGCTAACGCACCCACGCACTCAAGTTCGCAATGTCACCAGAAAAACGCACGAAAAACTTGGAACAATGGAGGTTAGCGCGACGCTGACAGACCGAGTGGCACAGTCATACTGCCGGTCGGAGCCTCCCCTCCCGGTCATTGCCCCTACGCGCTCTCTCTCCCTCGCGAACCGAACGCGGCTCCTCTCGTTTAGCCGCTCATTAACCTCGCGCGAGTCTGACGATTTTCAGTAATCGTTGCATGATGTACATGAACAGAATGTCAGATACCATCGATATTTCATCAATGATAATCAAATCTACGTCTTCAAAACTTTGCCGCAATTTTTTTAATGCCGGCCTAGAAAGTTCTTTGTATTTTGGGGTTGATTTGGGATCGACCGGCAATTTTAAAGCATTATGTATTGTGAGACCGTTAACGTTCTAAGCAGCAATTCCGGTAAAAGCAAGTATTAATGTTTTCTTTTTTCATTCCAATTTATTCAGTGCAACAATACTCTCAATCAAATGGCTCTTTCCAGTGCCTCCTGGTCCAAAAACAGCTAATCGCAATGGTTTATATGAATCAAATAAGCTATGTTTTACTTTATTAAAAACTCTACTTTGATCAGAGTTGAATTTACTTATGTTATCATTAAGTACACTAGAAGTCACATTTTTTACTTTATCTGCTGCATCTTCAAAATCTTTCATAGCTTTATCTATTTCCATCAGAACACACCCATCAGGTAAATTGTCTTGACTTGTACTATTACCTGGATTATCTAATAAAATTTGTTTTTCAACTAGTTGGTTCATATTATCTATTGCATCACGAATAATTTCAGACTTATCATGATACGCCATAGCTTCTGTTAAAGCTTCTTTTTTTTTCATAAAAGCATCGAAATAAGTATCTTCAGATCCTTTTAGTTTATTAAGATCTCTCCATGGTAAAAAAGCAATAACAAAGAATGGTAATAAGCCTCTGGTTGAGCTATTGGATTAAAATTGCAATGGTTTAAAATGTACGGCTTTGGTCTTTTTCTGCAATATACGCCTTTACTTAATTCATAGAATTCGCATTTATTTTTTGGTTTTGTTTTCCATATGCCAAACCATCTTGCAAAATCATACAAAGAAAGGTTTTCTAATTTTTTATGGTGAATCGTATAGTAACAGTCTACAAGATTATCATAAAAAATGTCTTTTGAGTCGGAAGGAAGTTGTTTGATTTCATGGAACGGTTTAATTTTTCTATCTCGGACCATATTGGTATTTAGCCATCGAAATACAGTATTACTATCAGTAGCGTGAAGTGAATGTGCTAAAAGCGTATCAGCAGCTTCGACTGCTCCACATTCTCTGTGATTTAACATACGTATGCCAATAGACCATAGACGACTGCACAATGACTTATTGGTCTTTAGTTCTGATAAATCAAAATCCATTTTGCTTTTCTCACCTTTCGTACCAAAAAACATACGTATTTAGTTAAAAGATAAGATGATTCTCTAATATACTAAGCATCCATATTTCCTTCCCATAAAACTAACAAATTAGGCATATAATCATTCATATTTTGTTCCTCTGGTTTTCTGGGTAAGTCATAAAATCTACTTTTACTTCTGAGGTTTTTTTTATTTGCTATAGTCACATCTACACTTCGAAAAATTAAATCTTTTGTTACAGTACGCGGGAATCCAAAGCGACATGCAGTTATGAAGCCAGTTTTTGTTTTCTTATTTCTCATACAGTAACTGTTATGCTTATGTTGTTGATATTCTAATACTCGTCTATGAAGTTCAGGAGATACTCGCTTATCAGGTATTGCACAAGTAATGTATTTCATAATGAAATTTTTCACCTCTTCGTTCGAAGATTTACCAAACACTGGCGCATCTTTAATCCAGAATAGACAATGAAAATGTGGCATTCCTCTACCTTGATACTCTCTCGTGTAATAATAATGTTCAACCTCGCCCATCGGATTGGCAGAGGACTGTATATATTTTAACAAGGCTTGAAATTTGTTTTCAATAAATCGTGCAGAAGATACTGGATCTTTAGCAATTAAGGTACTCGTATCACCTTGAATTTTATTGTTGTTTACGTTGCGTATGTATTCTCCGAGATCTGACCACATCCATTCAGAAGGACTAATTGTAACGAAAAATGTTGCCGGTCCATACTCTCTTGTCATGCAATTTAATTCATTTCGAGGCTGTTGCCAATACGCTTCAGTATTTCTTAGGCGCGAAAAAATACTATTGATATTAGATTCAAGTTTATCTTCTTTCAAATGTTGGAGTAAATCTCCAGCTGTCCATTGAAAGTATGGATTTACTATATTCAATTTATGATATATTCCCGGATTAAATTGTCTACAGTTATGATTAAATAGTAAAAAGAATAGATATTGATTCTTTAGTCGGAATCGCGAGTGCTTTGAAGTTAATTTACTTTTAATAAAATCAAATTCTCTTACGTTTGGTTCACGTTTCTCATGTTGACCATATCTTCCGGTAGGATATAAATCTGGAAAACATAATAGATCTAATTCTTCTGAGAGACTTTCTAAAGCAGCAGCGTAAACATTTAACATTTGATACAAAACAATGTCAGAGACATCTTTTGATTGATTATACAGGGTGTCCAAAAAGTAACGATACACCTGAGAAATTTTCTAAGCCGGTTATTTTTTTAACCGGATGAAGGTTGTTCTTGAAGTAACTTTTTACGAGGAATCCGATGGTAACCTTGGATTTGATCTTGAACCTCATTTTCAAGGTTATTTTGAGGTCAACCTCATTTTTTTAAATGGAAACCCCTATTTTTTATGGCGGAATCGGAAAGAGCGGAAATATTAACGTCCAGATATGTATTGAGGTATGAGTTTGAGGTAACCCTTAGAGGTCAACTGGAGGTCAAAGTATAAATTCTTAAAAATCTCGCGAATTCAGTGGTTAAACAAAACAAACAAAAGGATAACCCCAGGTAACTTTCAACGGTGCTCTTTAATTTGTCCTTGAACCTCATTTTCAAGGTTACGGATCTCCGATGGGCATTTACTAAATAAATACCCTTCTCCATTATGAAAAAAACTTTAAAAAATTTTAGGGCGTCTTTAAGTTTGGATGACCTTCGACTGACCTTAAACTTTAAGTTCGCCCTTGACTTATGATCTAAGTAGATATTTGGATGTGAAATTTTCCGCTCTTTCGATTGCCGCTGTCGAAAATGGGGGTTTCCATGACCTTTATTTGCTTCCTTGTACCACTAAAATCCCGGTACTATTACAAAGCCACAGTTCGACCTTCATCTGACCCCTAGAGGTCACATTAACCTCAAACCTCAACTCATCCATACGTGAGAGTCTTCACTTTTTTCGATTCCGCCATAAAAAATAGGGGTACCCATTAAAAAAAATGAGGTTGACCTCAAAATAACCTTGAAAATGAGGTTCAAGGACAAATTAAAGAGCACCGTTGAAAGTTACCTGGGGTTATCCTCTTGTTTGTTTTGTTTAACCACTGAATTCGCGAGATTTTTAAGAATTCATACTTTGACCTCCAGTTGACCTCTAGGGATTACCTCAAACTCATACCTCAATACATATCTGGACGTAAATATTTCCGCTCTTTCCGATTCCGCCATAAAAAATAGGGGTTTCCATTTAAAAAAATGAGGTTGACCTCAAAATAACCTTGAAAATGAGGTTCAAGGTCAAATCCAAGGTTACCATCGGATTCCTCGTAAAAAGTTACTTCAAGAACAACCTTCACCCGGTTAAAAAAATAACCGGCTTAGAAAATTTCTCAGGTGTATCGTTACTTTTTGGACACCCTGTATAGGGGATATATCGAGTATTGATTATAAAATGTGTCTGATCGATTTTTTTGAGTCAATAATGCTTGCGGTTTCATATGTTCAGGAATTTTATCATTCATTTGATCATTGATCAAACGATCGTTGTTCAGTTGCTCCTTGGGTGCATTATTAATAGGATCGTGAATCATATCCTTATTCTCGCTGTCATTTACTTGTAGATTATCGGCTAATGCAGTCTGTGATTCCATCAGTTTGTGAACTTCATCATTATTTTGATCATTAATAAAATAATCATTATTTTGTTGGTTCTCAGCAGCATTGTTACCGGGATCATCAATCATCATATCTTCATTCTCATTGGCATTTTCTGTAAGATTATGCAACAAGTTGGCTGGATCATTGGGAAGACAAATTTTTTCGTATAGCGGATTGTTTACTTTCAACCAATTCAAAGCATTCCACACTTTACGAATATCAACATAATTTTCTATATAACTTTATTTTTTGTTGGATTACCTCTTACTAATATATACATCTCTTGATTTTTTAACAAAGCATCCGTTTCAGGACATATCCTTTTTAATGTTTTATCAATTGGGAGCGGTAAATGAAATGTTCCCCCAACAACTTTATCAATTTTGACGTAATGCGGTAATTGTTTCTTCATAACAGTTTCCTTCTTTATAACAGTTTGAAAAGCTTTAGCTCGTTGTATCAATAGTTTTTCATAATCGTTGAGAATGGCAATTTCACACGGCACTTCATCATTGAACATTTTATTTAAAACGCAGTTGGCAGCTATTTTATTTTGTTTACAATTTTGCTCACAATTATTACAGATATAAGCATTTTCAGTTTCATCTTGATTATATAATTGTAATACTTTGCTAAATGCTTCGTTTTGCACTCCCAATATAAATGATACAACATTACCTTCGTCTGCACATTTTTTTAGTGATTTCATCTGTCTTAGACTCACATGAAATACACGGAGTAGAAGAAGGATCTCTATCAATTTCATAAAACTCAATAATACCTTTTTGGTGTGTTTTTTTTATTTCAACTTCGTCTAAACATATCACGTTTTCTGCACAATTAAACTTCATGCGTGATTTGTTATATGAATGTGATATTTTTTTCAATTCTTCTATATTACATGAATTTAACGCGTTAGTAATTTTAGAAATGTTATGGTAAGTATTTCTGATTTTATAAATGAATCTTTTTATTTTTTTGAGATATGGGTAATGGGCAGATAAATAATTCAATTTCAAAAATTTCGAATTGCACGAAAGTGGTTGATCATAAGAAATTTTAGGATGTCCCATTTTATTCGGATTTCGTGTTTCGCAGGAACATAAATCGATGTCTCGATAAAACTCAAAACCATCAGTATATGATACATTCAGCATATTTTTGAATAAATCATTCAAGATTTGTAATATATCTGTGTCAAGAGTTTTACAACTTTCGTTACAAAACCAAGTATTTTCTGAATCTAATGGAAGTATATTCATTGACTGACCTACTGAATTAAGAACAATATTCTGTAATTTTTGATATGCGTTTGTAAAATTATATGACGTTTCGGCAAAGTATGCTTCTGCTTTGAAACTGTGCAGCAAATACCTCGTTTCCACTAATATCTTCTTTCCCTAAACGAGCTAAAGATACTTCAACTTTATTTTAACACGCTTTAATCATACGTTTTACACAATTGATTTCCAGATCTCTTGCATATATAACATCAGTGACTATTTTTTCAGCTTCTATGTACCCTGTAATCAACTGATTATCCATCATATTTGCAACAGTCGTTATATAATATTCTTTCGATTTTAAAAGTTTTCGAGTGCTATTTTTAATCAATATCGTTTTACGTTTTCTTTTCATTTGTGAAGTCGGAATTGCAGATTTATTTGATTTTTTCAGAATAGATTGTTTTTTCAATTTATAATACATTCTTTTTTTCAAGCATATATCCCTAGCCATTTGCTTGTACTGTAATTTCTTCATAGATAAAATTGTACCTTTTATTTTGTCATAATAATTTTTATTGGCCGTTTTTCTCTTTTCTTTATCAATATAACGTCCAACCTGTCTTTTATGAATATTACTCAAACGTTGATTGTACGTAAAAACTATTTTGTCCGGTTTGCATCTATGTAATTGTTATATCATTAGTTGTAATTGTGGCTTGTATTTAAATGGCTTTTTCCCCACTCATGACTGGGGTTTTTTATGCCGGCTAAATATAACGCATTCATTCATTTTCTCTTTTTCGTTAAATAAATTACAATCACTAGTTAAACTAAATCTCAGCGTATCTATTATAAATTGCAAACGCCTTCCCATCCTGATCTTGAATTCCCTTTTGTTTGTTATTTTATGAGACTTTTAATTAACATCTTATTTATTAGCATTGAAGCTAAACAAGTGACAATCCAATAGTTAGATTGACGAAGTATATTAGTGTAATGACCAGACTCAATACTAGAACCGTGATGTATTATTGCACTTTTTACTTTGTACCTTTCTTCCGAGACGCGTATCATTTCGTGTTCGAAGGACTGCAATCGGAAGTCAGTGATTTTTTCACGTGTACCTTCAAAGTTATATCTATATATTAACAATTGTACAACTAAAATATCATTCACGCTATTAATAGAGTATTTTATCTGCCTTACACCACTACAAGGCAATCCGCAAGATGAATCTAAATCAGTCCAATGCTCTAAATTGTAATCAATGATTTCTTGTAAATTGAAACATTTCTTATTTTTGGGGATGGACTACGGTAAAATACAATTGGAATTTGTAACTGTTCTGCTTGTGTAATTACAATACCTACAGAAAACCACTGTAATAAAATCGTAACATAAACTTTTCAATATATTGCTAGATTTGAATGAAAGTTCCGTAATTAAATCTGCAACATCTTTTTGCTCTATTCGAATAAATACATCTCCAGCAAAGGCTCTTACATCTTTTATTTGGACATTAAGCCCAGAAGAATATGCTTGTAAAGCAGATTGTAATGCGTTCGTTTCTGTATTATTTAAAAAATTATATCTCACCGAAAAACAATGAAATAAACTCTGCAAACACGAATTGGCATAACAAGAAACCTTCGTTCCATTTTCTATTGGGTTAGTAATACCGATTATATTCCATGAAGCATCCGAATATAATACTTCAGATTTATCAACAGCCATTTTCTTTTCATGCTGTGTGTAAGTATATTTTACTTTTTTACTTCGTACAAAATCAATAGATGATTCAATAGTTTGCAAACCGTTTTTATTGGTATTACCTTTACTTACAGGTAGGTCATCTAGTTTTCCTTTGCGTTTATTAACAGTTTGTTTCAAAGTTGATTCTATTACGTTATTATTTGTATTAAGTGATGATAGAGGTGGTCGAAAAATTTTCTTCAAAAAAAAAAGTGATGCGCCATCCTCCTCTGGAAATTTAGAACACAACAAAACATTTAAATCATCAACTATTTTCCAATGACTTGACTCACGAAGAATATTACTGTAATGACTAAATGGAAGACTAGCAAGGTAAGATATTGCACTTCTCACTCTATACAATGTTCCAGAAATTGAAATTATTTCCTTTTCTAATTGAATCTAGTTGAAAGTTGGTTTTCCAGCGTTTGCCTTCATTGTCATATTTATATATCAACAAGTTTAGAAATAAAACATCATTATCGGTTTGAATAGATTATTTTCTATTCATCGAGAAAACGCTCTATAATTTTTGACAGACTGATTGATTCCACATTGATTGGAACAGGCAATGATAGTACGTAACTAATGTTTGATGCAGATTTACGTAAGATATTGCAATTAGTACAACTTATCTCCGTAATATAGTAATCCTAAAGGCTAAACTTGACTGTAAATTTTTAGATTTCTGAAAAAGTTCTGTAATGAAATCATCGGCATCTCTGTGATCTCTAGAAACAAAATTATTTCCTGCAAATTCTCTCACTTTCGTTATTTTTACTTTATGGCCAGAAGCATACGCCCGGAAAGCCTGTTGCAATGCATTATCTTCAGGGGTTTTCAAGAATTTCAGTCGAATAGAAGGACAATGAAACAAGCTTTGTAAACTTGAACTAGCATAACAAGAAACTCTGTCTTTATTTTCGATACCAATAATTTTCTACATATTGGAACACTGTATCTGTGAATATACTCGCGAATTTGGTAGATAAAATTTTTGTTGTATTACTCGTGCTTGATTCTTTCTGACAAATAGTAGAATTTGTTAAGTTATTTATGTTATTATTATTAAATAATTCTGGAAATGGATCGAGTTTATTTAATCGAAACATATCAAAGATATGCTTTCGCATCTGCGTCGTATCATATAAAACACATGGAGATTTATTAAAGTGTATAGAAGTAGCAAATGCTATAGCAAAAACACCACAATCCACTACGTTACTTTGATTCTAAACTTTTGGAAAATGTATTGACAACTCATCAAAATGAGAAAATAATTTTCTCAAATACAGTGTATGGCTTCTATGTAATTTCTTTCAATTTAGTGAATCGTAAATAAATATTGCTTTGGTATCGTAATAACAGCATACCCAATGGCCGTTTTTACACGTACGATTACAATTGTTATCACAACTATGCAATATTTGTAAATGCGGTAAATTATGAGGAAGCGGCTCAAATCGTTTACTTTGTGGATTAGTAACAAATACAGATGTGTACAATGTTGTTTTCGGCTTAAAATTGGAATTTAATTGTAACAAAGAGTGAAACTTGTCGATATGACAGTCTTTCAAAAGGGTTGTTGGGTTTAAAACTTGAAGTTCTTCTTGTTTAGTGAGAGAATATTGACACATTTTAACAAATATATTATTAATAACTTTTATTATGAACACAGATAGCAGTTACAATAAATAATGTTTACAACAAAAACAAATATATAATATGTATAAATAGATAAATATATAAATTTACTTGATTAACGTAGTTCAAATAATACAATTGATCAATTGAATTTGTAATCTTTATTATTATAGCGCTATAAGCGACTTTATATTTGGCGCCTACAGCTGCCTGGTACAGCGCTTGAAGCAGCCGTTTATTCAGCGCTTTTAGCAGCCGATATTCCAGCACTTTGAGCAGCCGATTTTTCACTGATTTCAGCTTTATTTGATGATTACTATACTGACCTACTCCAATATGGTATGTCGTATTTGAATTATGTGAGCAATACCTGTAACAATCAAAACAAAGTATATGCTAATTAATTATAAAATTGAACTTTGATTTCTTATGCACAGACATTTCGAATTAAAAATATAATAAACTAATCATTCTAAATAAATATAATTTTAATTGTGAAGTTGTATTTTCAAATAACTACTGCCACATAATTTTAAATTTATACCAATGCAAATAGTCAAGTCAGAAACAGTAATATATAGGCTTCTCTTAAAAACGGAAAAATTTGTTTTTCTAGATCATAATTCTATCTAAATTCTGGCACATCTTTTTCTTACGAAATAGTAAATACATGTTTTGTCCTTGTTCAATAACAAAAGAATCAAATTAAACAATTTTTCAAAGCTCAATGTAAGATTCTTTATACATACTAATTTGACCAAAATAGTTGTCTGAAAGCTAATTTTCTAAATTAGATTATGGTAAAAATTATCAAATAACATTAGTAAACTTCCTACATTTATAAAAAGTAGCCTTTGGAAAAATATTTTGTTAAATTTCCGATGCATCTTTACAGTAGGATGATTGTCCCTGTACTCGGCAACCTAAGCAAGTCAATGTAGCAATTACTGGCCTTTTTATTTTTTTTATAATTTTAAAAAGCTCCAAAAAAAAATGTAATATCAAAATTTGTTAAATGTACAGTGCCGCTCACGCACTTTTACCCCCCCACGGACAAAATCAGTCTAACTTCAAAGTTTTATATCTCTGGTAGAAATTAACGTACAGAGACGCGCGTGGGTGCGTTTGAAAGGTCTTTCGGAGAGCTTTCAAATGATATGATTCACGGTTGCCATCGATTGTTTTTTTAAATTTTGCAACAATTATGCAAAATTGAAAATTATCAAATTTTTTTATTATTTTTGACAATTAGCCAATTTTGGAAAAAAAATCGTACGAAAATTTGAAGTACACCATTTTTTAGCTATTACCAAGCCCTATCTGAATCACTCATCAAAAATTTATTTTCGTCAAATATGACGCGCGCACGGACATTTTTTCCTGGAAGTGACAGTTTTTTTCAACATTTTTTATCTCCGTCAAATTGTAACAATAGAAAAAAATTTATAGGAGAAAAAATGTTTGTTGTTTCACGTAGAATACTGCAATAATTTTTTTTTTGGTTTTTCGAAAAATTTCTTTTTTCGGTTGAAATTATTTTTCAAGGTCGAAAAAAAAAAGATTTTTTTTTTTATGTAATTTACGATACTTGTTATGTAGTATTATTGAATGGGTGGAAAAAAATTTTTTTTTGTGGTTTCTCATCTTTTTAGCGTACCGACTGTGAGAAAAAAAAATTGAAAAAAACCGAAAAAAAAAATTTTTCGAAAAACCAAAAAAAAAATTATTGCAGTATTCTACGTGAAAAAACAAACATTTTTTCTCCTATAAATTTTTTTCGATTGTTACAATTTGATGGAGATAAAAAATGTTGAAAAAAACTGTCACTTCCAGGAAAAAATGCCCGTGCGCGCGTCATATTTGACGAAAATAAATTTTTGATGAGTGATTCAGATAAGGCTTGGTAATAGCTAAAAAATGGTGTACTTCAAATTTTCGTACTATTTTTTTTTCCAAAATTGGCTAATTGTCAAAAATAATAAAAAAATGTCAGAATTTTCAATTTTGCATAATTGTTGCAAAATTTAAAAAAACAATCGATGGCAACCGTGAATCATATCATTTAAAATCTCTCCGAAAGTCCTTTCAAACGCACCCACGCGCGTCTCTGTACGTTAATTTCTACCAGGGATATAAAACTTTGAAGTTAGACTGATTTTGCCCGTGGGGGGGGGGTAAAAGTGCGTAAGCGGCACTGTATACTGCAGCATAGTTCAAAGAAAAGAAGGCTTTTGTGTAAAAAAAAAAGGTATTCATGTTTATGTTATGGCCGGTACCAGATCTCAATAAACAATTGCAATGTACCATTACCTGTCCACTATTATAATAGTACCAATATATAAATTTATGATTTTCATACAATGAAACAGTTTTTATTCCTTCAAACAGATGAAGTATACTCGTATTAATACTGAACTAAAATAAACAGTCAAAATCAGGGTGATGGCAGAGTACAGGGACTATTATCATCTTATCTAAATAAAGAAAATCTGACCAAACTTACATGACTATAATTGTTAAAATCAGCTTGCTCAGCATTTCATATGTATGCGCATGCGCGTACTTTGCAAGAGTGTGTGTGTACTGTGTCTTCTAGTTAAGGCCTGCGAGCCGCCGATTTGTATACCTGTTAGGAACTCACTCCTTCTGTAATCGCTTGGCAGTGCGCAGCAATAAAACACATTTTGTATTATAACTCGTGAGACAGTTCTTTACTATCCTCCGCCTTTACTACAACAGGTTATGGTCCCAGCACGCTTCCGCTGCGCGAAGATTGACAAGTAATCAAATAAGTAGAAGTGAGTGATTTAGATGAAAAGTGTAGATGAAAATTGACGAAATCGCAAGTGTCACAGAAGTGTGAGTTTTTTTAAAAAAAAGGTTGCGATTTAGAAGCGTGAGTGTTATTAGAGGATTGGTGAAAAATAAACTAGTTAAAGAAAGTAGTATCGCGATTTCCTTTAGAGGCTGTCGTAATAAAATTTTGGAAGTTCGTTTGACAGCAAGCGTTGCATGTCTCGACCGGCAAAGCAAAGGCGCGACGTCATGACGCCGAGCCGAGCATGTGTAGAAGGCATAAAGAACCAAGCAACAGGCCGGCGCGTGTCTGAAATTCCAGGAATAGAAAAATTAAAAAGAAAGAATGTGAAACGAAAACAAAAGTAATTGGGTTATAATTTTAAATCATCAAATGAAGAGATATAATAAAATAGATGTATTTCGAAAGTAAAATTGATGTGATTATGAAATTAAATAGAATTAACTAGAAGAATAAATTAGAATGATTGTAAAAAAAATAATAAAAAATTAGAAGTATTCGAAGAATAAACTAGACGTATTCTATTGATAAAAATTTAGAAAGTTGTTGAAATTATAAAATGTTATAATGTACTAAATTAAAGTGAAACTAATCATAACATAAAGTCAAATTGTAAAGTCGAGAAATTTCGGGCGATGTTCAAACGTTTTTCTCTCAATAGACTGGCATAAGCTTGGAACACATTCCTGGTGCTTTGCATGTGTGCAATCGCCCCCTGCTTAAAGGACTTTGTCGTTGTACGACCTTTTAGTGGGGTGCATGTGTTGAGTATTAGTGTGTGCTAAGAGCAAACGTCGTTTCCAATCCGAACTATCAAACGTTTTGATGGGAAGGAAAAGAAACTGCAATATATCCATGAGAAACTAATTGAAATGTTTGGTATTTATCTAGAGGTCTACTACTCAACGAAATGGGAGACATCTCAAAATATGGTGATGCCGAAAGTGGCACTCCTCCGGGAACGCCACCCACCTTAAGACAGGGTCATGTTTCTCATGGTAAGTATAACAAAATGATAACAATCAAAAATAAAATTACATGCATATAAATTACATGAAAAAAAAAACTTAATTAGAAGCCATATTAGAAGTAGATGTGCGGATCCGCCACTAGAAGTTCATTGTAGAAGTTATAAACAAAATCCAAAGATTAATTAAATTTTCGTTTTATCTAGATGACGCAAACAGCAACAACTATCCTGAGGAGGCTCTAAGAAGCTCCAGTTCTGTCGAAGAAAATGTTGTAGCTCAGGAAGGTTTTGATGACTTCCCAGCACAACCTATGATGAACCCTGCTCCAGATGTTCAAACAACATCTAGAGGAAGTGTGGACTCTGCCGGAATAGCAGATGCTGTTCTTGACAGAGTCACTTTAGAAGTGATCAACAGACTAAATCAAAGGTTTCCTGGTTTGCTTGAACCAAGCACACCAGCTGCTTTCTGTTGCCGTCCGACAGAGGAGCAAACAGCATGCTCAGACAGAGACTGGATCAAGTGGAAGAGATGCTGAGATCAAATGAAACAGCGACTGCAACTCTGAAGTCAGCTATGGCAGCAGAAGAAGGGGTACTTCAAAAGAACCTAGATTTAGAAAATGCTACTATTAGACGTTTAGAGGTAAATCACTCACAGCCCAACAATTTATTAACTCCGAATAGCTCGACTCCTTTAAATAATACTAATTTAACAATCCGAATACCAAATAATTCTGCTATATTAGACGACACAGACATTAATTTTCAAAAAGTAGTACAACCAGTTTCAATTAACACTGTGAGAGAATCCGTCACTGAAAATTCTTTTGACGTTAATAAAGAATTATCTGAATCTATAGGCGCGTTAGCACACTCTATTGCGAAAAATAATAATGTAGCGAAAGATAATTTTAAACGTGAATACAAATTGACTAGAAGCATGAACCTAAACATTTGGTTTGACTATTTGAATTCTGAATTAAAAGCCAGAGATCTTTTAGATGTAATAGATCCTTCAATATCTTGTACTAAGCCATATGATACATTGAAAAAGTCTAGAAGAAACAAAATAGTAAGAGACATAATAATTAATCATTTAGAAGAAGATTATCATAAGAAAATTTTAGATGTTAAAGATCCTATTACTATTTTGTCAATAATAAAAGATGCAAAGAAACTTGAGAATAACGTCTCTGAAGTAACAGTAAGAGCTAAACTCTATTCAGTGAAAATAGGTAGAAGCGAAAAGGTCGATAAATTTTGTGACAGGTTTAATGCTATAATAAAAGAGTCAGAACTTTGTGGAAGGGAATTACCTCTTACCGAGGCTGAAAAGAGATGTGCATTTTATCAAGCTGTAAAAGACGAATTCCCAGGACTTAGCATTGCATATTCGATCAAAAAGGCTAATCCAGAAAACAGCAACATGACTTTAGATGAAATAAAATCTATTGTGTTGCAGTTAGATGCAGATGCCCACAGAAGGCAACTAGAAGCTAGAGGTCAGGCAAATGTGGCAGACGCAACTCAGACTGCCTTTGGTCACCGTGGTGGCACTGATGCCTGTTGGCGTTGCAATAAGCATGGGCATGCAAAAGATGACTGCCCACTCATTGCAACAAATGAGTGGTTCTGCTATGTTTGCCGCAGGATAGCTTCTCACAACGGAAGAAACTGTCCTAACAATGGACGAGGCAATTATGGATCTAAAGAGTACGTAAATAATATTTATAGAGGTAATTACAAAAAGGGTCAGAGTTCAGAGGGAGTCGGTTACAACGGAGGTTTTAGAGGAAGAGGCAATAATAATTATAATAATAGAGGTAATAATAGAGGTAGAAGTAATAATAATCGAGGTAAAAATAATAAAGGAAACAGAGGTGGGAGTATATTTAGAGGTAAAAGTCGATCTTTTAAATCCAACGCTAGACCATACACCCCACACAATCAGCATCAGAATAACGCCAAAACTGCAGCAGCACATGCAGCGGTTCAAGGTAAGAGTAATACTCATACCTCAATTCATAATATAAGTTTCCTGGCTGATTCCGGTGCAACTGAACATATAGTAAATAAAGGCTTTATTCTATCCAACTTTAAAGAATGTCCTGGGGCGGTTATTAGAAGTGCGAATAAAAATAGTACTGCTGATATTAAAATAGATGGAAAAGGGGACCTTGTTCTAGAAAAACATGATAGTCAGGGTAAAACTATTGTACTACCAAACGTTCTAGCTGCGGAAAATATTAGTGAAAATCTAATGTTGCTTAGGAAGTTTGTTGATGCAGGTTTTAGTATATATTTAGATGATCGAATTTTGAAAGTTTTTGACAAAGAAACAAATCATGTGTATTTATCAGGCGTTTATAATAAACTAAATTAGATTATTTCGCTGAGTATTAAGAGTCCTGTTGATGCTCTAGAGGAAAAATATCATAGCTATAGATGTAACGCGAGAATGATCACTCTTGATGAAGTCCCTGATGAAACTCCTATTAAATCATCTAACGAGTTAGACGAAAATAACCAAAATAAATATATAGATGCTGAAATTGAGAGGGAGTGCATTGTGGAAGAAATCAATTCTAGTTCAATACTTAACAATAATCCCTCACTCAAATATTAAAATTATAAATTGGTAGACATAGATAGTTTAGAAGATGCAGATAAAATAGAAGACCTGTTCACGTCATTTGAATTAGAAAAATTACACACTGAAAAATTAAACGAAGGTATGTTATGGCATGTTAGATTAGGTCACCCTTCATTAGCTTATCTCAAAGAATTACAGAAATTAGATGTAAACTTGAAAGGAATAAAATTCGACGAAAATATAATGAACTATGAAACCTGTATCCTTGCAAAATTGACGAAACTATCATTTAAAGAAACAAGAACCAGAGCTACCAAGCCACTTTATATGATTCATGCAGATACCATTGGTCCAATTAAACCAACTTCATTCCCAGATCAATGTCGATATATAATAGTTTTTGTAGATGACTACACCAAATTTGCATTGGCCTATTCGGTAAAACACAAGTCTGAATCAGGTGATTGTTTAGAAGTTTTCCTGATTAGTGCACGAAATCTACTAGGTAGAAATGAAAAGGTCAGTTTTATCCGAGCTGATAATGCTACTGAATTCACAGGAGGAAGGTTTTTGGAAGTAATGAAGAAGGAGGGCATAGAAACAAATTTTTCTAGCCCGCACACTCCACCACATAATGGTACGGCAGAAAGATTTAATAGAACCCTTATTGAGAAAACTAGGTCACTAATGATTGATTCCGATTTGCCTAAGAGTATGTGGCCATTTGCTGTGGATGTATCTATAAACTTATATAATAGAATTCCTAATACATCAATTGATTTCAAGATTCCTTTGAAGTTAATAAATCCTGAAGGCAAATGCCACATAGATAAAATTAGATGGTTTGGAAGTATTGCTTATGCTACGAAACACGCCCTTGAAACAAAATTCTCAGCCAAGGCTATTAAAGGTGTGCTGGTAGGTCAGACATCAAATGGTTATATACTTTGGCACCCCAGCTCGGGCAAATTTGTTCACTCAAAGCATGTTAAAATCAAGGAAAAACTTACATACAAAAATATTGAGAACAAAAGAATTTTTGAAAAAGACAGTGAAAGAAATCAAGATAGTGAACTAGAAGATGGAAAAGAAAAGACATATGGAGATAATTTAGAAGTATTAGAAGTCGAAGAAAACAATTTTAAAAACATACAACTGACATCAAACCAAAACATGGGAATTGATAGTTCAGTCATACCTAAATCTAAAGAGAGTAAGAAGACCCGATCTAAGGAACAAACTATAGATGTAGAGCCCATTAGAAAGCAACCGAAAAGAAATGTAAAAACTGCCAAAGACTATAAGGCCATGGATAAAGGAATCTCTGATGCTCGAATGGTAGTAGATATCAGCTTTGCGTTTTTAAGTAAAATAATAGGCATTGGCTTAGAAGATAAAGATGAGTCAGTATCTGCTCTTTTGGCTGTCATAAATCATGATCCCATTAGTTTTAAAGAAGCAATGAGTATGGAAGACAAAGGTAAATGGCTTATAGCAGTTAAAGAAGAGTTGAAATCAATGGAAATAAACAAAGTTTGGAGTTTGGTGGAAAGGCCAACAGTCTTGAAGAATGGTAAACGAGCAAATGTTATTGACTCTATATGGGTATTTAAGAAGAAATTAGATAAATTACATATACTGAACAGAAAAGGTAGTCTCGTTATTAGAGGATTTATGGATAAAAATAATTATGAGCTCAGAGAAACATATGCACCAGTTTCTAGACTGCCGGTTATAAGAGCAGCTCTAGCTGTTATAAATAAGTTGGATTTAGAAGTCCGCCAGTTAGATGTAAAAACAGCTTTCTTAAACGGTACTTTAGATGAAGATGAAGAAATCTATATGGAAATACCAGAGGGTTAAGAAGTAGATGAATTCATTAGAAAGACTAAAGTTTGTAGATTACATAAGGCACTGTATGGTTTAAAAATAAGTCCCAAGAAGTGGAATGAACGTTTCACAGAAGAAGTACTAAAACTAGGTTTGCAAAAAGATATTAATGAGCCCTGCTTGTTTACTTATAGATATCAAGGGATTGTTGTTTTTCTAGTCTTGTATGTGGATGACATTATTGCGGCGAGCATTTGTTCAAAGAAATTAAAAGAAATAATAGATCATTTGAGCGGCGTCTTCCAAATGAAAAACTTGGACGAACCAAAACAGTTTTTAGGCATGACTATAAAGAGAGATAGAAGTAGCAAAATATTGACAATTAATCAAACAGAATATGTTTACAAGGTGTTAGAAAGGTTTGGAATGACTGATTGTAATCCACACGAAACACCTATGATTACTCGACAAGCTAGAAGCAAGAAAATCAATCAAGATCAAGATAAGACTAGAAGAAAATTAGATGTTCCATATAGAGAGGTCATTGGATGTATTTCCTACCTGGCAAATGCTTCACGACCGGATATTTCCTTCGCGGTAAATTTCCTCTCGCGTAAGCAATCTAATCCCACCGAAGACGATTGGTTAGATGTCAAAAGAGTACTTAGGTATTTAAAGGGAACAGCTGAGTTAGGACTTACATTTAGAGGTGATGGTGATACTTTAGAAGCCTACTCTGATTCAAGTTTTAAAGATTGGCCAGATTCCACTTCCACTAGTGGCATGGTCATTTCATTATATAAAGACACTGTTGCATGGAGAAGTCATAAGCAAACTTCGGTGACTTCTTCGACTTGTGGGTCAGAGTATTTGGAAATGAGTGAGGCATGCAAAGATATCGTTTCGTTAGATAAGGCATTAAGAGATATATTAGGCCACACCATGTATCCAGTTACTCTTTACTGTGATAATCAGTCTGCCAGAGATTGTACCCAAAAGGAGGGTAGCCATAAACTTAAAGATTTTGATGATACTTTAGAAGAGAGTAAGAAACGTCTGGTTGAAAGAGAAAGAATAGGTGTTAAAATAAAATTGTCCGATCTCATGGAGATGACGTGAAGCAGTGTGCTTTAGAAGGTAAAGTCAGTATTAGAGGGGTATCTACTCATGATAATATTGCTGATATATTTACTAAGCCGCTTCCTCTTCAACCCTTTAGAAAATACAGAAATATATTGCTGAATTATCGTAACTGATATATATATATAAAAAAAAAAAAAAAAAATCCCTTTTAAATTTTTCAGAGGCGGCTGTTATTAATAATGCTGATTGAGAGACGTTGATGATCGAGGTAGATGAATTTAGAAGTATTTAATGTAGAAGAAAAAGTAAAGTTAACTATAAGAAAAAGCTAGTTCCTTTTTATTTTTGTATTTAGAAGTTTTTCTTTTGTATTTAGAAGTTCTTCTTTGTATTTGGAAGTTTTTTTTGTATTTGGACATATGGAATGCAAAGCAAGAGAGGGAGTGTTAAAATCAGCTTGCTCAGCATTTCATATGTATGCGCATGCGCGTACTTTGCAAGAATGTGTGTGTACTGTGTCTTCTAGTTAAGGCCTGCGAGCCGCCGATTTGTATACCTGTTAGGAACTCACTCCTTCTGTAATCGCTTTGCAGTGCGCAGCAATAAAACACATTTTGTATTATAACTCGTGAGACAGTTCTTTACTATCCTCCGCCTTTACTACAACAATAATTAAAATACAGAAGTTTGCTATTGATTTTACGAAACATCAAACTATTTTATTTTTGTGAATAAGAAAATAATTATTGACTCAATAAATTGAAAATATTCAATATATGAATGAACAATTGAGAAATATAATTTCATATGAAATGTTATCACTTTTTGCTAAAGCAACAGATTTTCATGAAGGGTGTAAAATGCAAAATTAAAGGAACGTTACTATAATTTAATTAATCTACTCTACTACTACACAATTTAAAACATTTGGTATAAATTTATATTATGTACATGATTTCTTGACTGTTAAGTGTACTGTAATAACCACATTTCTAAAGAAGAAAAATTTACATAAACTTCCAAATAAATTCAATTTTGACTTTACTGCATTTTACCTCATTTAAACCACTTGTACTCAACAAAAACAAACGATGTCTTTATTCAAGACAAGACGAATCTTGATCTGCAACAAAAATTAAATATCTATGTAATTTAATGCATGTTATTATTAACATTACGGTCGATAGATATCTAATAAATACTTACACATAAATATAAACGCGAACAAAAATTAAGGCAACTTTTTTAGTTTTGTGAGTGGAGTTTCGATTTAATGTTTAGATTTTATATATATATAGGTAGGAAATTGATTGACAGCAAACGTCAGATTTCTGAATGAAATCTCTGTAATGCCATTGAAACAGAAATATGATAGATGGAACAAATGGTCCCAGTCTGAGTAAGAGCAGTTAATGGAAAAAAAATCTGCCAATCAGCGCGCGATATACGTAGCTGTGACTACCTTCACTAGCCTTCAAAAACTCATCAAGTACTCCTTACTACGTATATTAAAAAAAAATAGATACAGATATAACTACGTTTTCTATATGTCAACAACAATCAACATTGATTGATTCACTGTTAATTTTGTAATATTCATACGTGAAATAAACTAGTCAATCCCATTTTACCGTGTTTAAAATTAAAATTTTTTTAGTTTTTCTAAAATTTGTTAGATATACTTTACTGCAGTGAATCATACTTTTTTTATATTATCAGAACTAAAATTATTTTCAAAACATAATGCTTCAAGGCCTGAATGTGTAGAAATTGTAATATAAAATAATTTGCAACGTTATGAATTTGATTTTGTAATTAAAATCTTTTTTATTTTTATTGTAATAAAATGCTGAATACAAAGTACTTGGAGAATAATTTATTCTATCGGCGTGCACATGATAGATTAAATAGTTTTAAACGAAATGCATAATGAAATGGAAAGTTGAAAACGAGCGCCATCAGAATCTTAAGAATGCTTACTCAGGTTTATTATTGATTTGATTATGTGGAACATGAGCTCCTTGTCTCAATATAGACCACATCAATTGAGCAAAATTATTGTAGTTATTGCGCCTTATGCGTGCTGCATCAGGATTGTAAGGATGTGCACCTGTAAAATTATTTATATTTAATAATACAAAATTGGAATTGGTAAGTATATATATATATATATATATATATATATATATATATATATATAGTAACGGGGTAGATACCGTTTAATTATTTTTATTCGCGCGGATTCATTAGAGGGCGAATGTAATCATCTATGCTCAATACGTAATCCGGAGAGCATGGGGAAACAGATGTCAGTCAACCGATAGATCTACTAATCTACGAGAATGTGAGTGGAAGCAATATGGAATAAGCGAGTCGAAAGCACTTGTTAACAACACGAACAGAATCTTTTATTGACCATTAAAAATTACACTAAATCGGCCCGCGTGTTTATGTTGACATCGGCGCTCGCTCATCGAGGACACACAGTGTCGGGACGCTCGCTGCTCTTTGTTAACAGAGCCGTTGCATGCACGCTTCGAATACGAGAAATTAATCGTCACTCATGCAATTGTATCGCGACCGCGAGATTAAGCTGGCCAGCTTACCTTAATATTGCAGGCGTACGAAGATGACACTAATAAGTCGCACTCGAGGAACGGTCTATTGTTTAGTTGTGTCGCGAGTCGCGAACTTATAAACTCGTGGTTTCGCCCTCGATGGCGAAACCTCACGCACACACAAGCGTTATCGCAGCGCACGGTGCTTTTGCCTGCTGGCTCAAGCCTTCGCTTTCGTGGGTTGTACGGCTCCTCGGCTGCGACAAGCTCTGGCTCTCTCGTCTGGCTGCTTTGCGAATCAAATTCGGCTCCAGTCACTCGGGTAGCAATGGTTGATCTCCTCTACACGGGCGAACTCCTTGATGGGCAATGCTTCACTGGTTCAATTTCAATCGCGCGCGTTCCGTCTGCTCGCGTGCCGAATTCCTTCGTTACGTTTTTCATCTCCCCGGTAGGTGCTGCCCCCGCAGGCAGCAATTAGGTTATATTATTAGCGCTAATTTGACGTTTGCCGTCACAATATATATATATATATACAGGGTGGACCATTTTAAGTGAGCCAGTACGTTTTCTCGGAAACTAGTGAGGATAGCGAAAAATGTTTCAAATAAAAGTTGTCCAACTTGGAGGGGGACATACCCTCATGACCTTGCCTATGTCCTTGGATGTAAGGTTCAAGGTCATTTCAAGGTCAACTTTGTTTTCTTAAACGGGACCCCCTATTTTTGACCCTGGATTTGGAAAGAACGGGAAATTCTACGTTCAGATGACCTATTATACGTGGGGTCTGGGGTGACCCTCAAGGTTATTTGAAGGTCATTTTTATTTTTTTACGAGTGTAAGATTTACGAAAAATAGTTTCATACAAAAGTTGCTCAACTTGAGGACATACCCTTATGACCTTGCCTGTGACCTTGGAGGTCAGGTTCAAGATTATTTCAAGGTTAACTTTGTTTTTTTAAACGGGGCCCCTTATTTTGACCCCGGATTCGGAAAGACCGGAAATTCTACTCAACGTCTTGTTTAGCTGTCACGTGTGCGGTCTATGTTGCCCTGTTTATTCATGGTCGTAATGTGATGAAGAAGATAAGTGATTAAAGTATTTTAGATTTACTATTTATTTACCAAATTAATTAATTGTTAATTACATGTGAAATATTTTACAGTAAGTTTTCAAAGACATTTCCTTCTCCTTGAATGCATAATTCAATTCTCCGATGAAAATTATCTACTGTCCTTAGTAGTACATCCTGCGGTATGTTCTGACATGCGATCCTGATCCTATCCATCATGTCTTCTCGGGTAGTTGGTTGTTCTTGATAAACGACATTCTTCAAGTATCCTCATAAGTAAAAGTCAGGAGATGTCAAGTCGGGAGATCATGGTGGCCATGCAACTGGTCCACCGCGACCGATCCATCTACCATTGAATCTGTTGTCCAGGTAAGCTCTAACATTTCTGTGGAAATGCGCAGGAGCTCCATCTAACTGCATCCACATTCTCAGTCTTGTTTGGAGGTCAACTTCTTCCAGTAGTGCATCTACTTCATTTTGTAAAAATCGAGAAAAGTTTTCCCCATTGACATTTCCCTCAAAAAAGTAAGGTCCAATCACATGTCCATTGATAATGCCACACCACACGTTGACGCTCCAACGATGCTGATGATCTATGTGTCGATGCCAATGAGGATTTTCAGCTGACCAATAATGACAGTTGTGCCTGATGAGCTCCCCATTATTTTTGAATGTAGCTTTGTCAGAGAACATGACATTACGGAAAAAAGTTCTGTCGTTTTGAATCATTTCTCTTGCCCAACGACAAAACTCCAGTCGTCTTTCCATGTCATCTGGTGTGATGGCTTGAGTGATATGGTCGGAATTTTTGGCTTCTCAAAATTCTCAAGACAGTTTGTTTTGGTATGCCAGTTTCTCTTTGAATTTGTAATGTACTAATATGAGGATTGTCATGAATAATTGCCAATATCACAAGCACGCGAACATCATTCTCATCGTAAGGATGATGTCTTCGTGTACGAAATAAATGTCCTTGTTGAGCTTTCACATGAACCCTTCGAATGGTGTTACGATTAGGGTGTCTTCGGTACGGGAAACGTTCTTGATAAAGTCTTGCAGCTCTACGATAATTCCCTCCGACTAGACCAAGAATAATAATCATGTCAACACGTTCACGCGCAGTATAATCCGGCATACTCCGAAACAAAAGGCTTTTGATTTAATTTTTAATAAAAATTTGTAACAAAAAAATTCTCTTAAATGAACACAAAATCTTTATTCAGTGAAATAAACGAATAAACTAAGCTGCTGTATTAAAAAATAATTTTTGTTTTGGGAGAATGAAGAGATTCGATAAGCCAAACCATACAATGACAGATATTCTATCTTCACGGTAAATGTTACTTTTATGGAGTAAAATGGATTGTTAAGCTAGAAAAGCATACGGCCTTGCGCTAGCATATGATAAAAGGGGCGAATCAACGCTTTCCGAATCCGGGGTTAAAATGAGGGGCCCCGTTTCAAAAAACAAAGTTGACCTTGAAATAATCTTGAACCTGACCTCCAAGGTCACAGGCAAGGTCATAAGGGTATGTCCTCAAGTTGAGCAACTTTTGTATGAAACTATTTTTCGTAAATCTTACACTCGTAAAAAAATAAAAATGACCTTCAAATAACCTTGAGGGTCACCCCAGACCCCACGTATAATAGGTCATCTGAACGTAGAATTTCCCGTTCTTTCCAAATCCAGGGTCAAAAATAGGAGGTCCCGTTTAAGAAAACAAAGTTGACCTTGAAATGACCTTGAACCTTACATCCAAGGACACAGGCAAGGTCATGAGGGTATGTCCCCCTCCAAGTTGGACAACTTTTGTTTGAAACATTTTTCGCTATCCCCACTAGTTTCCGAGAAAACGTACTGGCTCACTTAAAATGGTCCACCCTGTATATATGATTAGAAAAGATTGAATTTTGCTTACGTCTAATGCCTCTGCCTCGGCCTCTCATAGCAAGCTCTCCATCTGCCTGATGGGGAATACGACCTATATGAAAACATTGAATTATAAAGTTATAAGATGACCATAAAACATATTTTTATAAAAAAATTGAAATAATATTTCAATAGCTTCTGAAATTTGGCTGATTAAAAAAAATTGTCTATAATTTTACTTTCACATAGAATAAAAGCGAATAAAAAAAAGAACTTAATTGAAAACTATTGACCATACTAATACTAATTAATACTACCTCTCTGAGGAGCATTTGGATGCAATACAGGCAAGACAATACCTTCTGCTGGGAGGTTTCTACCAATTATGTATTCTTGTAAGTGCTGCTGATTTCTTATACCAAGTATTACAAAAATAGGCTAATTAATATTACCTGCAGGCTCAGCATCATTGGCACGAATTCCACCTTCGATTATCGGCAAGTCCTGATGACCGTGTTCGGCTGGGAGATTTCTGCCAATCACAGCTGCTTGTAAATGCAGCTGCTGATTTAGTAAGTTTTGGTGAGCAAAGGCTTCTAGCAATGCATACAAGCACAATTAATTACAATTAAAAGATTTTTAAAACGGATAATTATTAATATAATATTACCTGGAGGCTGAGGATCATTTGGACGAAGTCCACCCTGTAATGCAGGCATATTTTGAGGCAATCCACCTTGTAATATGAGTTCACGAGCTTCCATAGCTTGTAAATTGCCTTCTGCTGCAGGTTGAACATGCTGTTGACCTATTCATATGTCAGGTATGATGAAAAATGTAGTAGCAAAAATACAGTATTTTTATTGCAAACTGCTCATTACCTGGCACGTTGCCTTGGATGTTGCCATCTGGAAGTACTGGTGGATTATTGATGTGAACATTTGCAACAACTTGACCAGCGTTTGAAACATTAATATGCTCGCCACGTCCAAAACCAGTTTAATTCATACCTTGATCAATTAAAAATAAACTTAGTCATGACAAAAAAGAATTATAAAAAATTTTTTGAAAAGATAAATTTATTTCAAAATCTTTAATAATATATATGCATTATCACCAGCATTGTTTGCTTCGTTTTCACGTGGTCCTTCCTGTGGTACACGTAAATCAGGTCGGTTTTGAATCTCATGGTTATCATCTAACTCCATGTTCTCAAATCCTACTAAAACAAAGTAGACAAAATAGGTACAAACAGATATTTTTTAATCATTTGATCACTTTCTTTTGCTTATCCTTTAATAAATATATATGAAAATTTGGATAAATAAAACATTACTGTACCTTGCAAATCGTTTGGATTATTCTCTTGTAACGTGGTTTTCGGAGACACGTTACACATCGACGAGGGGATAAGGAAGCGTCAGGAGCCGCGCACACGAGCGATAGGTAGCGCGACAAATGTAAGGACAGAGAGAGAGCTAAACACAAAGAGAGGGAGTAGCGCGACGCCGAAATCACGAGCGCGACTGCGAGGAAAACCGCTTTTCGGACTCCGGCTACGGGACGCATCGTACGCGAACAGCGACAACCGACGTGTTCTAAGGGCGCCTGAGCAACTCTGTAACCCGACGAGTAGCACGCGGTCCAAGCCCTTCCTGGCAGCGCACACGAGGAAGTAAAGCTCGGAGACGAGATCGAGATTCAGCGTAATTCGACGAGCGATGTGAGTCTGTTAGACCGATTACTCTCTCTCTCTCTCCCGAATATTAAAGCTGTAAATACGCTGCTCGGCGGAGCAGCTGCGATTGTGAAAATCCACGGCGAAACGAGCGATCGACTGGAGCGAGACAACCTCAGATTTTGTATCATCGCACTACAATAAAGATATTGATAATCGCTACCAAAATCTTTGTCATTGACGCCCGCTAATCTAAGCCACGGATCCCTCATCAGTCGACGCATCAGCAGGAGCTCTTCGGACCACGCCTCTCCGCGGGCAATCGCGTGCAGACGCGACTGCATACTATCTGAATGAGTCAGGCAAATATCCTCCTGCAGGGAGACTTTCGCGGATAAATCTAACATCGATTTATTAGGTTCTAGGGGATCCCGCACGCGAAAATTACCTCCTCACACTCTCCTAAAAATTCGTTTATTACATTAATCACGCCGGCCATATTTATGAAATATAAGAGAAAATAAAAATTGTATCAAGTATAAGCAAAGAAATAATTATACATAAAATCAGAAATTACGAAATTTCTATTTTGTTATCGTGATCGTAAAATAAGACAAAGAATGTGTCCTCAAAAGCGCGAGGCACAAATCCAACAATGATGCAGGTTCAGTCCTGTATGTGAACTTTTGTTTTTAATTTGAAATTTGAAATAAAGATGTGTAGAGGCCGACTCGCCACGAGTCGTCTCCGCTCCGCGGCAGCACCGGTGCAAGCAGTCGTTGACGCCACGAAACCTCCTCTCTCTTGTACAGTACGACAAGCTCTCGAGCGCGCGCACATGTCTCGACCTTGCTCGCCAGCTTGTAGCCAAATGTTATGTGGAGGACTGAATTAGTCAATAAATATAGATACTATTTTTCAGCCTCCTGCCTGCTCATTATTGTTTCCGCCGAACTCAATCCCAAAGTGGTGACCCCGACGTGATTAGGGCGGATCTTTTTGTCGCCACGCGGCCGAGCGAATCACCACGCCGCCGCCGCCATCACGCTTGCCGCTGCCTCGTATGGCGATTTCTACGCCTCGTGACGGAAGTCTGTCACGTCCTCGCGCCGCGGACATAACACGGCGCTCAGAAAGCTTGCCGCGACCAGGAGTGACTTTTCGTGAAGCCGAAATCTGCAATCGGCCCGTGACACGCGCTCTCGCAAGGCAACTCGAGAATCGCGCGGCAACCGCGAGTGAGGTTAAGTGCGACGACATTCGGAACAAAAGAAAAAAAAAGTGCAACATGGTGGGCACGCCACCCCCGGGAAATCAGGCCGTGCTCAATGCACAAACGCTGACGGACCAGCTCAGACAGCTCCAGGTCCAACAGCAGCAAATCCTGGCCAGCAATCAGGCCATGACGAACCGCTGCAAGCTACCCAATTTCTGGAATTTCTCGCCGGAAACCCGGTTCGTGCAGGTCGAATCGCTCTTCGACTGCTACAACGTGCAGGACGACTCGAGGCGCTACAACCTCGTCGTGGCTGCGCTCAAGCCCGACGTCCTCAAGGAGCTGCTTGACGTCACCAGCAACCCGCCCACGGATGGCAAGTACGCCCTCATCAAGGCGAGGATCGTCGAACGTTTCACAAAGACGACCGACCAGCGGCTGCGCATGCTGTTCAGCGGCATCAACACAGCGGGTAAGAAACCCTCGCAGCTCCTCCGGGAGATGCGCACGCTCACGAGGGCGAACATGGCCGACAGCGCTCTCAAGGTCAAGTGGCTCGACCTTCTGCCCGGGAGCTCCCGCGCCGTGTTGAGCGTACTAGATGGCACCACATTGGACAAGCCCGCCAAGGCGGCTGACCGCATGTTCGACCTCGTGCCGGTCTCGCAAGCCGCGGCAACGATGACGTCACTCTCCGTGGCCGCACTCCACCCGTCCAGCTCACGCAACAGCTCACCACACCGCTCGGACTCCAGCCTGGCCAAGGAAATGGCCAACATCACGGCCGTCATGACGCAGCTGCTCGCAACAACCAAGCTGGTCCTGGATGCAGTCGCACAGCGGCCCAACAGTGGACGAGGGCGTAGCCGCAGCCGAGGAGGTCTCAGCAGCCGAGGCCAGTCTCCAGCGCCCCAGAGTGGGCACTGTTATTACCACCAGCGCTTCGGGGCCGAAGCGGTCAAGTGCACCAGCCCCTGAAATTTCCCAAAAAACTAGCCACGCTGCCGGCAGTGCTGGCGGCACACGGCAGCGAAGCACTCCATGAGAACCGGCTACATGTGCGAGATAGGTCCAGCGGACTAACCTACCTCGTGGACTCAGGGTCCGTCGTCTCCTTGCTACCCCGTTCGGCAGTCAAGGACAGCACACGGGCTCTGCTCAAACAGCCTCTCACCCTGGTAGCTGCCAAATCCACACCCATCGCCACGTACGGGCGCACCATGCGCTCCCTCGACCTGGACCTCCGTCGGGATTGCAAGTGGCCCTTCGTCATCGTCGACGTCCCAGGCCCCATCATCGGCGCCGACCTGCTAGCCCATGCAGGCCTTCTGGTGGACGTCAAGAACCAGCGGCTCACAGACTCGACCACGTCACTCAGCGCCCGGGGCCAAGCTGCGGCAGCAGTCCAGCACTCCGTGGCTTTCCTACACGATCCAGCCGGTGACTTGGCGACTAGGAGCGCGTTCGACACGCTGTTGGTGGAGTTCGCCGACCTCGCAAAGCCCAGCGACCGCAGAGCCACTCTCAACGGCGCTCCAGTCACGCACTTCATACGCACGACGGCACCACCGGTGCACGAACGTGCGCGGCCTCTGCACGGCGCTCGGCTGCAGCAGGCCAAGCTGGCCACACAGGAGCTCCTGGACGCCGGTATCATTCGGCCCTCATCTAGCCAATGGGCCAGCCCTCTGCACCTGGTGGACAAACGCGACGACAGCAGCAAACTTCGGATCACAGGTGACTACCGCCGCCTCAACGCGATCACGGAGCCCGATCGCTACTCGCTGCCGGTCATCGAACACCTCCTCCACGACTGCCACGGAGGCGCCGTGTTCTCAGTGATCGACCTCCGACGAGCTTTCTACCAGGTGCCCATGGCAGAGGAAGACATCGACAAGACGGCCATCATCACGCCCTTTGGCCTGTACGAGTTCCTGGTCCTGCCGCTCGGCCTGCGCAATGCAACGCAAACTCTCCAACGTCTTATGGACTCGTTGCTTCGCCGCTTGCCTTTCTGCCGACCCTACATGGACGACATCATCGTCCGCTTCAAGACCCACGAGGAACACCTGGACCACCTCCGCCAGCTGTTTCAGGTGCTGCTCGAAGCGGGACTGTGCATTAATCTGGACAAGTGCCAAATCGCCCAGCAGGAAGCCACTTTTCTAGGCTTTACCATCAGCAAGGACGGGTTCAAGCCTCCACCGCACAAGGTCGAAGCGATCGACCGCATTCCAACCCCCCAAACGTTCCAGGAGCTCCGCAGTTTCCTAGGCGCGGTAAACTACTACCGCCACTGCGTGCCCAACGCAGTGCAACTCCAGGTGCCGCTCGACAACCTACTTCGAGGCGCGCCCAAGCAAAAGAAGGCCAAGCTGAAGGGTTGGTCCGCAGCCCAGGACGAAGCTCTCCTCGCATGCAAGCAAGTGCTGCGAGACGCCACCAACAGCTCGTTCCTCGCACCGGACACTTCACTCGTCCTGTCAACAGACGCCTCGGATACGGCACTCGGCGCAGCCCTCGAGCAGATCATTGGCGGGAGGCACTATCCAGTGGCCTTTTTCTTCAGAAAGTCGACCAGCACGGAGAAAAATTATAGCACCTACGACAGGGAGCTCTTGGCAGCCTTTGAAGCAGTCAAGCACTTTCAGAGCTTTCTGGAAGCCAGAACTTTCGTGCTCAGGACCGATCACAAGCCCCTCATCTACGCGAGCTGCCAGTCGTCGCACAAGGCCTCTCCCCGGCAACAAAGACATCTTGACTTCATCCTGCAGTTCAATGTCACCTTCCAGCACATCAAGGGAGAGGACAATGTCGTGGCCGACACTCTGTCCCGCGCCTGCACGATCAGCATGCCATCCGGCCTGCGCGCTCAAGACATCGAGAAGGCCCAGCAGCTTGACAGCGATCTCCCACATCTCCTCGAGAGTGGCGCTCTCGATTTGCAGGTGCTCCACATCGAAGGCGCTAGCGTGGCGTGCAACATCACAGAGGGCACGGTCAAGCTGTATCTGCCCACTTCGCTCAGACGCCAGGCTTTCGACGTGCACCACTCGCCTGCACACCCCAGCCAACGAGCAACGGCACGGGCGATCGCAGCCAAATTCATCTGGCCGCACGTGAGAAAGGACGCCTACAGTTGGACACGAGCTTGCGATCCATGCCAACGCGCAAAGGTCAGCAGACACAACCGCGCGGCGCTCAGAGCTTTCAACGCAACAGGCAATCGTTTCGACCACGTGCACCTCGACCTCATCACGCTTTTACTGGTCAATAGGCTGCGCTACTGTCTCACCATCGTCGACCGATTCAGCAGATGGCCGGTCGCAGTGCCTCTGCCCAACATGACAGCCGAGACGGTAACCACAGCACTCGTCGAGCACTGGATCGCTCACTACGGCTGCCCCCTCACATTGACATCGGACCAGGGCACCCAATCCGAGTCAGCACTTTTCGAGGCTCTAGCTCGCCTCACAGGCACGCGACACGTCCACACGACGCCATATCACCCACAGGCCAATGGAATGGTCGAGCGCCTCCACCGCACGCTGAAAGCCGCGCTCATGTGCCCAGAGGATTTTCCGTGGCCAACCAGGCTGCCCATCATCATGCTGGGACTTCGCAATGCGTTCAAGGAGGACTTGGAAGCCTCACCGGCAGAGATGCTATACGGCACGAGCCTCCGGCTCCCAGGAGAGTTTTTCGTCGCCCAGAGTGCGCCAGCCAAGGCCCCAGAGTTCGTAGAGCGCCTCAAAACCTTAATGGACGCCTTGCGTCCCGTCCCAGCTGCCAACCACGCTACGTACCGCACCTTCAAGTTCAAAGACCTCGACTCCTGCACCCACGTCTACCAGAGGATCGACGCTGTCCGCAAGCCGCTGCAGGGGGGCGCTGGGGGGCTTCTTGCTATTATAGTAGCGTCGAACATTCAAAAAAATGACAGGTTAATTAGATAGAGATTTTATATTCAAAATTTTTCCACGACTCCATGCAAAATAACATTTTCTACCCGATAAATAAAAATTCCTTTTTTCATGTATATCACCTACGAAAAAATTTTTAACGGACTATAAATTTATGTATTCAATTTAACTAGAATAATTAATTACTAATAGCAAATCAACAAACTTTTTTAAAAGATTATAGTTTATTTTCGATAAATCAATTTTACTTTTACTTTTACTTTTAACTTTTACTTTTACAATGTAACTTGAAAAGATACCATAGTAATTCAAAAATAAAAAATGTTCTAATTAGATTTTTTTTTCATATATAATAAAATTTTTTCATATACAATAGAAAAAAAATTGTTGAGTTTAGATATAAAAAAAATGTAATTGCTTGACTTATATTTTTCGATATTTGCACAAAAAAGGGACATAGTATATTTTTAAAACAAAATACCATATTTATTACAGAATTTTTATGATACATAAAAAAGTATTTTGATTTTTAATTGGTATCTAGTGATTCAAGCAATTAGAAAACAATTAATGTAATAGAAAATTAAAAAAGCTTGAATAATAATAATTTTAGTTAGCTAATTTTACATTATTACTAAAATATTTTTGCTTTTTTTATTGAAACACATCGTTTTACCAGATCATTTTCTTTAAAATATAAATTTTTTTTAAAGAGACTATAAAGTGTCCTGCAAAAATGTGCACTTCTTTACTATGGGCAACCCAGCAAAGAAAACTATACTTAATAAGAGTACGATTAACCTGGCAATATTTGAAAATTATACCTAATTTTCTGAAACAAAATAAAACCAATTTTTGTACATGAAATAATAAATTATAAGCACGACAAATTATTATGTATTATATAGTAATACATTTTAACCTGCCGAGTCTAAGTATAAAAAAAAAGTTTAATCGATGGATGCTGAAGGACAAGTATCCACAACTGACCATAAAAATTTAGCCATTTCTTTAAGCTTAGATTACTTATTTTGATTTACTGAAACACCAGCCCTATTTCCACGATAGTTCTTGTATTTACCTAGAAAAATTATATAAAAACAATACATATTGGCTATGTAATATATAATAACAGAAAAATACTGTAATAGAAAAATAATTACATTTGAACGATAGAGAATCTTCCTTCCAGTTTGAATCTTTTTCTTGTATCACATTATTAACCGATGCTTGGCCCATAGACTTTTCTTCATGTTTCTCAGTTATTTTTTCATCATGTTGACTTATAGAAGACACCATGCGAGGAAAGGATTCCAATTTATTCGTAATTTTTGTTTCTTACGTTTTCTGTAGACAAGTTATATTGAGAATTTACCACGTGTTCTTGGACTTGGTAAGCTGCATTCACATTTTCTGTGCTTTTCTGTTACACTTGGTCAATGAATTTATTTTTGATCTTCATAGGATTCTCATTGTATCGTCTACCTTTATTATTAAAAAAACAGTATTAGTACTGAGTTTTGAAATGAAATTGAACTTATGATTTTTTATTATCATTGACAATGAAATAGAAATATCTTCTATTTATCTTTCTTGTATTTACCATGATTACCTTGTTGAACTAAATGAAAAATGAAATTCTCCACATTTTTCTTTTGTGATTGTTTTTTTGCACTTTCTTTCCAGCCTTTGTACCTCTGTAATTCTTAATCCTCCAACCTAAAATAGAACAACATTATAACAGCTAATTATAACAGCTAAAACCATTAAATAGTGCTTACATGATTTCGTTCTAATGAAAAAAACTCACCTTCCATGTTCAATCCAGCAATCCAGCAAAAAGTGATAATATAACCAAAAAAAATAAACGGCCAAGTAACGCAAAAACTTTTACCTTTTGTTACAAATAATGTTATTATTTATATAACTGACACATGAATTTGTAACAACAAAAGTAACTCATTATTAATCAAATCAATAATATTATATTAACATGAACAAACTTTACATACAGTTTTTTTTTTGTTTTTTGTCCATCTACGAGATGATTTTTTTTTGTCTACCTACGAGATGATGACATGTCAAATACAGTTATTTTAGTTTTAGCGTCACATACGTTTCCGTTATCTCGGTGCCGGTATTTTGACGTATCTGACGAGCACATTACAAGCGTTAGAAGAATATTTTTAGTCTTGAGGAAAAAAACCACACTGTAACACCAATCATCCACATTCCAATTTCATTATCCCTCGAGAACACAACCCTGCCACCTTGTAACTCCGACTCCCCATATCGCGATTTCATAATCCTTCGAAAGTCCGGAATCTTGCTTCTCTGTAACCCCTACATCCGGAATCTCTTAAACCTCATAACCGGAATCTTAATACTCTATAACCTCGATCCCGAATAATTTACAATCCCGATCTCAAATCAAGATAGTTAAATATCCCATGCTATAGCGATTCTGTCCAACAGTCCTTTTCAGGATAGTTCTTCGCAACAGTCCTTTTCAGCTTAGTTAAGTATCCGGTACTGTAGCGGTTGTCTCCAACAGTTCTTTTCAGGGTAGTTGGGTATCCGATACTGTAGCGGTGCTGTCTAACAGCCCTTTTCCACATTATAAACTTTTTGTTTTAAAGAAATCTTTCAGAAATATTTTTAAGAACCTGGTTGAAAGCTTTCTCGATATTATATTCATTGTCTTGGAAGAGATCTTAAAAAAAGTTCTGTAATAATTTTTTTAATCATTCTATTTTTATTTCCATAAATATTGTTAGAATGATTTATGCAAGATTTTGTGAAAGCTAAAGTGAACCTAACGTTGAAATATTTGAGAAAAGTTTCAAACACATTGCAGTAAAATGTTACTTTGAAACCGAAAATATTTCATTAAATGTCTTAGAACTGTTTGTTAAAATATTTTTGTAATATTTTTTGAATTATCTGTTCTAGCCATGATATTTAAAAGAAAAATAATTTTATTTAAAAATTAGATATTTAATTAATTCATTAATGATATAATAATTTTATTTAATAATTGTATTCTAAAGTTATGACTTTTTATTAAAGATTAAATATTAATAGTTGCCTACTAATTCTCAGTATTGCGTTAGCGTAGGTTATTATGTATGAACGACCGCCCTCTTGCGTCCGGGATTTTATTCCCATTGTGAGCAAAATTTTTCTACGATTGTAAGTGTTCAATTGAATTAAATTAATTTCGATGTACAGATAAGCATGAATAAATGTAATAATGTAATACTAAAATATTTAATGTATAAATACTTTTTTGCATAAAATATGACACTTCGCATAAAATTGTTGATAAATTTTGCAAAATATTACCAAAAATATTTTGTGTATGATGTTTGTGTAATTTTTGTTATTAGAACATATAAATATAAAAATATATAATGTAACGGGATGAATACCGTTTAATTAATTTTATCCGCGTAATCGTATTGAAAAGCGCACGTAATTACCTATGTTAAATATGAAAGTCGGAGAGCAAGAGGGAACGGGTGTCAGTGAACCAACTAACTACGAATACGAAAAGAACACTTCGAAATTACTGTTAACATCACATACGAGAACTTTTATTATCTCTCAATATTACATCAAAATCGGCCCGCGCGTTTGTTTACATTAGCGCGCACGACAACAACATGCGGTGTCGGATCGCTCGCTGCTCTTTGTTCGCCGAGATGTTACATGCACGCTTTACTTCGAGTATGGAAAATTGGTTATTAGACATGCTATCACGGTCACGAGATCAAGCTGGCCAGCTTACCTTAATGACGAGTGTTCGGCAGCGAACGAAACTCAGCACACACAGCGCGTTCGGGCAAAGTCTTTTGTTCCCCTTTTTTTTGTGGGTCGCGAACTCGCGCGCGCACGGTTTCGCCGTCGATGGCGAAACACCTCACATACACACACTTGTGGTAACAGGCGAAGGCACTGCGTCTGCAGGCTCAGGTCAGCTCTCTCTGGGCGTCTCAGCAACAACAAAACCACCTGCGATCGGAGGACTTCGATCTCGTTTTCAATTTATGCGTGTCTCGTGAAACGGCGGCAGAACCTATATTCGCCGCTCCTCGTATCGGTAGTTAGGCCTGCACTTTCGATCAGCTCGTCTCGGTACTCGGGAAAGCTCGGGAACTATCAACTATCCCACCTTGCTTAGCTCAGCGACCGGATGCTAATCTTCTACTCCTCTCGGCGATATCGATAGCTGATCCTCGACTGCCTCATTTTCATACGCGCGCGCTCCGTCCCGTCGCGTGCCAATTACCTCGTCACATTTTCCCCAACCGGTAGGTGCTGCCCTCGCGGGCAGCCGCACGGTTGGGCCGTTAGCGCTAATAAGACGTTTACCGTCACAATAAATATACATATAAATAAATATATGTGTTAGTGCAAAAAATACCAAAAATCATTGAGAAAAAAGTTGCTGTAATGTTTCTTCAAATATTTTATGTCCTTCCTACAAAACACAAAATATTTTTAAAATATTTTATGAAATTTTGGCAAAAGTTCTAAAATTTTTCTTGCAACATTTATAAAATATGTCTTGAAATCTTTGAAAATGATTTCCGTCGCGGATGTTACCATATTTTAGAAATATACCAAGAAATATTTCATAAATATTACCAATCTGTGGTAAGTTATTTAAAAATATTATTAAAATATTTCGTGCTCTGTGGATAATCGAATCAAGAAGTAAGTTTATACTAATACCTCCATGGAATAATGAGGTTATTTATAAAACTACGGAGTTTTTATTCTATTTACATATCAGTAATGACCAAAATGAAAATTCTTGCTTAAACAAAAATGGCTCCGTCTTTACAAAAAAATTTATGCAAGTGTGAAGATGAGACTACCAACGTGTAATCTACGTAAAGCCATTCCAAGATAACATCGCTTATCGATTGATTATCGGTGCAGTATTTTCTTCTCTCTCTCTTTTCTCTGTAAAATGATATTAAAGCGTGTTCAAATACACGTGTCTTTGAAAAACTTTGAATTCTATAGCTTCATCATTATCTTCTTGGTTTTCGATATATAATTCAATCTCAAAACAAGAGAAAAATATAATAGATTTCACCAATACAGAAAAAAATAAAATAATATGGATCTATTATTTATAGAAAATCTCGTGTGTGTGTATATATACAGGGTAATTCAGAAGAATTATGGTTCCCGAAAATGGGCTATAGAAAAAAATTTTTTGAATCGATTGCCATTTTCAAAAAATTTTTGTCATCAATACTTTCCGAGAAAATTAATAATTTCAACCAATCAGAGCGCCGTTTCGGTCGACAACCAAATATCTCCTCTTTTACTGTTTTTCCCTCCACTTGGCCATAGCAACCGAAGCTGTGATTGAGACGACGCGGTAACTAATATTGCAAAATATCATTGGTTGCTTAAAAACGCATCGAAGAAAGAACCGCCTTGTAAAGACGCCATTTTCTTAGAATAAACCGTCTAACAATGTCTTATAATTTATTTTTTTTATAACTTTATAATAAACATATAAATTTAAAGTAATTTTTCTAATCAATAGAAAAGTGACCCTTTTAGTTATTTTTAGAAATACAAATTATGAGCTGTAACGGGGGAAATAAATCTGAAAATGGGATATTTATTTAAGAACAAACTCCGACGATGCAGAGCAAACCGCCGCTCCGTTAAACACGTATGATAATACGTGTATTCGCCTTAACGTCAGATGATTTATCCTAGTTGTCTTCTATCGATCGGAGTTGAACTCACCTTAAGTCACGTGTCTTGTTACACTTGATGAGTTTTAAGTGTGAGCGACTTTACTCCGAATCTTCTTAATCCTCTAGATGTAATTAGATTAAAACCTAAGCCTATTTTAAATACTTAAGCTACCGGGAAAATCAAATAACGAAAACGGCGAATAAATTTAACAGACTTTAATTAATAAAAAATCACTACAGTCTTTGTTGGGCCGAAAGACTGACGCACGAAAATAGGATTTTACAATTTAATTATGTTCGGTGAGAAAGAGAGAGAGAGAGAGTAGATTTGAATTCTACCGCGAACTAACGCACGACGTGAATACAAAAAATAACCATATCACGAATATACAAAATATCGAATGTATTTTGTATCGCTTAATATGACGGGAGGTGCACCTACCATGCGGTGCAATTACGGTTATCAGCCGTAATTGTTGTTGCAAAATTATCAACAGCCGCTGCACCTCGATTAATCAGCTGCACTGCCTCAATTCCTCTATCAGCTGTTATCTGCTGCTTCTGTACCGCTTCTTGCTGCTGCAATATCGTCGTTGCACACCCGCACGTATTTGTCCAGCAAACTAATTATTTTTGCGAATCAAAGTGCAAAACACAAATCGGCGGTAAACTCGCGTAAACAGCTGAGGCGTAACTGCTGATTCAAAAGATCGCGCGCCCCCTCTCTCTCTCAATAGTTCGAACTAACGCGCGAGAAGCAGAATCGCGAACGAGTCGATTAATTAAATCGACTACCGTTGCAGAGAATTTAAGTAAAAATTTAATACTAAGACTTTTTATTGAGTGAGATTAATTGTTTCTCGCTCACCACTCAGTATTACTAACGGTGACATTACTATTCGTGAAACTTTTGCAGACACTTTTGTCGACACTCGGAAAAGCCTCTTTTAGCTTATAGCAGAGGGGAAATACGCGCGGACAAGCGTACGAAAGTACGTAACTTCGATGTCGATGTAGGCAATGCTTTGCCATTTCTATCGGAATGAAACTTTTCATTCGAATGGTCATTAAATTGAAAATTTATGCTACATAGCGTTAAATATACTATGCTATTTAATTTCATCATATTGAAAAATATCATATTGAAGTATATTCAATCATATTGAAAAATTATTTTTTCTTTTGTTGTTGGGAATATTCGAACAAATCGATATCCTAGTAACTGTTAACTGTTTATAACCAAATTGCTGACGAAGTAATAAATAATTAATTAATTGTATTTTCTTTGGCTATGGCGGAAAATAAGTATATTTTGGTTCTGTGGAAAGGTGACCCGAAAGAGTATAGTGTTGTGCAAAGCAAAAACGTGAGACAGAATAGGAATAGAATCGAAGTAAAATTTGGGAAGAAATGGTTTGAAGCGGAAATAATAGAAAGTAGTAGTGAGTACTTAAAGTTATTATTTTATTACATAAAATTATGCTGAAACTGGAGCTTTATGCTTTTTGTGGTGAGTATGTACAAGTTACTTGGTTTAATATGGTATCTTCTGCATCGTATAAAAAATAACAATTATATTATTATTTGGGGACATTATCCGTATAAAAATATTCACTCTGCCCTACGAACTAGCAAATGACTCGACAATTGCTTCGCTGTCGCGATTCACCCGAGAATACCGAATCGCAGCCCGCTCTAATGTACCGATACGACGGTTGCCCCGAGGAAAGCCTGTGATGAAAACGTTAAATACTGCGCGTGGCCGCAAGAACTGCGCACCATGTCGCAATAATGGCGCAATCCGGCGACTGCTAGTGTTCGCGCGCGAGCGAGAGAGAGAGAGAGAGCGAAGGGGCTCACCGTAGTTGAGGCTGTTAATACTGTTGTTGCTAAGCTGTTGCTGAGTTTTTGTTGCTGAGCTGCGGCACTCAGGTCCAGTTGCCCTCTCAGATGTATCACCGACGATACTTCGTCGTCGTCGTACACAAATCTTGTGTTGTTCGCTTGTTGCTGCGGGATGAGTCTGCTTGCCACTACCGCCGGATGGAGAAGAACATCTCCGCTCTCTCAAGCTCGTGAGCGAGCATTCCCCGTTATATACTTTATAACTTAGATGTATATGAGATCAAACCCGATTTATTTGCTATTAGACTCGATTATCACAAAGCAAGTCGACGCCAGAGAGTGCGCGGTGACGGGATTTAAAGTCAATTATAAGAGATAATCAGCGAGCACTTTTCTTTTCCAACTTAAATTTTATTTCGGCAAACAAAACATTTTGTTTCTCGTTTTCATTAAAATCGCGTGACAATTATATTAATCTTGGAGTCGAGTCTTTATCATCATATTCGGATTTCCGTGGCGCATTAATTCGCAAACATTGCTAATTTACAGACATTATCAAAACCCCGTATCGGAAAGGCGATTTGATGCTTACATGGCATGGAGATGTTGACTCCTCTGTTACCCAAGTTAATCGGGTTCGCTGCGTTTCTGGCGATGATGCGATGTTTAAGATGTTGATAAGGAAAACGGTCTTCGTCCGATGTACGTCTTTTGACATAGCTTGCCAATAGTAATACCGTTTCAGATAGCATGTTATTTTATAAATACCGGAGTGTTCTAGTTGCAAATGCCCTATCTCTATTAAATCTTTTTCTAATTCGTTTGGGACTATTATGCGCCAACAGTTGTTTTTATTCTCTTTTATAAGTGGTTTGACATTGTACTCGTTGTATAACTGCAAACAGTTATTTCCATTTCCTTTACTTTCTATTATCTCTAGAATCTTTTGATGGGCAACATCATTTTTTTGCATTTTGCCGATGATTTTTATGATTAGTTTGCTGTAATTATATAGCGATGAAATAACGATTGTTTCCTTGGTGTGTTTATGTAATGTAATTTTACGTCGGGGTTTCTACTAAAAAAATCAACTATTGTGTTGTCCTTTCCCCGGGAATGTACAATTATGTATGTAAATTGTTGAAGGCAAAGCGACTACCTGATCAAACGAGAAACGTGAAAAATCGTAGAATTCAAAAATTCCAATGATTTGTGATCGGTCACGATTTCAAAGTTCTGTCCGATCAGATACATACTAAATTTTAATATACTGTAAATGATTGCTACAAGCTGCAGCTCTGTGGTCGTCCACCTTGTTTTTGTATCTGTCAAATATCTGCTCGCGAGGGAAACTATGCATCTATCCCCGTTTTCGTCAATCTGAAAAAAGATTTCCAACTACACATTCGGCATGACATGACTCAAACAACCGGCGTTATAAAGTTTTGCTTGAAAACGTCAAATGCGATGGTATGCTCTTTTATACAAAACCAGCCACTATCATCCTTCAATAGATCACGAAAAGGGGTAATAAAGTCGTTATATCTTATCGCATAACGTCTGTAGTAGTTGCATACGCCAAAAATATGTTGCAGCCGTTGTTTGTTTCTTGGAATTAAAAAATTTACTATTACCTGAATACGATCCGGGTTAGCTTTGATCCCGTGAAATCATAAAACGAAACTGAGAAAAAGGATTTTGCTTAATAAGAATTGACATTTTTTTAAATTAATAGTCAATCCGCTTACCATTAGTTTAGAGAAAATCACTTGCAGGACTAATATTTGATGGTTGAAAGTTTGCGTTCCGATCGCACAGTCATCAACGTATGTGGCTGATTCTTTGTAAATATTTATATCCTTGGGGCTAACAGTGAGTGTTTGCGATGTTCACACTTTTCCGTTTTTGAGGGTGGCATAGTGTAGTCAAACATTACCACCCCTATCCCTGGGCGCCAATAGGTTGACATAGCCCACTGTCTTTCACCCCTTCGCTTTCAAACACTTTGGAGATCCGGAAGTCAAGTTTGCTACGACATTCCTGATACATAATGAGTCGGAGCCTTTTTAATCTAAGGCGGTGACCTCCTCGAGAGGAGGACCTATCTTTTCAAAGTTCGACGCTCAGGGAGAGCGGAACTAAAGGCTTGACCCTCGGTTTGGGCGCGACGGGACTCTAGTTGCCCCAACGTCTGCCGCGTCGGAAGCACGCAGCATACAAATCTTGCGAGATTTGCTTGACCTGGTACCACTACCCCGCAGAGGCCAACCCAAGTTGCGATGTCAGAGGAGAGACTCAGCTAGGACAGCCAGAGGAGATTCCTAAGACGATTAACCAGCTAAGCCTCCCCTCCTGGGCTCTCGTTCCAAACATCCCACCCTCCGTACCTGTATTAAGGGATTGTTCCCATGACTCACAGGTACATCGCTTCGACGTACCATGGCGCGTCTTCCCATTGCGTTTCGGTCATTCCCGCTCAAGCTGGTGGGTATCCGTTATTCGAAAAGAAAGTTGTATCCTGATTTTCGTCTGAGTCTTGGATTCCGCTTTCTATGGAAGGCTTTTATGACTCGCTGATATTGATCTCTGCTCTTTCGATTAATATTTTCTAACTTGGGTCAGGGGCGGGGTTTCACCTAGCCGACAAGACGACTCCCCAGGCAGTTTTAAATATTCGTGCCAGTCATGCCACTCATTCGAATCAATTTCCGAGATCCAGGCTTAAATAAGGCGTTTTAGCGTTCGAAATTAGCGTTCAAATTGTATTTTCTCACACAAAGGTGTCGGGCCTTACTCCTGGAGCTCAAGGCAAAGAACTTTGGGTGGCTGCTATGACCACGGCCACGACTGTTTACCCACAATAATGGCACCTACCGATTGCCAGTCGATAGGGGGTAATTTGTTATCTACCCGAATTAAATTCGGATTGCCGGGACCATTGGTCCTCGGCAACAAGTTCCCGGAGCGGTCTCCCGTCTTCTAAGAAGGCGCGCGGTACCACAATCCCCAGAGATTTCCCCTCAAGTAACTCCCGGATTTTGGCTTTTCTGGGCTCGAGTTGAACTCTTGGAGTGTGGTAGACTCCGCGTTGAATGTTTGAGCGTTTACAGGCCGCACCTCACCACGTGCTTTCATGGTCCGTGTTGTTTATTTTTGTTTGGCCGATTGGTCTTTTGCCCTAGGGGCAAGCGTTGAGTGTTTTGCCTACTGTTTCTTTACTGAGACAGCGTTTTCAGCCGAACCACGTGAAGGTACACACATCCGCACTTGTGATTGCAAGTCCTTGTTCAATACATATTGCATTCACTTCGGGTCGACTAGCATTAGTTGCATGTCGAGGGCAATCGGTAACGCATTTTGTACTTCAGCATTTGCATTTGCATATACCCGTACAGGAAAGAAAAGTTTACGACATCCTCTCCCAAAACAACGAGTTATTTGTTTGAGAAGTCTCCATTCTCTGTTGAGGAAGACAATTACTGTCCGCCGCTTAGACAAAAGATTGTTGCACAAAGTGACCTGGCCAGCCGCGAGGCTGGCCATATGGTGCACTATGTGCATCATCTATGTTTTTGCTAAGCGGACCATAATCGAGCTTCCTGAGAGCGTCGTGATTGCAACCGCCCCTTGGGGCTAACAAGGTCTTTCTGCTCTTTATTAACATAACTCTATACTTTCGGATGTATTTCAAAGATATCGATTATTTTTACTTCTTTAAGTAGCGCCAAGGAAGAAGCGCGAAATCAAGCGCTGCCCACAGTACTAATTCCTAAAAGGACGCGAATTAATTAGTACATTCTACCTTTGAAAACGAACGCTGTAAGGGGACGTGATTGTTCGTCAAGCAGAATCTGCCTATAGCCCATTGTCATATCTACCTTCAAGAAAAATTTACATCTGTGAAAAAAAAAAATTGCATTTTGTCATCTACGATAGGTTGGGCCTCATGATCAGCTTCTATGTATTTGTTCAGATTTTAAGTGTCAAGACGGATTCGCACTGTGCCATCGTCCTTGGGAACGATTCGGAGCGGATTGCAGTATGGACTTACTGCTGGTTCGATAATTTTAGCTTCCATCATTTTGTTTAGGCCCGCCTCGACTTTAGCACGCAGAGCATACTACACAGGATACTTTTACTTTAATGTAGGATTTTGATTTTTTTATCTCAGTTTGTGTGTAATTATTTACGCATCCAGGTTTGTCGGAAAACAGATACTCAAACTGTCTTAACATGGTGAAAAAAATCTGTTTTTGTCTTTCGTCAATATTTGAAAAATTTTTCGCGACTGAATCAAGTTGTCAAGAAAGGCTGGTTCGCTCTTCACTTTTCCGCGTGCATGCATTTATTCCAACTTTATTTGTATTCATTATCCTGTCTATTTCATTTATATATTTATCAAGTTCAATTGCTTTATTTCCTTGGATAATTCACCATTATGCTCTTCATTATTTATATCATTTAGTTGCAAAGTTTCATCCTTTTCACTTCTTTCTTTTTCTAATATTTTTTCATTTTCGATGATTTCTCTATCGCAAATAATTTTGTATATGCGTGTTTTATCTTTTTCCTTTATTATGCATAGTCTCTCTGACACGCCCGGTTCAAACAAAGTTGACGAATTTGGTAATGTTTTATTTTTTATGTGTATTGACATATGCCAGCAATTTATGAGCAAGCCTATCGACGTGTGAATATTATTTTCTAATATGATTTAACTTGTTAAGAATGCTCAACCAAAAAGATAAATTCATAAATGGATGAATTGGATTTTCAGTTGTGTTTGCTTTTTTATTGTAGTTTATTTCTTTGCTAAAGCCACTGAAACTTGTATGCCTGTTACTGGAAGCTCTAAACATTTTCTTATAAAATTCTCCAGAAATAACGCTGATTTGACTCCCCGTATCGATAAGCGACCATACCGATATTTCATTTACTTTGCACAATAAGTACGGTGAAGGTAGTATTGTTTTTTTCGGCGTTCCATCACAGGGGTCCTTATCGTTCATTCCCATATGTATTTCGGAAACAACATCATTGTGAAATTGAGGCGCTGACGGACCGCACCTCAACGCGCGTATTTTGCGTTTAAATTATTTTGGACATTACTGGTTGTGTGATGATTTGTATTGTTATGTATTGGAGGCGAAAAACGAGTGCTGGGTATTAGTGAAGATAATGGCTGTGCGTTAATTGAACTGATGGATCTAGCTAGCTTGTATACGTTTGAGTCGGATAGTTATGGCTTAGGGGGATCTGATTAAAAACGTTTTCATTCGACAAATTTCGATGATAAAAGTTTCGATTGTATGAACCATGTGGCCTACCACGTGTCCAAAGTCTGTTATAATTTTGTCTACCTCTATAATTTGAATTATAATGCCTTTTTAATGATAAACTGGCTAAAATTTGAATATTTTCTTGGTTATTATATCCACGTCTATCTTGCCCGAATTCATAGTTTCTTATTCTTTCTGTAAACAAATTATCTAAATTTATTATTGACTTTATTAGATCATTTGAATTATTGCAGTCGATAAGAACTAAACTTCTTCTGACTGATATAGGGAGTTGCCTGATTATAGTTATATTCTTTTCTTATAACGTCCATACCGGCCTTAGGAAATTAGCTTGTTTCAATTGTCTATAGTAAAATGTTTGTAAATGTGTATCCTCTCTACTATTAAATCTTGTGCTCGGCAATTAATTTTTGAAATCGATTTGAATGCTTGTATTATCAAATTCGTCGTAAAAGCTATTTGAAAAATGTTCGTATGAGTTGAAAGGAAAATATAAATCGTACCAATGTCTATCCTTTCCGTGCAAAGCAATGGTGAAATGATAGAAAACGCTCTAAAGTGACTTTCCCCGTTACAAAGTGAATATTATTTCTTGTACACTAATAACTGAACGTGCTAGTTCGGGGGCGGAGTAAATATTTTTATGTATTAATGGCGCCGAAGAAAATGCAATTGTTATTTCGAAAGTACCACTTCAGTACATTAATATTATTTAATTAAATCAACGTTAACATTATATTTTTTACATAGATAATTAGAAATATCTGGAGAGTCTCGAGGTATTTACAGATGGGACTACAGAATCCAGTTACCAAGGTTCGTAAACATGTAGTTAAATTTATACAATTGAATAATTGGATTTTTGGTGTAAAGTAGGAAAAAGAAAAGGAAAGAAAGAAGAGATAAACAAGAAGAGCGAAGGAGAAGAACTGGAAGAAGAGATGAAAGTAGAAGTAGACGGAGAAGTAATCGAAGAACTAAGAGAAGACATGGAAGGAGGAGAAAGCAAAGGAAATGGAGGGGAAGAAGGAGTAATGGGAGATGAAATAGTGAAAAAAGGGAAAAGACGAGGAAGAAGATAGTGAAGAAAAAAGAGAAGGAAGGAAAGGAATGAAAGGGAAAAAAGGAGGCAAAAATAAAAATGAAGACGTGAAAGAAAGAAAGAATATGAAAGGATCAGAATATCATGATGAAAATAGAGGTTTGAATCGTATTTTGAGACGAGAGTTTGCGAGTTGCGAACCAAAGGCTGGCAACGTATGTATGAATATACATATACGCATACACTTAAACAAAAACTCACCCAATCATAAACGATTATAGTCCTATTACATTGAAAATTACTATATTTCTATTACTATATTCAGATACGATTAACGCAAAGCCTAGAAATTTACGTTTCGAAGATGGAAATTGAAGAAATTAAGGCAAAGTTTATGAAAAATAGCCACCGTATGGTCAGCAAACTGATGAATTCCTTGATAAAACGAAAATATTTAATTAAGATGACGCCAACTGGCAAAGGAGATAGTGAACCAATCCCAACGTCGATATTCGAAGGAGTTCTTGGTAAGCACTCATACCACTTATCATAATTTATTGTATTCAATTAAATGAAATCCGAAATGAAATCTGAAAATGTTATATTCTTCTAGAGTTTGTAAATGGCGTAGTCGAAGAGGACCAGAGAATTTCAAGAAATAGATACAGGATCCTGCTCACTAAATTTTGCAATAACTTGCGATATCGTTAGAATTAAAAATATGTAATAATTAAATTAGTAAATTTATGTTCTTGTTTTATTATAAGAAAAACTCTACAGCGTTTGGATAATTTATTATTCCTGTAATTAGTCCTAGTGATATTCTCAAAAAAGTCACCAACAAAATCAACTGAAAAGTTCTCAATAAAGTCCGCGGAAAACTCCTGAAAAAAATTCTCTAAAGAGTCCTCGAATTAGTCCTCAAATAAATCTTGAAATAAGTCCTCAAAAAAGTCCACAATAAAGTCGTCAATAAAATCGTAAATAAAGCCCTCAAAAAATACTCAAAAAAGTCCTCATCAACGTCTTCAAAAATGTTCTCGAATTAGTCCTCGTAAAATTCTCAAAAAAGTCCTCAAAATAGTCCTCAAAAAAGTCCTCAAATAAGTTCTAAAATAAGTCCTAAAAAAAATCCTCAAAAAAGTCCTCAAATTAGTCCTCGAAAAAGTCCGTAAGAAAGGCTTCGAATTAGTCTTCGTAAAATTCTCAGAAAAGTCCTAAAAAATAGTCCTCAAAAATAGTCCTCAAAAATAGTGCTCGAAAAAGACATCAAAAATGTCCGTAAGAATGGCGTTAAAATAGTCGTCAAAAAAATCCTCGAGAAAGTCCTCAATTTAGTCTTCGAAAGAGTCCCCAGAAAAGTCCTCAAAAAAGTCCTCGAATGACTTCTCGAATTAGAAAATTTGAAACAATCTATCATTATTTTATTCAATATCAATAAACGTGTTTATAATTTTAAATAAATTATTATAAGCTAATACAAACGAAAAAAATTGAATTTACCTTCGTCTATTTCATCTTTTAATCTCAAATTCATGAATTCATTTTCAGCAGTACATAGTTTTTATGAACCAAATGGTCTTTGTCTTCAGATAAATTTTCTATAATTGCAAAAATAAAGTATTTTATTATGAATTTATTAAAAATATTTGCAACTTATGTCTCAAATGACTATTCGATTCGCGTATTAGCCTGTTTACTGCGTATAAAATTTACTCCAAGTCATTGCCCTAAACAATTACTGGTTCAATAATTAAATATTTTTACATTCATATTTATCTCGCTTATTGTAGAAATCATCAAAATTGAATGAAAATAAGAAAGGACCCAACAAGGATATAATTGGAATGGTTTTCTATAAGGCTTTTCGTGATTATAAAGGTTGACTGAAAAGATCATAACTCGCGTTTTAGCTAATAGAAAAGTGAAGAAAAGAAAAGTAAAAGTAATTTAATTTTGATTTGTATTTATTCTTTGACTTACTTATAAATGGTTCGAAATATGGCCTAGGCTGTTCTTGCTCTAAGACCCTTGATGAAAAGTATAACTGACTCACTAACCGAACTAAACTGCAACTGTAACTGCACTACTAATCAAATTGAATTGAATTGTACTGCTTATTAATCCGAAAATTTAATTGATCTCTTTTATACGCAAGGACTTAAAGCCTCTTCCTTGGCCCTTCAACGCCCAAAAAGCTGATCTGCCTGCATTATGAAAAAACTCGACTTTTATAGACAAAGGCAAGAAGCCCCTTCCTCAGGCCCTCACGCCCTAAACAAATTGTCTAATTGGAGGAAAAGAAATTACTTACTCTCTTTTTCTCCGTCCTCCTCACACTTTTCATCTTAAATATAAATTCGACTTTAAAAGAGAAAGAACAACTAATGCAAGTGTTCTTTTAGACCCAAGAGTATTTCTCGACGACTAAGAATACCTCTGGAGCCAGTCTCGACAACAGAAAAGACCTCTAGAGTACCTCTCGACGACTGAAAAAACCGCTGCAGTATTTCTTGAACCTTTCGACGACTGAAAATACCTCGTCACATTCATCGAAGACGTCCTCCTGCATAATAAGACTATAGCAAGTTGAACTTCTTCATTACTATTTTTAGTTGCAAAACATATGTTATGTGTATCCTAATAGACACACATGTTGTTAGTGTCTTTCTAGCAAACGAGCGACACTATAACTCGATGTGGTGTATTGCTGCATACATGAGACCCCGCTCACTTAACGCTCGCTAGTTAATTATTAAATATATTTTAATCGTATAAGTATATTTATGAAAAAAAATCAAATAACTGGAATATATATATATGTATATAGGGGTTCTTTATAAAGTTCGAATTAAAGTTTACTCGGAAATTTTAGCAGCTTGGAACCGAGCTTGTCGAAATATCGTAGACGTACGGATTATCCCGTACACATGCATATCATGTTATCCGGGGACGTGCTTAATTTCTAAATACTTAGTCAGCGTAGGCTATAACGCTATGTAATTGAGAAGATCGCGTTACTCTGGCGCGACCGGTATTTATGATAATAAACGGAAAGAGTCGCGAAAGCAAAATACCGAAGCCAATATAATTAAAAATTTAACGAACGCATACACGTCTACATATATACATATGTATATATATATATATATATATATATATATATGTAGTTATACACAAAATGAATATGCGGAAATTTGCCAAATGGTAATTAATCCAAATATTGTTATCATTATAGAAAAAAATAGGTAAGAAGAAAATAAGTTTACACTAATGAACCTTGAGTTACTTACTTGTTAGAAGTTTATTTACTATTATTATTAGTAGGTTTGTCCTCGAAATTATATAGTTATAATTGTGTATATTGTCAAAATATTCGTCCAGTAATATATAATCCTTTTATTTTTTTTTTTGCTGGTCCTTATAATAACTGTTATCCTTGTACAAGTAATTATGCTGTAATCGATCTGAACGTACGCCGTATACGTATATATATATATATATATATATATATATATATATATATATATATATATATATATATATATGTATATGTGTGTATTTTATAATAATGCGTTAATAGCTGATAGCAAGGATATGAATATACTGATTTGATGAATTTAACAATAAATAAAAACTGATTGACAAAAAAAAAAAATCTGAGATCAAAACTATATGAAAGCAACTGAATAAAAACTGTATGTAAATCTGAATGGAATACGTCTGCTCGTGATTAGCTCTGGCGCTAGACTGCCTTTGTCAGGCGTGGGCGATACAGTCATCCCACGCGAGAGTGTTACTACCGTCATCGCATTACTACGCGGCCGCCGAACTGCCTACGCGTGCTTAACGTGTACAATTAATACGCGCGGCGCGATTATACATAATACTAGTACATATAAGTTTTACATTACATATATCAGGATGAATTTTTTAAAAGTTCTCACTTAACATCCTCCCCCCTTAGAATGATTACCGTCCTCGGGAATTATATGTCCAATGAGAATGAGTAAACATGAATGATTAAGGATGACGAAAAAGGGTAATATATGTACTATTAAAATGGTTACTATTCGTGTTATATCATTATTTATTATTATATATTTTTTTTATAAAAGTAGGAGAAAAGAAGAGGGAAAAAAAAGGTTTCTAAGGATTGGTGAGGTTAAAGGTTGGTAGTGTTTATGGGCACCGCTGCCAACTCGTCCAACATGTCTTCTAGGATGGTGGTGAATACTAAGTTTTGTCCCACGGATTCTTCGGACTGTTCCGGTTCCACCCAGTCCTCATATTGACATTGACGTAGGTGGAGGTGGAAGCTACGTTTTTCGAAGGACTTGTCACATAGCCAGTGTTTCTTCCAATCCTTACCTATTTGCTTGTTGCATAGGTTTTTATGGGCTTCGAAATCTCTCTTCATGACAATGCCTTTGCATTGTGCATGAAAGACATGCTGATTCTTGTTGTGTAGAGACAGGGGTACAATTCTCTCCAGTTCGTTCAATTTGGCCCCATATACCCTATGGTATAGTCGGACAGCCTCAGCAGCAGAACCTTTGGACACAAATCGCACACTGCAAGTCAAATGGAAGTGCGAACCATATGTCGTGATAGGTGTGAAATACATATAGTCCAGAGTCCCACAGAGTGCCAAGTCTTTGAATACTTGTTACCGCGAACAGTACATCGGGATTCGGAGGAATACCCGATGTCCAAATTCGTTTTCTCTGATCACAACTCTGGAAGAGTTGGGATTTAAGGACTGGATACTATCATTCAGGTAGTTGTTTAAGGCCGAATGATAGTCCGCGTGGGCGCAGTAGCGTATACGTAGGGACTTGTGTCCATCCAGTCGAGACTCTAATTGATGCAGTTGTTCGATAGGCCCATAAGTTAGAAGGTTTTGGACTACATCAGATTCCGCGGTAGTCCAAGGGAAAGTAATCACTAAGGTGTTTTCTTCTTGATGGTAGGGTGCTACTGTGACCCCTTTTATTAAGGCGTTCATCCTATTGGGCGTTGACATGATTATGTCCTGTAAGATTATGTCCATTTATAAGAAAATAATAGTAGGATAAGGATATACAAGGGAGACATTAGTAAGAGTTTTAAAGAGAGTATATGAATGAATGAAGTTGTGAGTGATAAAGACAGTCTGTGAAGTCCGATTATATGATTATTGTCCTTTTACCCATTTTACATACTAAAATTTAAGGTAAAATAATGCAGGTTTTGATAAATGAAGATGTTCGTAACATTACGAAGCTATATAAAATTGTATATATAAAATAGTACATGTAAGAGAGGAGTAAAAACAAAATAAAAAAAATAAAAAAAAATATTTTTCTTATGACGCAGCTGTATCTTCTAAGTATTTTTCATCTTCCGAGTTGACCTCAGTCTCGATTTCTCCGTCAGTCATTTCCAAGTCTTGTTCGATGACCGTTCTTTGTGGACGGTCATATTCTGGATTTGGTTTCTTCCTGTATATTTCAGTAACGTCCATTCCATGTCCTATTCGTGATTCGGTTAGTGTATTAGAGGAGCCGGCGGCTCCGGTGTTTGTTATTTGTACCAATAGATTTGGCATGTATCTAGGTTTCTCCGACAGTCGTTCGAGTGAGTTTGATGTACGCCGTTTTTTGCTAACTTCACGTCGTTCGTTGTTAAATGCAGAATTATTTTTGCTCAACCGCAATGTCCTCTGGTATTGCCACTTGCAAGTATAGAAGTGTTCATCTTCTCGTTTTGCATCGATATAATCGTCACATAACCAGCATAATATGGTTCGCTTCGCTTCTTGTTCACGGTCTTTAGCGTATTGCGCACCATACTCAGGGTTACTGAGTTGTAAAGCTCTGGTTGCATCCTTCTCATCACGGTATTGTACATAACCCAATGAAAGTCGTCCTCTATGGTCCCTTACTACTCTATGATATAGTAGTCGTCCAAATTCGGCAAAATGTTCGAAAAATTGAATTTCCCTATTTTGTTCCGGGACCGTCCAAGGTAGTCTACAAAATAATCTTTTTTTATTAACGGGTGTCTTTGGTTTTATTATTATACTTTTGTATATTCGAGATCTCAAGTCAGCTGAATATACGGCTTCCTTTCGGGAGGTTCCGGTAATGCCTTGCGCCAGCTTTCTAGCCTTTTCAGCCTGTCTGGTGTCTTGGTATCGGCACAGTGCCAATTTCGTATCCGGTCCTGATGTACTTTCTATGGAGTGGAATTCTATAATCGTCCCTACAGATTCCAATTTTATGAGTAAGTCGCTCAATTTTATGTCGGTCGAATACAAGAATCTAATGCCTCTTGGATCTTCAATACTCGAAGCAAGCTGATTATTCATTATGTCCAAGAAGAAAGCTAGGGCTAAAAAAAATATACGGGTCCGTCCATACTGTTTCCATACACGAGATAAAGTCCGGTACTAATGGTCCCAATTGTGTTAGTCAGTAGTTTAGGTTGTTACAGGGCTTTGTTTCGGAAGTCCCGATTTCATCTCTTGGTTGGTTAAGGGAAAGGGAATTTCGGGGTCGGGTAACATATTAGTAAGATTATGTCGAGTGACGTTAGTTGTTTCTGGCGTATTGGTGAAGGTAATCACAGTAGCAGGGTTCTGTTTTGTGTCCAATTCATTAGTTTTCTTAGTATAGTTAGTACACGTTTCCCATTTCTTTGTTTTCCAACATTTATAAGTTAGCAAGAGTGTAGCAGTTAAGAATATAACTCCATTCACTCCCAACCCTCCGTAGATTAGATTCGAATGATAGGATGTAACTCGTTTATGCTCGCCTACTATTTCCATTTTGTCCATTATTTCGGTTAGTGTTCTTTCTTTATTTTTCCAGCCGACCAATTGAGGTGCCCATTTTATCGTTTCTTGTCGTTTAGGTGATGTTATTTGGAGGTTATCGGGGGATTCATTTAGTATAGGGTAAAAGAAGGATACATTGAGGGTGAGGTCCGGTTTGTAGATATATTGCTCTGTAGCACTTCTATCTATTTCGGTCATTAACGTTGCGTCAGTTGTGTGTCCTATACATCCTGGCGCTAATCTAATAATACCAATGCCCTCCATACGGACAGGTTCATCTTTATGACCCGGACAACTGATACGTAAGTTGTCGGGTTTTATCGCTGAAAACAACCAGGATCCGTCAGATTCGATGTAATTCCACTGCGTCGTTCGTTGTGTCCTAATTACTAAGTCACAATTATAGATTTCCTTTTGCGACGGTTGTAATAGCATTCGGACTTCACAATCCTGGTTGAGGTTAATGTCCAGTAGCGGCGCCTTGGTCGAGCAAATAAATGCATAATGTGTACTTATACATTTTTTTAGATTGGTATAATCCAAACGCATATATTGTTTTAGGTCATTGTTCAGGGCCAGATATGGGTATTTGTATCTTATATAGGCTGAATTTCCTGTAGGCGTGTATGATTGCGGGACTAATATGGAATGCAACCTGTAAAGGTTATATGAGTTTCTGTCCACTAAGGGCAGATGCAAAACTATGAATGTCCGTCCTGATTTGTGAATTGCATCTACCTTAGAAATTTTTACAATCTCTTCTATTCTTAAATATTCTGAAGGTATCGGAAAATCCAAGTCATGATATGCGTGTTTGATATCAGAGGTTATTTGGTGTAGTACGTCGGCGGTAAGCAGGTCTGGGTGTATTCTACCCTCTCTGACATTATGTAATATGTCCAATAGTCTCCTGGATTCATCAATACAATGATCTAAACGCGCCTCTAGTGCTCTTCCGTAAGAATACAAGAGCATAATGTAGTCCCATTGCTTTCGGTCGTCCTCTACTTTATTTAGTACATCCGTAACTTGCGATTCTAGGCGTGTTATAATCTCGCTATGTTTGTCCATCATAGTATATAATTTGTCCATGCCGGTTAATATTACATGAGTTTTCTTTTCTACTAGGTTTGCCATAGTTTTCTGGTCTGCAAATAGCCGATCTATGTTTTTATTTATCTCATTAGTTTCGTCTTCTGTTACTAGTCCAAATAAGCTATGGCTAAGCGTACCAATGCCTCCAAAAGGCGTTAGACGTTTAGTTCTTATACTATGTGGGCTCCTTATTTTGGGCGGAGCAACACCGTCCATTGTTTTAGAAGCATAAATGACGTCTTCGTGCAAACTATTTAAAGTTTTCATTTTTAGGTCCAGTACTTGTTCTCCCAACGTATTGGCACAGGTCGCCATGTGTAGATGAATAACACATTTGTCCTAAAATGAGCGGAAATCTACCGATTGTCGCGACTGTGTTACTAAATAAGCTATATCGAGAGCTATATAAACTTTCCAATCAGCTCTTTTCATTTTAATCTGACTCAATTGTTCATAGTACAGTCCAGGATTATTGTCTAATTTTTCTATTGTATATGTTTCCTGTCCTTTTGTCCATAAGAAAGGTAGAAATAGCAACGACAGTAGATAGAATTGAATACACATATCGGTTAGTGCAAAAGAGGAAAAAAAAAAAAAAAAATATAGTAGGATAGTCCTGAAAATATATGTAATCACATGTAAAGAACGAAAACAAAAATACAGATTCGTCATAGAAGGGGAAAAGAAAGAAAAATTAAATAGGAGCAAAAAGAAGAGAAGAAAGGAATTTCAACATGTATAATAATGCGACTAATAGTGATTAATAAATACATAATAAAATTAAAACAAAATATATATACTATAGTTTTAATTTAAGCTTGTCTACATGCTTTCTAATTCTTTTACCATTTGGCAATTCCAAAATAACATTTTTGTGTCCTAGTATTTCAATAATTTTAAGAGGGTTCTTATAGTAACTATCTGCCTTGCCTACGCGGGGCTCGTTTAAGACCCAGGCATAATCGCCTTTCTTACCCTTAAACATGTTTATTTTACTGTCATATCGTTTTTTAGATCGTACTTTCGCAGTTATTTGGTTCGTACCGGCAGCTAATTTTAGTTCCGATAATCTATTAACGAGGTCTATTAAGTACTGATTATAAGTACGCAGTTTTTCTTCTCGCGGTATCATCATTGGGAATCGAGCTATTCGTCCGTATACAAGTTCATGAGGCGTATAGCCCGTTGCAGCATGAACGCTGGTATTATAAGTAAAGACTGCGAATGGAACCAACCTGTCCCAATCATCGAAATTTTCTGAATAAGTCCTCATAAAGTCCATAAGAGGGGCATGGCTACGTTCCAATGACCCGTTCGTTTGAGGCCTATATGCGGACGTAGTAAGGTGATTTACCTTAAAGAGGTGTAACAAAGATTCAACTATATCCGACAAGAAGCTCGTCCCTCGATCTGAGAGAATAGCCCTAGGGGCTCCGAATTGACATATCAGATGTCTAGCGAGCGCGTCGGCTATAGTAGTCGCCTTTAAATCCTTTATGGGTACAATGATTACGTATTTCGTTAGGTGGCATTGCATTGTCAATAAATGACAATTACCACGAGGTGTCGTCCTCAGCTTGCCTACCGTGTCTATTGAGACCTTGTCAAAAGCTTCTATAGGAGTATCGGTGACAATCATCGGTTCATGGGTTTTATGTCTGTCTATTTTCTTTTCTAGACATTTCGGACATTTCCTAACATAGTCCAGTACATCATTTCTCATGCCCTGCCAGTAATATCGGGCCCTTATTTTCTGATAAGTTTGGTTTACTCCCTTATGACCTCCTATTAAACTATCATGTAACGTTTTAATGATATTTGTTCTCTCTTCTTTGGGAGGCAAAGTCGTTTTCCCGTAACATACGGTAACCGTTATCGGACTACCTTCAAAGGCTCCGATCAATAGTTTCATTAACAAACCTGGTCCCAAATCATCTGCGTAATCACCTTTCCTAGATATACGGAAGCTATTAACCTTATCACGAATTAAGAGCTTCTTTAAATTAGCCAATCCGACCTTAATAGTTTCTACGCTCGTTGAGTTATAATATTTGTCCTTTACCACTACGGAGTATATCTTATGTTTTTTATAATTTGTCGTCAAAATTTGTCCAATCTTAGGTTTTTTATTTTTCATATTACGTAGGTCAATGGCGCCTATCTCGCTTAATAATCTGGCTATTGCCGTAGTATTATCACAATCCCGTGAAATCAGATGTACTATGTTGTCTCTCTGGTAAGTTAAGCATTGTTGAGAGTTTCTCACATTATTTTGCAAAACGAAATACCCAGGACCCAAAAGGGTTTCGCTATCTTCTGTATTTGAGGAACTAGGATTTTTATAATCACTAGATCTTTTATACTGACTTATGGGTCCCTTTGCGTTAGGCAGGATGAAAAAGAAGTCATCATCTATGGGAGCCTTCGAAAAATTCAATTCGACCGGGGATTGTGTAGTCTCGGTATTTACACTTTCCTTTTCTTCCGGTATTTCTTCGAGTCCCTTAAATTTAATACCCGTTTGTCCCTTATTTAATGGGGTACTTCGGCTTTTAGGTTCACCAATTTTCACATTAGGTGTCACCGATAGTTCTCGTCTCTGCAAAGGGATTAGCTCATCCCTTTCGTTAGATTTTTCACGTTCACTGATATGAACAGAGTCGTTGTCTGACGTTATTGTATCGCTCTGAAGTTCAGAATTTCTTTGTTCTATTTCGGATTCCACGGCATGTTGCGACAATTCCACTAATTTTTTTATTCTTCTTTCCATTTCTTCGTCCGAGTTTTCGTCACTGTATGGATCCATTTCTCCTAGCACATTCTGTAATTCAGGATCTACTTCGTCCCCATCAGAGAAGTGGCTAATTTCGTACGATTCTAAATCTCTATTGTCCCAATAAAACGTCACGTCTTCGGCACTACGATGTCGTCTCAAACTCTCCTCGAACCTAGCACACGATTCTGCAAGTTCATTTTGAGTTAGGTTGGTCACGAATTCCTTTTCGGTAGAATCGTGTTTATTGTCAAAGACGTCGTCGTCATTAGTACTGTCAGTGTTATTACTCGTTTGAGGGCCGGTCACTTCAATATCCAACGATCCATCACTTTCGTCAGATTGCGACGTTTGTTGTGTACTCGATTCAGTATTTTCAACTAATGTTTTGTCCTGTATATTTTGAGCTGAATCTTCTAACTTTTCGGTTTTCTCCTGTTCCCTTAATCCAGTACGAGTAAAATCTGGAATCGGGGGTTCGCTTTCAGAACTCCCTTGTTTGCGTGTGTTAACGTCTGTTTCGTCTATACCCGTCGACGACATCATAGATCTCTGAAAAAATGTCGGGCTTTTAGTAGCGATCCTATCGGTTTCTACACTAGATTCGTCCGTTAGAGCCTCATAAGATCCTGCGGTGTCAACCTGACTCTGGATTTCTTGGACTCTCGGATGTTTTTTTATTTCAGGCGTATCTTTCCTCACCAGCGGCCTCCGGGAAATGTCAGTCCTAATTCCGCTTTCTCGGTTAGTTGAGGCATTACTCGAATTTTGACCTTGCGGTATCTTCGGTCTAGTTCCCGAAGCTCGTGTCGTAGGATTCCTTTTATCCGTAGGCAATTTAGTCCCTGCCTTTGACCTTTGACCGGATGTACTAGGCTGTGGGTCGGCGGCAGTCGTCAATGGAGCAGGATTCTTACTCCTCGTTCTCCCAGCTATCACACTATGTTCCAACTCTGGCTTTTGTTTGTTGGTTTTAGAGCCTAAAGGTCTACCTATCGGTCTAGGTTCGCCAGCAATCGAGTTTGCTCGTTTGCGCATTCTTTTCTTTTCTTCCTCTAACTTTTCTTTAGCGGCCTCTTGTTCTTTTGATTTGTCTTTCCACTTCTTGAACATCATTACCTGTATATTAGGTATATTGTCATTGAGATCCTGTTCGCACTTTTCTTTCTCTTTTAAATACTCGTTCAGGTCCACTGGGTTGCGGGAAAGTGAATCGGCATTGCAGTTCAATTTACCGGGTTTAAATTTGAAGGTGTATTGAAAATCGGTGAACTTGAACATCCACCTCATCAATCTTTGTCCCGGGTCTTTACGGTTGTGCATATAATTCAATGGCTCGTGGTCGGCTATTAGGGTGAATTTCTTGCACATCAGGTATGGGCGGAATTGATTCATGGCATATAAACACGAAATGCATTCCTTTTCTGTCGTCGTATAATTTCTTTCTGATTTGTTTAATAATCTCGATAGATATGCCACCGGGCGCTCCACACCATCTACTTCCTGCGATAGGATAGCCCCTACAGCATAGTCCGAAGCATCGGTAGTCAAAGTGAAAGGTTTCTCGAAATCGGGGAATGTCAGTATGGGAGCTTTACATAGGAGTTCTTTTAGTGTATTGAAAGCTTCTTCTTGTTCGGGCCCCCATTCGTATTCTCTGTCCTTTTTAGTTAGGTCACTCAGTGGTTTCGCTATTTTCGAGTAATCTTTAATAAAACGTCGATAGTAGCCTGATAGTCCCAAAAAGGATCGGATACTTTTTACACCGGTTGGGCGTGGAAAGTCCATGACCGCAGAGACCAGTTTTGGGTCCGGTTCCACGCCTCGTTTGCTAATTATATGTCCTAGGAATTTGACTTCTGTACGCAAGAATTCTACTTTGTCCGGCTGTAGGACCAGTCCTGCATTAGACAATCTTTCGAATAGTTTTCTGACCTTTCTCTCGTGATCATCCAAGTCCTTTGCATAAACTATTATATCATCGAGATAAACTAGCATCTCGACGTTTAGCAATCCTCTTAGTAAATGATCCATCATTCGTTGAAACGTAGCCGGGGCGTTCACCAAACCCTCGGGCATACGTATATACTGAAAATGTCCACGTAAAGTAGAAAATGCAGTTTTAGCTTTGTCCTCGGCTTTCAAAGGAATTTGTTGGAAGCCATTTGCAAGATCGAATGTTGAAAAATAGGTACAGCCTCCTAGCTAGTCTAAAATATCTGCGATGTTAGGGAGAGGATAAGCGTCTCCAATAGTTCTACTGTTCAATTCACGGAAGTCTATCACAATTCGCCAACGTGGTTTGCCATCGCTTCCAGCTTTCTTCGGTATAATCCATAAAGGAGAATTATAAGGGGAATTTGACTCCTCTATAATTCCATCCTTAAGTCGTTTCGTAATTTGTTCTTCTATAAACTGCTTATGAGCCGGTGGGTGTCGATATTGTTTAGTGTTAATGGGTACATTGTTTTCCAGATGAATTTCATGTTCAATAATACTTGTACATGGTAACGGCTCACCTGGCAGTAAAAATACATTTGGGTATTGTTTTATCAAGCGTTTAATACTTCTGTATTCGTTTGGTGCCAAATGTCCTGTTCTCAATAGTTTAAGTAGCCTCTTATATTTTTGTTTGAGTTGTATTTCAGCATTCCGTGGAGTAGTGCATTCGCTTTCACTTTCCGAAGGCGAACTACCCTCGGGATTTATATGCTCGAATGGCAGTATGATCCTCGGGTCCACTTCTATTGTCACGTCTTTATCAAAATGAGTATTAACAGCCATAATTTTACAAGTTCCATTTTGGTTTGTTACTACTCCTTGTCCCATATATACTCGATCGTCTCCTACGTTGATTCGGGGGAGATAACCTTCCACTAGATTTGTCTGTACCAAGTTTATTTGGATAACTTGGCGCGACCTTGCAGGTATCTTATATTTTATCTTGCTATGGTTGATGTTCACATCATTTACATTAATTTCAGAAGAATCGGTCTCCCCTTCATAAGGAGGTATTTTACCTTCTTTCAGCATTTCTTGGTACTTGATGGGGTACATAGCGATAAGATCGTTACGTAGATTGTTTATTGGAACATTCTCTGGCAGGAACGGCACTGGGTTCATCACATCGCTGTTTAACATTAAGGCATCGTTGTGATAAGATATCACAGCCCTTGTAGTTTTCAGAAATGCTCTTCCCAACATTCCGTCTTCTTGTATTGGAAAATTGTCCCAAACAATATGAAATTTAGTACTTCGTCCATTTATGCTTAGCATAACAGTCCCCAACGTTGGTACTGTATGAGCTGTAATGCCACTAAGCGAAGTAGCTTCCCTCGGATTAAAAGTCGTTGTCCACCTCAGAGTCTTAAATTTAATTATATTTACTGAAGCGCCATTGTCTACCATAAATACTGTCCATTTTTGATTAGTTTCAGGTATACAGAACCTTACTCTCGTCGGCTCATGGATCTCACAATCTCCATCGCCAGATCCCCGATTCGCGGCAATGCAGACGCCTGGTCCTCCATACTGGTAGCCAGGGGTTTCTGTAATACTGTCATTACAGGTGCCGGTGGCATTCCCTCTTTCTGACTCGGCTGGTCTGCCAGTTGTGCCAGAACTGCCTTGGCTTCCTCGATCATTGTTTGTGTCGGTTTTGCGAGGCTCGTCACCTTGATGTCGGGACGAGCCGTTTGCGAGTTTAAAGGCTCAGCATTCGTTGGTTGGTTATACGGCGGATTCGGTCTTAATTCTCGTTGGTATTGTCCAATTTGTTTCAACTGGCCGTTTTATCCTTGGGGCGATCCAAGTCTCGGTTGATCATAACTAATCGTGCCATACCGTCTCCCTGTAGGATACAGATAAGTGTCTGTATCCGGATTGTATAGTCTTCCGTTATTTTGTTCATACGAGCGGCCTTGCGAGTTTTGGAATCTCGGACTCCAATTCCCAGTCTTAGGCTGATATTGCCTCTGTCCTTGAAATCTATTATGCTGAGAGTTACTTCCAGAGTAGCCTCCGTTATTGAAGTACTGATTATTATTGTTTTGATAGTTATTACCGTTCTTTGGATTTTGTTGAAATTGCCTCTGTTGGTACTGGTTCTTTTGGATGTAGAGTTGTTGAAATTCAGCGGGCAATTCTTCGAATTCAATGGGCAACTGTTCTTCTGATTCCAATCCCTGCTCTTGCACATAAGCAACGTCCAAATTTTTGTTGAAACCAGTCCATTTGTTAGCATCAAATTTAGGTTTCATATTATTTCGAGCCTCAATTCTCAAGGCTTTTTTATAAGCATCGCTCAAACAAGTAGGGCATTTGACATCCACTAAGTCCCCTATTTCTTTAGGTAGACCGTTTACAAATATTTTTACTACGGCTGACTTCAATGGTGTCAACATAATCTCGTTAAATTGTGCTCCCAGTTCGTCTTTTAATGCGTGTTCTGCACAATTCAACAATATATTTATTCGGTCATGGAAATCTCCGACAGTATCGCCCTGTTTCATTCTTAACGCATGTAATCTTGCATCGTAATAAGCAAAATCCTTACACGGTGCAAATCTTTCCTTTAAAGCTTTCGTTAATTCTTCCGCAGTATTAACGGTTTTTCCATACAAACAGTCCCTAGCCGGTCCCCTTAATTTTGCTATAACGGCCTTTACATAATTCGGTCTTTGGGCGACAGGTACTGTGGCAGATCCATTTTTTATATCCTGAATAAAATCTTTTAATGGGAGATTCTTTCCGTCGAACTCCGGGATTCCTAACAAGGAGTTTTGTAGAGCAAAACTCGCTGATGCCGATTGCAGCATAACTAGAGTTGCTTGTTGCTGTTCTTGCGCCTGCTGTTGTGCTGCTGCTACCGCCGCAGGGTCCATTTCGTTTTATTAAGTAACGCTAATGTGTCAGTCTTATTCCTGACTTCTACGCTAATCGCATAATATTATCTTCTTATTTCGGAGACGGTATAGTGAGTATATAATAAAATTTTAAAATAATAAAATTAAATATTAAAAATTATAGTATAATTAAATTAATCAATTAAATTAGAATAATTAATTTTTAATTAATTAAATCAATTAATAACTAATTTAATCAATTAAAATCAATTTAAATTAATTAAATTATTTAAATATTAAATATAGTATAAATATATTATTATTATAATCATACGCCCTATTTGGTAAATAATATTTATTTTTTTTTTTTTATATATATATTTTTTTTTATATTAAGTGTTAATAATTAATTAATTAGGAGCGCCAAAACAGCAAAGAAACCACGCTCTGCTACCATTTGTTATGTGTATCCTAATAGACACTCATGTTGTTGGTGTCTTTCTAGCAAACGAGCGACACTATAACTCGATGTGGTGTATTGCTGCATACATGAGACCCCGCTCACTTAACGCTCGCTAGTTAATTATTAAATATATTTTAATCGTATAAGTATATTTATGAAAAAAAATCAAATAACTGGAATATATATACAGGGTGAGTCATTTCAATTTCCCCAGTCTAATAACTTTTGAAACAAGCAAATTACGCAAAAATGTTTCAGACCAAAGTTGTAGGGGTTCAAGGGGGACATCTAGGGGTGACTTTGAAATTGACTTTGAGCTTGACCTTGACGGTTTTCTCAAGGTCATTTCTATTTTTTTAATGGAAACCCCTATTTCTGATCTCAGGATCAGAAAGAGCGGGAAATTTTACGTTCAAGTATCTATTTAGTTTTTTTTCATAAGAACATAACCGAGCGATTAAAACTATGCAAAATGATGCCAGCCGAGGCGAGTCGAATTATAACAAACATTGAGTAGAATTTGATCGAAAGTTGAACCGTACAATTGCCACATATCATGTTTAAACAAAAAATACGAAAGCTACTGCCATCTACTCTCAAGTTTGCAACTCGAATCGCATGCACATCCATAGATCGGATGGGAGCTATGCATACCGCAATATATGCAACCTCGAACATTTATCGTGCAAAGGCACATCAACCTCGAACATTTATCGTGCAAAGGCACACCACCTTCGAATATTTATTGTGCAAAGGCACATCATTGTTGAATTTTTATCGTGCAAAGGCACATCATTGCTGAATGTATATCGTGCAAAGGCACATTCTCATTTAAGCATTTTTAGCGTGTAACATTACACCATTATTTGAACGTTTGAAAAGCCGTGCAAAGACACGCGATCAATTGATAGAGCGAGCAGTATGGTGCGCATAGCTACGCGTATAGTCCAAATGATAAGCTGAAAACGAAAACTGACGCCTTCCACCTCTAGATCCCTTTGAGAGGAAGAAAAGGATGGAGGAGAATAATGCTTTGGTTTCTCGGCTCGTTCGGCAGGCATCATTTAAGTATTAGTCAGAAAGCTATCAGCGAGGCAAGTTGTCTTTTCGTTATTAACTCGATTCAAACACACTTATAATTTCCGATCGTCTAAAGACATTATTTATTTTTACAATTTGATTTCATTTGTTTATTTATAATTAATAAATACTAATAATTTTTTGTCATAATAATAAATTAGATATAATTTTGTAATTGTTCGCGGCATCTGCGCTCCATGTGCGTAGCACGAAAGTAGAGAGTAATAATTTATAACATTTTTTTTGGTTGTTGTAAAAGTGAAAGTTTATTTGGAGATGCGGTCCTTTTTCGCTTAATGCTTTTTTTTTGCGGATGGGGAAACCCTAGAATATGAACATGTGCGGCATTTCCAACCGTGCGCGCGCAATGCAAAAAAAAAGGGTATGGTCGTACAGCAATTGTCGCGCAGGTAAACGTTTGGAGGGAAATTCGGCACTATAACTCTGACATCTCTAATTGGCCCCACGAACAGGCCCAATGCTGGAGAAAATTCTCTGATCCTTCTTCAGAAAGGAGGAAGCAGTCCGTAGTTCTCGAGAAGTCGATCCTTTCACCTCGCATCTCTCTCTCTCTCTCTCTCTCTCTCTCGGCACCTCGTTGCACTCTCTTTCAGTTACCTAGTTGCTCTCTCAGTTAACTTGCTGCTTTCAGTTGTTTACGTGGTTGTGATAGTTTATCGTAATAGCCTTCAGTGGTAACGTGTGTGCTGAATGTGAGTGCGAGTTCCTGGTCTTACATCACGTTCTGTGGACAACAGTTGCGTGCGAGCACAGTGTCGTGCCTTTTATCCTGTGACTTGGCGAACTCACGATCGCAACAAGGGCTACCGGCACCGTGGCCTAGCTGAGGATATGCGTGATATTCTCTGAGGCGTCTCCGACCCTGGGCAGCTCAAACAGCAGCAACTCGGCCCTACAGGGGTAGTATAGTGCGGGCCGTGCCCGTGACCAAGACGTTGGCACTGTGCTGCTCTAGGAGACGACCTTCCTTCTCGTACAAGATGCAATTAGCGCCGTGTGATAAGCGAGTAGTTTTAACTTGAATGGCCATTCACAGTCAAAGCGAGCCTACCGAAATCTATTAATTGTAAATAAGTAGTATACACTACCGTCCTTAAAGATTTGCCATCCCCTTGCTGAAATCATCAAAACTTTAGAGTTTTATGGCTCAGTTTCTATCAGAGCTAGAAAATCTTGCGGGGTCTCATTTGAAAGATCTTGCCAAGACCTTTCAAATGTTGTAAAACATAATTGATTTTATTTGTTTTTTGTACAACTTGTGACGTCATAAACAAATTGTTTTTTTTTTTAATTTTTTCACATCAACTTCGACCCCGATTTATTTATATAACGGATTCTACGACGAAAAAACTGTATAAGCCATTCGATAGAGCTTTCAAAAAGCTACAAAATCCATATTCGGAAAATTTTTTTACCTTTATTTTTTATGAGCTATATGGTGTTTTATACAAAAACAAAGATTTTCAAAAAATGGGATGTATTTTTTGAAAATTTTTAGTAACCTTGCATAAAGTGAATAAAAGTAATAATGAAATTTCCAAAATTTTGAATATTCCAAGAAGAACAGTTGATTATAACATTAAAAAACTCATAACTCAAGGAAATATCAAAAACAAAAAAATTTCAGGAAGGCCTAGGAAAACTACGAGCGCTACTGATAAACACATTTGTAGTACAAGTACACATAATCCAAGACTCACGGCACCCGAACTTGCTGTTGAAACTCAAAAAGCGTATGATGTTAAACTTAGTTTTACTACGATAAAGAGACGACTTCATGAAGATCGACTATACGGTCGAATAGCAATTAAAAAGCCTTTACTAAAACCGATTAATAAAAAGAAACGATTGGCTTGGGCCAGCAAACATAAAATTTGGACCATTGATGATTGGAAAAAAGTTTTGTGGTTTGATGAGAGCAAATTCGAGGTTTTTGGTAGTAAACGCAGATGTTTTGTGCGGAGAAAAAATAAGCATTTAGAGAAAAATATGTGCTTCGGTTAAACATGGTGGCGGCTCAGTAATGGTATGGGGTTGTTTTGGTGATTCTAAGGTTGGTGACCTACTTAAAATTGATGGCAAGTTGAAAAAAGAAGGTTACAAAAAAATTCTTGAAAAAAATGTTTTATCTTCCGGAACAAGAATAATTGGTCGCAAATTTACGTTCCAACAAGATAACGACCTAAAGCATACTTCAAAGTTATGTAAAAGTTATCTTGCTCAATCGTACTCTCCTGATCTTAACCCTATGGAACTGTTGTGGGATGATCTAGATAGAGCTGTAAGGAAGGTAGGACCTACTTTCCAGAAGGATCTTTGGAATATCTTAGAAAATGAGTGGAAAAATATAAGTGCAGAAACTTTAGAGAAACTTGTAGCACGAATGCCTCGAATTTGTAAAGTAGTTATAGCAAACAAAGGTGGACATTTCGATGAAAAAAACGTTTAAATAATTAGTATTGTTTCGTTTTTGTTTCCAACTGAAATTTATATTCAGATTGTGATAATATATTAATTACAAGCGTTATTAGTATTATAAAAAATGAAATTATTATTGAAACGTTGTAATAAATAAATTTTGTAGAAAAATTGTAACCAAATTATGTTAATCTATTCTGAGTAAGTAATAAATTATGGTTCAATAAATGTATCTTGTTATCATTGTTTGTAAGCCCATTCAGTTATAAATACTAGTTACTTACTAATTTTATTAAATATATGTAATTTCAGTTTTTTTTCTAGAAAATTTCAATTCTAAAAAACGTGAAAAAAAAAAGTTTTTTTTTTTTTAAATTCTGAGTGGCGCATTTGATAGCTCTTGCAAAATACTACATTTTTTCTTCTGAGAGTTTTTTCTTTAAAGTTGAAAATAAAAAAAATACATCCCATTTTTTGAAAATCTTTGTTTTTGTATAAAACACCATATAGCTCATAAAAAATAAAGGTAAAAAAATTTTCCGGATATGGATTTTGTAGCTTTTTGAAAGCTCTATCGAATGGCTTATACAGTTTTTCCATCGTAGAACTCGTTATATAAATAAATCGGGGTCGAAGTTGATGTGAAAAAATTAAAAAAAAAAACAATTTGTTTATGACGTCACAAGTTGTACAAAAAACAAATAAAATCAATTATGTTTTACAACATTTGAAAGGTCTTGGCAAGATCTTTCAAATGAGACCCCGCAAGATTTTCTAGCTCTGATAGAAACTGAGCCATAAAACTCTAAAGTTTTGATGATTTCAGCAAGGGGATGGCAAATCTTTATGGACGGTAGTGTAACTCTTTGTACATTTGTACATTTGCTTATATTTAGATGGATTTTCCCTACTTATGACTGGGGTTTTTATGCCGGACAAATACGAGCCTAATTATACTTGATAAAAATATAATAAAATTAAATCCATATCCTTTATTTATTCAATATTCACGCACCATATCCGTATTAATTTTCAAAGAACTTGATATACAGAAGCCTTTCTTATAGGTGATTCGAATTTCTATGTTGATTATATTTAACTTGGAATTTCTACTAAAGAATTGTCCAATTTCTTCAGTTATAATTGTTTTTATTTACACTACTTTTATCGCGAACAAAGCTCGAAAAACAAAATATATACAAGTGCTTGAGTATGCTGATCTGAAATAACACTACACGTTTATAATCTCAAATTTGTTATTATATTACTTTGAAAATTATAATAACTAACTTAGAGACATTCGTTTTCGAATTGTCGTCCTCCGTTTTCAATGCACCACTGCAGCCGGCGTACAAAATTCCGTCTTACTGCAGCTAACAATTCAGGCATTACGCTTTCAAACGCCATTGTTATTTTGTTTTCCAGATCTTCTAAATTTTCTATCTCTGTTCCGTATATACAATCTTTAAAATAACCCCATAAAAAAAATCAAGTGTGTTTAAATCCGGTGATCGTGGAGGCTAATGGATTTCTCCACCTTGACCAATCTATCTGTTCGGAAACATATGGTTCAGCAGATTAATCACTCCAGCAGCTCGATGAGCGGGAGCTCCATCATGTTGATACCATATGTTTTGCCGATCTTCATTAGGTAAATAGCGCGACAATCTAGGAAGCTGATTTTGCCTGGAAACTCATTCCTTCCACCCATACGTAAAAACTGTGGAAAATGAGCCAGATCGGACGAGGAAAAAATGGCAACTTTTGCTAATCATCTAAGCGAAGTGTTCAAACCACATCAACGTATAATCACTGAACAAGAAAAAGAAATCTTACTGGAAAGATCATAATGCACAGGATAACACTCCATCGAAACCAGTTAAACTAAAGGAAGTACTCAAAATCATTAATAACATAAATAATAAAAAAGCCCTCGGTTATGATATCGTTACAGGAAAAATGATTAAAAAACTTCCCACGATAGCAATTCGATATATAACAATAATATTTAATTCATGCTTCCGTCATTGCTATTTACCTTCTCAATGGAAAGTAGCAGAGATTATCTTAATACCTAGACCTGGTAAAAAAAATGAACTTGTGACATCATACAGATCAATTAGTCTACTGCCTGTACTCTGAAAAGTCTATGAAAAAAATATATCAGCAAGAATAAATCAAATCGTAATAGATAGAAAACTTATCCCGGACCACCAATTCGAATTCAGAAGTCATCATTCCACGATCGAACAAGTGAAAAGAATAGTATCAACAGCGAGGAAATCCATAGAAAACAAGCTGTACTATACAGGCATATTTCTCAACATAGGGGGATTTTTTCCCAAATGTTACAGTGATTTACTACAATCTTACCTGCAAGACAGAACATTTCAGGTAAAAATCAATAAAAAAGTATCAACATGGCAAATAATAAAAGCAGGTGTACAACAGGGCAGTGTTTTAGGATCAACGCTATACCTGCTATACACATCGGACCTACCAAAGTCTCCAATTATTCTGACAGTAACATATGCAAACGATACAGCAATATTAACAACACATCAAGAAACAACAATAGCATGGGAAACACTATAAAATTACGTTAATAACTATCTCCAAAACTGGCTAAATACGTGGAAAATAATAGTAAACGAGAGTAAATCAATTCACACCACATTTACTCTCCGTAAAAATACATGTCCACATATTTCGTTGAATGACAAATACATACGCAGAAAGACCATGTCAAATCCTTAGGTATACATCTAGATAGAAGGTTGACATGGAAAGAACATATATTCACAAAGATGAAACAACTAGGATTGAAATGGAGGAAAATGTACTAGCTTATTGAGGAAAAATCGGAGCTAACAATTGAAAATAAACTTCTGCTATATAAAGCAGTATTCAAACCAGTCTGGACCTACGCCATTCAACTATGGGGAGCCGCTTCAAACTCGAACATTAAAATTCTAGAAAGATTCCAATCGAAAGTCCTACACAGCATAACACACGCGCCGTTGTTAGTTTCAAGCGAAATTATTCCAAATGATGTACAGATCGCAACAGAGAAAGAAGAAATTCAAACTTTATTCGCAAAATACTCCACAAAACTAGGAAACCATTCAAATAAACGTATTAGCAAACTTCTTTCGGAATCGATTACAAATACAGGACTTAAGAAATGTAAAATAAAGAAGACACAATATAACTCAAGATAAAAAGCAGTACCTTCGCATTACAAGATCAAGATAGAATACTTACTGGAGTACTCTGCTGATAACATGTAAAATTGTCTATATCGTAAAATGATTCACTGATTGTCCTTTTTATTTAAGATTGACAGATTGTAAATAAATTTTGTAAATAAATAAAAAATATATATATTTGTGTAGAAATATATTTGTATGTACTTATAACTTCATGTTTCACGATTCCACACCAATAATTCAAGGAAAATCGATTCTGGTGTCTATTTATAATAGCTAATCTGGGATTTTCTACAGCATAATAATGGTTATTATGCATGTTGAACGTTCCGTTTCTCCCAAACGTCGATTCATCGGTAAATAAAATGTTTTCTAAAAAATGTTCATCGTTTTCGATTCTACGTAATAACCTTTGGCAAAATTCAACCCGCACATGGTAATCTGCTTCGTTCAGTTTTTGAACTTTACAAAAGTGATACGCATGGAGGAAGTTGTCCTTAATGATCCGTTGTACCTAAGTTAAAAATATAGAATAGTGATTAGATATAAATTATCGAATATAAATTAGATTAATCTAACGACAAATAAAACATGTTTTGTGGATTTACATTTACTGCTATTACTAATGTATTACAAATGAAACCATTTAACGATGATGCTGTAAATGTAATACACAAAGGCTCTACACAATAAAATTATTTGAGCAGCCGGCCACTTTCTCTTAATTGTTTTATTTCTAAGTTTCTCGTTGGACATTGGAAAAACTACTAAACAAAATAGCCAAAGAAAACTATGTTTTGAAAATATTGGGACAAAACAAAATAAATATGCAACCAACAGCATCTGAAAAATATCTACCAATAATAAATGGATTAAAAGAAAAAAAAACATAATAGCGTCAAGAATAGAAAGGATTTAAAGTGTTATTGAGAAGTCTATGCATCCGTCGGTCATCATTGACGATTTGAAATCTGCCATAAACGTCGAGGAAGGCATTAAAAATCAAAGAATGGACGAAATAGGTCGCGTGAGATGAGACATGCACGTTCACGAAATAGATTTCATTCGAATAAAAGTGGCAAAACATTGCCAAAAACGCGATTGAAGGTGGATACTCATGAGTGTGCGGCCGCAAGGCTTTCTCCCTTTCTTCTCCAGTTAATGTCAGAGGCTTTTCCGAGCGTCAGAAAAAGATTCGTGAACACATCTTATCATGACCTTTTGAATGAAAAAGGTTTCATTCAAATTAAAGTGTCACAATATTGCCAAGATCGATATCGAAGTCGCGTACTTTCGTACACTTATTACGTAAAATTATTATAAAATTACGTAAAATTACTTTAAATGTATATGTTTGTTATAAAGTTATAAAAAAAATAAATTATAAGACATTGTTAGACCGTTTATTCTAAGAAAATGACGTCTTTACAAGGCGGTTCTTTCTTCGATGCGCTGCTAAGCAACCAATGATATTTTGCAATGTTAGTTTCCGCGTCGTCTCAATCACCGCTTCGGTTGCTACGGCCAAGTGGAGAGGAAAATAGCAAAAGAGGAGAAATTTGGTAGTCGACTGAAACGGCGCTCTGATTGGTCGAAATTATTAATTTTTGAAATTAATTTTCTCGGAAAGTATTGAAGATAAAAATTTTTTGAAAACGGCAATCGATTCAGAAAATTTTGTTCTACAGCCCATTTTCGGGAATTATAATCCTTCTGAATCACCCTGTATATATATATATATATATGCGTGTGTGTGAGTAGATTTTAAAGCACTGAATCTATTTGAAAAAAAATATTTATGCTTCTGACAACATAAGAGTATATATTATATATGGTGTAGAAGTGTGAACAAAAGAGAGCAAAGAAGTGAATGAATGAGTGTTTTTTCTACCTGGAATCTTATCGTAGAGATGTCTCGTAGATCAGGCTTAAAAATGCAAAAAATGAGCAGTATTTTCTAACCAAGTAATGTTCATCTAAAATTTAACAAAATGTGTTAGGCACGTTACAGCTGTAGTTATCAAATACATCACATTTACGTATAGGTGTGGAACGGAGGTCTGAGATGCAGATTTTAACTTGAACTCTTAGAAATTGCTCGCTGCGGCGCTTTGCGGATTTTTATAGCTGCCGAATTTTGTTCAGTTTCCGATATTTACAATCTTAAGTCGGTTTTGCTTGCTTCATTGCAATTTTCATTATAAGACTTTTTACTTTGCCACCTGTCTGAGAGTTCATGAGAGTGCAATGACTTTTGCTGACATATACAAAATTTGAGTTTGTTTAAGAGCTTGAGTTTCGAAATGTTATAAACAAATTTGTAGATTACGAAATTGCATTATTTAATGAAAAACCATTATTCCATTATTACTGCACATCTAAAGCTGGAGCTCGGACATTGGGATGTTGTGGTCATGTTGCAGCTGTAATATGGTTTTTAGGGTACGCTCGTCATCGCAGAACATAAGTTATTTCTTCTTTAGTACATAGAAAACATGAGAGACTAAGAGTAATAAACGTACATCCATGTGACAGCCAAGGAAATTCACAATAATCAATCATCTCGGAGGGTTAAAATTGTTACGCCGACATGTTCTCAATAAATGTTTTTAATATCACAGATATAAATGCACACGGGTACTAATGCCTATTCTAAAATATCCAAAAGTTTATAAAGGCACGTATAATCCATACATAACCACGTGAGAGGCAAAGGGATTCACAATAATCAAGCACCCCGGATCTTTCGCAATCACGCCGAATTACCTAACCCTTCATCACAGTCTTGATCTGTATTCTCTTTCCAGAAAGTATCTGCCATCCCTTGGATTAAAATCTGCGCATTCGATTTACTCCGACTATCTGCCCAATTCTGCAAGCAAATTCGGTACCAAACCTCGTTACGGTTTTCAAACCATTAGGCTTGCTCAAGCTTTCCCTTAAGTTCTTGGCTTCCCCAACATATAGCTAAGCGGCATGAAAACTTACACCTATTTACTCAACCAGGGTTCAGACTACAAGCGTAATCCTTGATAAGAATACGTTAATCTTTAGCAAAATCAACGCTTTCCAATATATGGCGTTTAGAGCATACAGCGAGTACTTGAAGCGCTCTCGCACCACTACCCGACAGAGTCCTTGCCCAAGTGTAAGGTTAATCACACATTAGCTGCCTCTCTGTTTCCCTTATCTAAGAGTCTCCTTTTACTTATGTGATTGGTTTCCAGCTGCACGTACTCAGGCTCTGTAGTGTGTGGCTGACTTAGTAAAAACCCTGTCTCTCTATTTTCAACTCCTAGGTCAGAGCTCGACAGAGCTCGAGGGCTTACCCACTAACGGTGCTAGTTAACACGTGCTGAGAAAGCGGACTGCTTCTCTATTCAATTTGAGTTTTGGATATTTTTTCATCAATGTTACTCCCGCAACTCCAAAAAATGATTAGTTTTTGTCACACGAACCCAGTGAAGCTTGGTTTGATAATTCGTCCTCTCTATGCCGATTTAGATCAGATAGATGAGTTTCAGTCTATCGGCTACCGTCGTACGCCGTGACCCACTTTTGAAATCATTCCCAAAAATGCTTGTACTCATGTGAGATTCGGGCTAATAAAGGTTGAGTTCACTAACGGGCTCGAATCGTTAGGTATTTGCAAGTATGCGTTTTTTAAGTCAATCTTAGAAATTTCTTGCACCCCACGTAGTCAATCAAGGATTGAATCGATACTCAGCATTGGATATGCGTCCGTTTTCGTCGCTCTGTTCACTGGCCTCAGATCTATGCACATGCGATTCATGCCGTCTTGTGTCCTACATTAATCATTTATAGATTTCCGAATCAGCTCTGACTCCAGCTATTTCTTCGTTTCATTTCTCATGAACTCCGAGAACGGCGAGAATCGCCTCAAGGAAGTTTTTACTGGAAGCACGCCCTGCATATCAATCTCGTGTTCGATTAAATGTGCTCGCAGCTGATTTCTTGGGTATCACAAGTCGCACAAGGTGTTCCATGGTCTCGTGCTTTCATAATTCCAGCTCGGACAGACCAGCGACCTCAGCTCTAATACGAGGACACATGAGTTCAGGTTCGCTTGGAAACTCAACTTTTCCGCGTTTCAATTTCGTAAACCAATGCCCTGGGCCATTCTTTATGTGCCAGTGCCATTCCGCGTGTTCCATGCCAATACCAAACTCATCGATCAAATCCATTTCAATTATCATATTGTATTTTCAACAATTGTTCAACAACCAATTACACTGCAATTACCCGTGTCACTTCGTCAATTTCGATCCTGAGTTAAAATTTCCCTATGATCTTGGCCTTTGCACCCGAAAACCCGAATAACGCGACATAGCACAGCTTGGTTCGGTCCGCGAAATTACGATGTATGCTCGAGCCAACAATAGTAACCATCGCTCATGAGTCATATAGTGTACTATACGGTCTCCCCACGATACCGACTACTAATAACGCGCGATTGATGACCACGTCCATTTTTATCTTGCCCAAGCACATTCGTACGCACAGATGCGAGAAACTCTCACCGGCCTCCGCTAACTCATATCACTTCTCACTCATTGACTTACCCACCAAATCCTCGCGCGCCGGCTTCTACCCTTAGTCGTCTGACGCTCTCAAAACTGACTCCATCTGTATCGCTCTGACTGCTACCTAGCCACTCAGCACCATAAACTCCCTAGACGAGATGATGGATCGCGACAACGTCTTATCTACATCGCTAAAGTCGTTAGTTTCTGATCTCACGATCTGTTGTAGCAGCCTTGCAATCTGACTCTGTTCTGGCACCTGCCGCGTGCGCGCCACATTTTCCTTCAAACTGCTCAAAAATCGTGTGGTTTACGCAGTTTCCTTTGAGTTCCTGTCCGGCCTATCCACTCCACTCATTCTCATCGATTCACCTATCGATCCGCACTCGAGTGTCAGATCACCTCAGCTATTTCCTCGGTTTTTGCCTGCATCCAGCTTCTTCCCTGACTCATGCGCACGTTCTATCTCCTCGCACTCAGAATCTGCTTCACGCAATCTCAACCGCTGTTCGTTGAATCCGGTGCAATCGTATTCTTTCTATGAACTTTCCCCAATTTTCTCATTCACGCATTCGCGTTGCACCCAGACCTTAGTCTTCGGGTCATTCACGTCTAGGTCAGTTTGTTCCAGCTTAACCTGTTCTCGTAATTCCACAAACTTGCTATAAAATGGCCTCATGAACTCAATTTTCCCTCAGTTTGGCGCCTTACTACGCGTAATTACGCGGAATCCGTCGGGGAACTGAATTTCGCTTTTAGGTTTTCCAAGGTCAAACCTGATATTGTGGGCACGTTTCCAACGTGCCTTTTTCCATACAACAGCCCTGGCATTTAGAACCTATTTGCATAATGGCCTAGTTGTTGGCACTTGTATCAGTGCACTGGGCCCTTTCCTCGGTTGCGACCCGCAGATTAGTTGGAGACCACTCGTGTCCGCAGCTCCCGACGGCTTCGTGCTCATTCGTGCTGATGGCAAGCTCTTTGGACTCGGGCACTCGGCCTTCCAATGACCTAGCCCCCCGCATCTGTGGTATACGTTCTGCTAGGTGCGGAATCTGCTTCGTTATTCGCTGCATTATTCGCGCTTTCTCTCGGCGCGCCTTTCTGTGTCCGAACTAATTTCGACAACGCGGCTACCACGTCTATCGATAGTCCTTTCGACGAGTTCGCGGCCTCTCGCTGAGTCAATTTTTTGACGTTCGAGAATTTCGTTGCCGATTTACCTTTTATTTCATGTTGTTCCTTTTTATTCTTACTCTCCACCGAAGAGACTTGTTCTCTCACCACAAAATTCATGCTTACGTGGCAACTTGTTTTCACGATTTCCTTAGACGAACTTCCGCAGCACGCGACTTCAGCCCTCAGCGACTCCTGCGGTGCTGGCGTCGGTTACTATCAATCACAAATATCGCGTCTGCATTCAAATTTACCCCCGTAATCGCGAAGATCTTTCAGCGTTTCAACCTTTTTCGACCTAATACACCTATGCAGTTTCAGGGTACACATTACCTTTAATCAATTTGAGCTACCTGCGTTTTAAAAGTTTCGGTTCTAGCCTACTTGCGATGTACAGAAAAGTCATGATATATTCATCTAATGGCTCGTGTTTATCTTGTGTTCGGCGGCGCAGCGCGTCGTAAAAGTCTCAGCTCGAACGATTCTTCACCCACCAGAAAGCCGTCTCTACGCTAGTAAATGACATCATCAGTGTCGACAATATCTCCATGTCGCCAAATTTATAAAACGATTATACCTTATGCAATTGTTTCAGAAAATGCTCTACCGTCAGTCCGACCTTCCTCGTAAACGCTACCGACCATCTATTCAACACCGTAACCGCATTCGTCAGTCGTCCGTTGATAAATTGGTACTTTGGTTTTCCTGCACGCTCCTCGTCTGACGCGCGTTCTTGTCGCGTTCCGTCATCATAGAGCGCCGAGTCATAATCCGTATCATAGGTTTCCGTTTCTCGTTATTTTCTCGTCTGATTTACCACGATCATGCGCTCTCGGTCGCGTCCTCAGCGATCCATCTTGATTGGGGGGTATTTAGGTTCAGACTGCGCGTTATCGCATCCACACACTCGAGTGCTGGTATTTCCAAGCTCACATGTTGTTGCTGTCTGCAATACGCCCTCATGTTCGTCTTGGTACATTATCTAAATTATCTACCCTGGGTGCTACCACCACCATGTTGGCCAAAACGCTCAGCCTGCGCAGTGGTCGCTGCCGCGCCGATAGCTCCTGCTTGTGAAAACTCTCCGGTCGTCGTTTCGCGCGCGGTCGCGCGATCTCGGTTTCAAGACAGGTTTGCACGACTTATGCTAGCGCGAAGTCTACCGGTACCGAGAGATGCAATACCGCTCTCGTATTCAGTCTGCGCACCCCTTCATGTGCGATAGCACCATCTGTGACGTGAGCTTACGTCTCAGATAGCGTGAGCATGACCGCGCTGCATGCTCTTGCACAATTGTTGTCGAGCGCTCATGTCTGCGCTCATACCTGCCATGAAAGTCCCCAACAGCAATTCAGCCCACGCCGATTATGCGATTCTCACATCAACGGTGGTCGGTATTTCTCCCAATAGGAAATTATCAGCCCTCACTGGCGGAGTCGATTCATGACGCACGCTATACAAACACGCATGAAATGGCTTATTCTGCATGATCGCAGTCGTACCATCCGTGAATAATCTGTTCGCGGTCATTCAGGTCAGAAGTTCTTGGAGTTGCATTCACTGAATGCGCTCCCATATCGATTTAACTACGGGGATCTCCATGGTTCTCCTTATAAAAGTTTCTGGCCGCAGCCGCGATTCTAACGTTTTCTGATGTTGAGCGATCTCGTCACCGGCATGGTATTACCCTCGACCTCGCGTGATAAACAAAATAAACACCAAGCCGACTCAACTTCTTTGACCTATTCCACCTCAAACAGGTCTAAATACGCTCGTTTTCTATGTTTCTGAGAACATATTAACGTACGCGAGCAATGTTTAACAGTAGCGGTGACTGTGGTATGAATGCATAATACAAAATCTTTAACGCTGCTTGTAAACACGCTTAATCAGATATTATCTATCGGAAATTCGTTACAGTCGAGAAATATCTGTTACGACCTTCGCATGTCATAAATTGAGCACTATAAATTAATCACACACAAATTTCACCTACAGCCGAAACACTAGGCTCATACAGTCGCTATCTATGAAATAACAGCACGCTCTGCTCTACAGCATAATCGCTCGATCTAAATACAGCGACTTTTGCTTCTGCCCATTTTACTAGCTCCGAGCTTCAGCGTAATATAAGCCACACATGTCGACGACACAACAATAAACTTAAAATAAATAAAATATCACTAATAAAATTTTACGAAATATATTCAACGTCGCTCGCTCGCAGCTCCGTGAATTTACCGGAAATCAAAGATCAACTAAGTCACCGCACTGCTCAACACTTAATACAAAGGAAATTCTCCGCCATTACCTCTCTTTATCCAACCAGAATAAAGCGATACAAAAAGCTGTACCTGCCGAAATCAAACAAGGGATGCCATGCGAGAGTTGTTGGCCACCGTGCTTCTGGGCCGAGCTCTGCTAAAATTATTCAGGACTCTATCCCAGTAAAAAAAGCCGGCGCTGACTTTCAGAGGTCATCCAATCGCTCTGGTTAGGAGAGGAATCACTTTATTACACCTCAGAACATGAACTCCTTACGAGGTCTGTCCGGAAAGTATTGGGCCTACGTTTATATCTTCGCGCCATAGTGTTCGAGCGACCTCTACCGGACAGAAACGTCAAGGGTAAAGCCTCACGAATCTATTGGTTACTTACTCACACCTGTCGGATGTATAGTTCATGCGCAGCGTGACTTTGTTTACAGTGCCTTTTTCGCGTTCGTCGAATTTTGATATTGTCAAAAATGACTGAAAAACAAGATCAACGAATTTTCATCAAATTTTGCTTTCAACTCTTTACAGTGGAAGCATTCTGAATCACCAAGTCCAAAAAAAGCACGTCAAATTCGGAGCAATTTTAAGTCAATGTTGATTGTTTTTTTCGATTGTGAAGGTGTTGTACATCACGAACATGCACCAACAGGTCAGACAATCAATAAAGAATACTACGTTCAAATTTTGAAACTTTTGCGTGAAGCAGTAAGAAGATAACGGCCACACTTTTGGGAAAATAGTGACTGTCTTCTCCATCACGATAATGCACCAGCGCATTCATCCAATCTTGTGCAGCAGTTTTTGAGCAAACACAATTCGCAGATCTCTTATTTTTCAGTCATTTTCAAAAATCACAAAATCTGCCGAATTCAAAAATAGCTTTGTAATCAAAGACACGCTTCGCATAAACTATACGTCAGGCAGAAGTCACCAAGCATACGATAAGTTCATAAGGCTTTACTGTTGAAATCCATACCCTGCAGAGTTCGCTCGATTAATTTGGCGCGGTGATATAAAGGTAGGTCGACACTTTCCGGATAGACTTCATATACCATTTATATGAAGCTAAGAAAATTCAGACTAATTGCCGATTATTTATTGAGAGGATAAGTATTGATAAAAATAAATCTACTCAATGGTAAAGATCTTGATTTTCAATTAAAGTAGATGTTATATATCTTGTCAACTTACCGTCTTCATCGACTTCAGCAATAATTTCGTTCAAAGTAGCTTCACTAAGGTCATATCCAAGCATACTTAGAATAGTCCCAACCATATCTGTTCCTATACAACCTTTCTTTTCGTGATCAAATGCATCAAAAGCTTTTTTCAAGACTGTAAAACGTAAGCTACTAGAGTATTGAGCTACTAGAGCTAATAGAGTATTACATGATATCAGTAAAATTTTATTTTAAGTATACTTTTCACAACAAAATGTATAATAGAAAAATAACTCTATCAAATCTTTGAAAGTTCAACAAAAATCTAAAACCTAATTCGATTAGTAAAATAATAAATTATAAATTTATTTATATTGTGACGGTAAACGTCTTATTACCGCTAACGGCCCAACCATGCGGCTACCCGCGAGGGCAGCACCTACCGGTTGGGGAAAATGTGACGAGGGAATTCGGCACGCGACGGGACGGTACGCACGCATATGAAAATGAGGCAGTCGACGATCTGCTATCGATATTGCCTGAGAGGAATCGAAGATTAGCACCCGGTCGCTAAGCTGTGCAAGGTGGGATAGTCGATAGTTCCCGAGCTTTCCCAAGTACCGAGACGAGCTGATCCAAGCCAGCAGGAGCCGTACTTGATACTGAACACTACGAGTGCGGGCAGACCCCGTTACAATATATATATATATATATATATACAGGGTGATTCAAAAACATATGTAACTAATAATTCCATTCGATTCTTCTCGAAAAATTAATTCTGAAATCTGTTCTTAGTTTTTCGATTAAATAATTAGGTAATTAGATAATTAGCTTCAAAGATCGGCCAATGAGCGCACAGCTTTAGAAGAACGGGCGCTTCGTGGCGAGCGCGAAGCAGTGAGGGGGGCCAGCGGCGGGCACCGTCGCTGTTTGCAAGTGGTGCTCGACCCAATCGTGCAACACGAAGCTCCCATGTCTACATACTGATATATGTATTCATTGATTGAACGCGCATCAATAAAAAGAACGGTTCAATACCGATTGACTAATAACAATGATGCACGTGAAAGCTTTTGTGTTTATTTTATGAAGTAGGTTATTTAGTATTCGTGGTCGTCGAATTCAAACTCGCTGTCTTACTTAAGAATTATGTTCATTTAATGCTGAAAATCGCTGTGATGAGCTACTACATCATTGCTTTTTTCTGCGTTTGAGAAAATTGAGATCAATAGGTAGAGGCGTACAGTGTGTTTCCAATTAGCTTGGTTATCCGTTTTTTTAAGATTAAGAAATAAAATAATAATAAATAAATACTGACAACGCTCGGCTGAAAATTTCCATGCGGGAAATTCACTCCTGATGTGTCATCACACTTGGATTAAAGTCTCAATTCGCGTGTGCGAGACGATTTACACTAGTCACACAAAGGAAATCCATCCTAAAATTTCTCACGCGTGTGAATCGTATCACATCTGAATTTGAGACTATGGGTGAGACTCTAATAGAGCCTATAACAGAAGGAGCTTTAAATCTCCGAGAAAAAACGCGTTTTGGTAAGTAGGCGGCTCTTAAACAAAAATGCTGCTCGCTACGATGGCTTGCAGCAACTCGGCGCCTCGAATCAGGTAAGTGAAATTTGAATTTCAGTAATGATCATTAGTCATGAAATTATTTCCAGCACATAATAATTATAAAGAAAATATCGAATGCTGAAGACTAGATCTACAATACATTGCGCATTTCTGAAATATTATTATAAATCTAACGAGCAAGCTACAATGATCAAAATAGTTAGGATTACTGTAGAACCCATTAGAACTTTAAGTCGTAGTCTGAGAAGCGAAACGCTTTTCATAAAGTGCGTAAATGTGTGTACATCAATTTTTCTAAGTTGAATTAAGAATTATAAATAATAAAAAACTGAAAATTATAAAAGTCGTCGCCACTTTTCGGTGAAAAGAAATTCCAAAAACAAATTTCCATAATTTTTTCTAAAATCGATCTCTCGTTGTCCTGTTCCACATGGTAACTTCATCGTTTAAAAAACCGACATACGAAAGAAGATCCGTAATAAGCCAAGGTGCCAGGCTGCTCGGAGAGAGTAGTGGATGTGGCGAAGATGCGGATTTTGAGAAGAATAAACGAAACGGGGAATGAGGCTGGGGGGCATGAGGACAGACGAACGCAGTGCGACCTAAGAGAATTGCGGACGCAGACGGGGCGGCCCATTGAGGTTTATTTTGAATTTAAAATAAGCAAAGATCTTATCACCGTCGATTTTGGCTCTGAAAAAATTTTGAAAGCAGCAAGTTGTACCTTGAAGGGCCTTGAATGAAAAAGGATACCGATTTTTGCGATTACAAAGTTCGGTGTGATACTTTTTCTCGAGCTCACAGTCAAAACCTGGGAAATTCAGGTTTTCGCTTTCAGCAAGGTCGCGCTGGCAATTGTACGCTCCATAATTGTTTTTCGATCTCGAAAATGTGTTTCCCATTGTATTTTTCATCGCTGAACACGAATCTGAAATTAAATTGTTTCGACAACTTAAAAGTTCGACAAAATTTGATACGCGGAAACAGAAAAAGTCCCCCTACTGTTTTCGCGTTTCCTGGACGCGAGTTTGAAGTCAATTGTCATCACAGCTGTCATGACAACTGCTAACTGTCAAACTGGCAATTTGACTTTAGATTCGGGGTCAACAACAAAAAATACAATGGAAAAAACTTTTTTTGGAAAAAACATGATGCTTTCAAAATTTTTTTAGAGCCGAAATCGACGGTCATAAGATTTTTGCTCTTCCATGATCATAATAAACCACAGTGCAGCGTCATAAAAGCTGCGAACGAAACGAGGGGCAAGTAAAAATTCTGATGATGCCGAGGTTTAGGCGAAGAGGGTAGACGTGCGCTAAGCTACTCTGAGAAAAAGGTCACATATAACAGAGGCTCGGGGAGGAAAAGAAGACGAGCATGGCGCGGCCTTAGAAATAGGCAGGAGAAAGCTGGGACTTGATTAAGCAGGTCAGACGAGCGCAGTGATGACTGAAAATACGACAAGCGAAGCAACGGCGCTGGGAAGATAGCAGACGAGTCCAGTGCTGTTCGGGAAAAGTCAAAGGAGCCGAGCGCTGTTCTGATGAGGGCGGACGAGCCCAGTCCTGCTCTGAAAAGGAGCGGACGAGCCTTGTGTTGCTACGATAAAGGGGTATGAGTCCAGTGCGGAAATGTAAAAAGGCAGATTAGCGAGGGCAACGTTAAAAAGTGTAGACGAACGAAGGGCTGCGTCTAGAAGGGCAGACGGGCAGAAGGCTACGTCAGAATAGGACGGCCGAGCGGAGGGCTCAGTGATGTAGGGCAGACGAGCAGAGACCTAGGTCACAATATGACGAATGAGTGGAGGGCTGCATCCAAAAGGGCAGACGATGAGAGGGCTATGTTAAACCAAGACTGACGATCGGAGGGTTGTGTAAAATAAGACGGACGAGGGAGGGCTGCGTCCAAAAGGGTAGACGATCAGAGGGCTATGTTAAAACAGGACAGACGAGCGGAAGGCTGTGTAAAATGGGGAAGACGGGCGGAGGGCTGTGTCATAAAGGGCAGACGAGCAGAGGGCTGCGTCGAAATTAGACGGACGGTGGGAGGGATTCGTCGAAATAAGACGGACGGTGGTAGGGATTCCTCGAGATTAGATGGACGATGAAAGGGAGACGTCCAAATAAGACGGACGATCAGAGGGCAGCGTCATGAAAGGCAGACGAGCAGAGGGCTACGTCGAAAAGGGCAGACGAGCTGGGGGCTGGGCGGAATAGGGCGGATGAGCGGAAGTCAAGGCGAAATAACACGGACGAGCTGGGAGCTACGTCGAAATGTGACGGACGAGCTGAGGGCGGGTCGTAATAGAACGGACGAGCGGAGGGCTATGTCGGAAAGGGGAAACGAGCTGTGGGCTTGATGAAATAGGGCAGACGAGTGGAAGGCAGAGTAAAATGAGACGGACGGGTGGGGGCCGTGTGAAACAAGGCGAACGCGCGAAGGATTGCGTCTAAAAGGGCTTGCCAGCCGAGGGCTACATCGAAATAAGACGGATGAGCAGAGGGCTGTGTGCAATAGAACGGACGAACGTAGGGCTGGTGGAAATGCAGGCGAAGTCGGAGTTTTGTAACAAGCTTACGACTAGCGTAGACTGCCCTTGCAATAGATTTGGACGGAATTCAGGCTCGGGAAAAAGGGCTATGCATAGTGAGTAATAAGTAAAAACAAATGAGCACCTCTCCGGGGTACATGTGATTTTTGTGTTAATTGTTTGTGGAAAAAATTACAAATAAAAATAATTGCGAAAGAAGAAAGTTTTTATATTAATGTCACGTATACTGCGTACCCATCCATACTAGCCACCATAAAAATTCGTTGGAAAATGATCGGCGCGTATTTATTTATTTGTAAGCAGAAGATTTAAACCCTTGTAAACAACGATGCTTAAAGACGTAACTCGGTTTTAGAAAATTAGTACCCGGCATAACAGCATAAACTCGGCAAGCTTTTCAATTTGAATGAAGGATACGGGCGAACTCATGAAACTAAATTCGCCATCGTATTCTTCGTAAGAAAACTACGTTAAAGTCATGTACGTATATGAGTTGAAAAAAACGTTTCATGGATTGTCGAGGAATTCGGAGGAAAACTTTCGCCTGTGGATCGATCGACGTATGGAATTTGCTTTGCTGATATTCTTAGATTTTCAAATAATTTTTTTAACAATGTGATACGTGTTTTTCAAGTATTATTTATCGCAGAACACTATATATATATGGTATAATTTGTTGCAAAACTGAACTGCAAATTGCTAGAAACGATAATTCGAATTTGTCAGAAAATTTTTTTGATTTATTAAAGGTTTTTTGGTTCTAGTTCTATTTTTTCAAACTATACAACTAATATAATTATACCATCGTATTCTGTATCTGTAAAAATTACATCGAAAACAGGTATCGAATTGTTATAAATAATTTTAGGAACCCTCGAATATTCTACAAATAAAAGTACCATATGCTGATTAACTGAAATAGCAGCGCAACTCACCCATCATATCAATACAAACGAGCTTTTACAAATTGGTGGATCTACCATTCGAAAAGTTCTGTACAATTGATATTTTTTGCAAAATATCAAGTTTTAAATATAATTTCCCAATTTTTGCAATTTTTTGAACTTTAAATTCGAATATCTTCAAAACACGAATGACGGTTATGGCTGGATGCCACAGAAATAACTGTAGATATGTACAGATACCTTTCAAAAGTTTATTAAGAGTAAATGGAGAAGTCAATTACATCAGTCAACGCTTTGATTTTCATGTGTGCATCATTTTCTTTGTGAAATGTTTTCATGTACTCTTTAAAAAGCTCTTTATCGGCAGCTTTTTCATAGAACTGCAAGTGATCTTTCAGTTCAAACGGATAGCAATTTCTTTTGTAACATTTGTACGAGGTATTTGTGCCATCGTAAAATATTATTTTCAGAGACCCCGCATCAACTCTATCAATTTTGCCGGGCAAAATATCATACGTGCCGTATTTTGCCCATACGATTTGCCCCGATACAAAATTCTTCGTGTATTGACGACCCTTTTTTTTCTTGGAATTTTGATCAGTAGCTGAGGGTGGAGTATCTCTTTCCAGCGGCAATGATGGATTCGCCATGCTTGATATCTAAAACATTTTTTTTAAATTATTTTAAGGACTAACCAACGTTTCAAACTGAAAAATTCAAGAAAAGCGTGGCAAAGCTGAATTTAAAAAAAAATATAGCTTTGTGTTTGTATGTCCTTATTAGGTGTACAATTGATATTTTGAAACTTGTGACAAAGAAAAACAAAACTCATTTTGAGTATTTTGAGCTGAAAAAAGTCCTGAGTCGATATTTTTGTTAGAATAGTTTCTTCGCAGCAATAAACAAAGGTCTCAATTTGCACTTCGAGACCGACTGAAACTCTATTGGCATTACTTTGGCTGGTTCCGTATCAATGATTCCATTTTCATCAGAATTTGTAGAGAGACTCTCGATTGGTGCATTAGTCCTCAAAGGATTGGAGTTGATCGAAGCTGGCAATTGCATTCCTTCAGGTGGCAAGGATTCGTTGTCCAAAGTGTTGATACGTGAAAGCGACTGTCTTCTATAAAACAACATAAAAAACGATCATTGCCTAATAAGTATTATCCTCACCATAATCACTGAAACAACGTTCGAGATGCAGTCCATGGTCGTCAATGAGATGGTTACACGTTAGTGTTTATGTGAGGAAATAAATGCATTTTCCGCGGTCTTTCGTGTTCAACTTCCTTGTAAAAAATAAATCGCTATTAGGCTGAACCAAAAAAAGGGAAATATATGTCGTAGATTCTACTTTTTCATAATGTTCTATGAAATTTTTTCACCAATTTTTTTTCTCAACAAAATTGTAATCTCAAAGTATTGATATCAAAACTACAAGCAACAGAAGTAAATTAAAATTTTTAAAAAAGCAGATTTTTTCATTAGTACATTGTTTGTTAACACTTACAAATACGCACATTAATTTAAGAATTTTAATTTTCACAAGATAAAATTATTGAAACGCTTTTATGAATAATTCGGCGACGTCGGCTGAGGGCACAGCGCGTTTATTCATAAAGGCATTTTTAAGTTCAAAATTGATATCCGTATTCTTAAAGCATCAACAATCAATGTGTAATGAAAAAATGAAAAAAATTATCTTTTCTGGAAATTTAGAATACCTATTTGTAGTCTTAAGTTTGTTCATTAGTACTTTTGAAGTTATAATTTTGTATGAAGAAACAAAACTACGAAATAAAGATTGTAAAAACTAAAATTTACGAAAAATATTTCCTACTCTTTTTTTGTTCAAGCCATCAGTATTTCATCTTTCATGACCGAATCGAAAACGAGAAACCGCGCGTAGAGACTATTGAGTAATCTTCACTCGACGTCCGGCGTATGCAACTCGAATATCGTTTAGTAGTTCACTGATGCCTTACAAAGATCGACCATTATAATCAAAATCAGCGTTGCTGCGCTGCTCCGTTACCAAAGAACAAAACTGGGATACGTTGCTCAATGAAGATATAATTTTTCTGTCTTCTCCCCATACTTAGTATAGGCGATTGCGAAAGACCCGATGTGCTGATTTCACTTCTAACCGCGGTAGCAGATGGTAGAGAAGATGGTGTATTAATATAGCTTCTTGACTTTTTTTATAATTCTATTTAATATTTATAGGGTTGAAAAATACTCGTGAGCTTACGGATTTATATTGTTTTTAGAAAAATTTTGAGGAGGTGACCGGATTCTCTTCCTACTGACTTTTATAAGTGTGGGAGGTGATGGAGGATCCAGAAAATTATTTTCTTTTTGAGCCATATCAGCACTAGACGCACTTGATGTTTCACTGATTGTAAAAAGAGAAAATAATTATAAAATAGAGGAATCATTTTCAGTTATGATTGAGATTATAGTTTGTGTGTATACGTGCGTGCACGCACATAACGAAATTTACAAAAAATTTAACTTTTTTGAAGAATGGAATTGAAATAAATGTTTTTAACGCTAGAACTTCCGGACTTTTATGCCTTATGGCTTAAAAAAATACTCGTGAAAATTTGAAAAGTAACTGGCAACTTTTTTTCTGCGCTTTTAAATAAAAAGTTGACACGGGCACGCCCTCCTATACAATTTTATTTTACAATCAAATTGCATACATGATCTGCGATAAGCTGAGTGCTGCTCTACGTTCGTGCCCCCTTTTATCTCTCTCTCAGACAAGGCACACACTCACACACACTCACACACACACACGCACGAACTCCGCTAGGCCGGTCCCAAGCCCGGGGCCCCGCGACGCAAGAAGCGGGGAAGGAGGAGGGGGAGGAGTAACGACCTCGTGAAAAAACCAAGGTTCATCTGTCCCGGATGTTAGCACCTTGTTAAAGGGATCCTTCCTAGGATACAGGAAACCCTCAACCAGGCGGTGTGCGCATCCGTGCCCAGCTAGCCTCTTGACACCGAGGGTAATGATAGGTGTCGCAAGCGGTGCCTCGGGAGAACATGGCGAACTCCCGAGTATTTAGCCTTGTCCCACGCAAGCGGGGCTCTGCGTGGGATAGACGACAAATTCCCTAGCTACTCGTGGGAACAACATGGAGCAAAAACAACAACAACAACAACAACAATCAGCCGGCAGTCCAGCCAAAACTGGAGGACAAGAAGAAAGAGGTGCTGAGGAGATTCAGTGCCTATCAGTAGCGATAGAGGAACTGATGAGGACGCTGGAAGATAAACAGCAGCGAACGGTCAACAACACCACAAGAGGCCTCTCACAGAGGGTGAAAAATGCCTTCCTAAATCTAAGGAAGGTGTTAAAGGAGAAGAAGCTCCTCGAAATCAACTCATTGATCCACAAGCCTGTGAATCAAAGAGTACAGCAGCTTCACAGTGTAAGGAAGGAGTTGTTCCTGACGCCGGGAGGGACACGCTACAAAAGCCCCCTCCAAAACACACCCCTGAAGACGAAAGAGCGTTCTCCGCCCTTGGCTGAGTTCACTAGAGACCCAAAGAGGGCGTTCCTTGTGAAACAAGCTCCACACGGGACCAGAGAGAACAAAAGAGAGAAACAGCAGAGAGGTCCACCTCCCAGTTGTGAGCCTGTACTACCACAGACAAGCGATGAGACCAGTGGCCATGACGAGGACCTAGGTTGGGAAACTAAAGGAACAAGGAAAAAGAAGAAGAAAAAAGATAGGAAGGCGAACAAGCGCTACCAAAAAGCCCACGTACCTCGCGTCCGACCAGCTGCACTACTTATAAGTGCAAAAGAAGAAAATATGTACGCGGGCATACTAAAGAAGGTTAAGGAGATGATACCTGAAGAGGAAGTAGTGAAGAACTTCGAGAAAGTACGAAGGACAGCATCCGGTCAGCTACTAATCCTACTTAACCGTAAAGTAGGAGATCAGACGGACTCAATCCAGAAAAAGGTTGAAGACGTACTGAAGCAGGAAGCTCAGGTCACCAGCAAAACCCACGAGGTGGATGTCCAGATCAAGGACATTGAAGAGACGGCAACAAAAGAAGAGATAAAGGACGCGCTACAAAAAGTCGCTGGTCAGGGTTCCGAAATCAGGACCGAAGCGATAAAGTCGATGCGGACAGCATATAGAGGGACCAAAACTGCCTACATCAGATTGCCAGCTATGATAGCACGAACAGTAATAGGAGACAGAGGCCGATTTAGGATAGGCCTTGTTAACTGCAGAGTAAGAGAACTGAACACTCCCCAAAAATGCTATAAGTGCGTGAACACAGGGCACATTGCTAATAAATGCCCAAGTCAGATTGACAGGTCTGGACTCTGCCTCAAATGTGGCCAGATGGGGCATAAAATAACTGACTGCCAGATGGAACCGCACTGTCCCCTATGTGCTGAAAGAGACAAAGACCACTATCACATAGTAGGAAGCTATAAATGCTCTGTCCTCCATGAGAAGAATAATAAGAGCCTGTTACCTAAGAAAAAATGAGAGTGTTACAGCATAATTTAAACCATTGGGAAGCGGCGCTTAACCTACTATCCCAGATAGTCAGAGATCAAAAGACGGACCTGGCGATCATCGCTGATCCGTACATCAAGCCCAATACGCAGGCATGGGTGGCGGATGTCACAGGTAAGGCAGCCATCTGGTCCTGCAAAAATCGGTCTTTCGAGGATCAACCAGATCGCACACACAGAGGTTTTGTGAGGGCTAAGCTGGGAGATATACACTTCTACAGTGTCTATGCTCCTCCCAGCCTAGACATCAACGAGTTCATGGATCTACTCGATAGACTGGTCTAGGATGTCAAGGATCACCTCCCAAGTGTCATAGCCGGAGACTTCAACGCCTGGGCTGTTGAATGGGGGAGCAAGAAGACGAATAGAAGAGGTAACGAAGTCTTACAGGCAATGGCATGCCTAGATATGATTCTCTTGAATACAGGGAAACTACCGACCTTCGAGACAGAGAATGGAAGCTCTATCATTGACCTGACCTGGGCCAGCTTCAATCTGGCTAGAGGAACAAAAGATTGGACCGTTCACGACATCTTCAACTTGAGTGATCATCGACTCATCAGTTGGACGGTGACAAAAGACCAAGCTAAAATAAGACTCCCACATAAAAGGACGAACCGTAGAGGATGGAACGCGAACAAATTCGACGCGGAACTATTCCAAGTGGTTTTAAACAGAGAACCCCTGGCAGCGACCAACGTACAAGACGAGGTAGAAACAATTATGCACAGAGTTACTCTTGCATGTGACGCCACAATGGCATGCAACAATGATCACCCACCCATGTACTAGTGGAATAATGACATTGCCAGACATCGTCAGGAAACCATCAAAGCTATAAGGAGAGCCACGCGAGCAAGGAAAAAGTCGCACTACGGAGACCTCAAACAATCTCATAACGAAATGCGACGCAAATTGGTTAAAGCAATTAAGAGTAGCAAGGCTAAATGTTGGAATGAGCTGGTCGAAGAGGTGGAACAGGATCCATGGGGCAGGCCCTACAAAGTAGTAATGAAGAGGGTGAAATCACATACACCATCTTCTCCTACGTGTCCGGCCCTGCTAAAAAGGGTAGCTACACATCTTTTCCCGCAACAACCAGAGCTGCAGACTCGTGAACTCGACGCAGGAGAGCCAATACCGCTAATAACATCGGAGGAACTAATGGCTGCATGTCTTAAAATGGGAAACAAGAAGGCCCTCGGACCAGATGGTATACCAAATATCGCACTGAAAACAGCAGTAAGCTTAGCGCCGGACATGTTTCTGCACATGTACAATAGGTGCTTGCAAGAAGGGCACTTCCCTGCCAAATGGAAATTGCAGAGACTGGTCCTCCTTCCAAAGGGGAAAAAGCCACCGGATGAACCTTCATCCTACTGCCCACTCTGCATGCTCGACTCGTCAGGCAAGATCCTCGAACGGATCTTGTATACAAGAATAGAGGCGGTAGCTGAAAAGCATCTGTCGGACCGACAGTATGGCTTTTGCAAAGGACGGTCGACCCTCGATGCCATTAACCAAGTAGTCAGCACAGCAATGGACGCGACTACAGGGAAAAGGTGGAAAAACGGCGACAAGCAGTACTGCGCAGTAGTGACACTGGACATGCAGAATGCGTTCAACTCTGCCAGATGGGACCGCATCATGGAAGCTCTCGAACAATTTGGTGTCCCAAAGTACCTGCAAAGGATCGTAGCCAGCTACTTCAGGGACAGAATCCTGTGGTACGATACGGACAAGGGACCAAAAACATATAAAGTTAGCGGAGGCGTGCCCCAGGGCTCGGTACTTGGACCACTCTTGTGGATCATTATGTACAACGGCCTACTTGAACTGAAGATCCCAAGAATGGTAACACCTGTAGCATTTGCGGATGATGTCGCCCTCGTAATTGTAGGCAAATACCTGGAGGACATCAAGAACCTATTTAACCAGACATTTAGGAAGTATGTCGAATGGATGGATGAATCAGGGCTTAGGATGACAAAGCATAAGACGGAGGCTACTCTCATAACTGGCAGAAAGGAACGCGAAACAATCACGCTACAAGTTGGGGAGTACGAAGTTGAGTCGCGACCATCACTTCGCTACCTGGGGGTAATGATTGATGCCCGCCTCAACTTCAAGGACCAGGTTGATCACGTCAGCACTAGGGCGTCTGCGGTTGGAAGAGCGCTATCCCGCCTTATGCCGAACGTAGGTGGGCCTAAGCCGAGGCGACAAGCCTTATTATCGTCAGTAGTAACATCAATACTGACCTACGGTATAGCTATTTGGCAAGTGCGTTGGAACTACAGGGGTGTCAAAGGAGGATCCACCCGGTAGGTCGGCAAATGGCACTAAGAATTGCCAGCGCATTTAGGACCGTCTCCAGAGACGCCGCGCACGTAATCTCAGGATTACTGCCAATTGAAATCCTGACCGAGGAACACAGAAGAATGTACCAGCACCGAAAGCAAGGAAAACTGGTCACAGACGACTGTAGGAAAAAGGAAAGACAAAAAAGCCTACAACGCTGGCAAGTACAATGGGACCGATCCAGAAAAGGCAGATGGACCCATGAGCTTATACCAAGTATAGCGGAATGGGTCAACCGCCAATACGGAGACCCCAGCTACTATCTGACTCAGATGCTAACAGGACACGGATGCTTCCGCCAATACTTATACAAGTATAAGTACGAGGATTCACCAGAATGCCCAGCATGCCCTGGAACGGAGGAAGACACAAGGCAGATGTTCTTCATATGCCCAAGATTTTACACACAACGACGGAAGCTAGAAAGCCCGCTTGACACGAGCATAGCACCAGGAAATCTGGTACTGTGGATGCTCGCATCAGACAAAGCATGGAATACAATAACAGACTTCACTAAAGAAGTCATCGAAGAGCTCCGAAAGGAAGAAAAGAAGAGAAAGGATGAGAGAGCGTGGCGCCAGACTATCGAATAATGGGCTCCATAAAAGAAGAGACTAACTACTGAACCTCCAGCCAACCAACAACGTCTGGAGGACATAAGGTAGGAAGAGAAGAAGGAAGAGCGAACCAGCTATATCCTCCCCGTGAAGTAATACCTAGCGGCAGTTCCGCGAGGAAATAAAGGATTCTTGAAGAAGCAGACGTGGAGGGGGTGTTAGTCAGTATGCTCCTCGGTTAGACTATACCGTTGAGAATCCGACATAACCCACAACATCCGGGTATCTTTGGAAGATTTCCCCCTCCACGAGTCAAAAAAAAAACACGCACCCACGCACGCACGGAAGCGAAAAACTCAAGCCACGGCCGTGTACATACGCAACCCTATCACGCAACGCTCCCGCCTACACTTCGACTCGTGTCCAAAAGGTTGAGAGCTGATTTGTGCAGGCAGAACACTTTTTCAGGGACCACGAGTAGCCGAAGTTTTAACTCGAGAAGGGAACTTCCCGAGAGTGGAGTCTTTAGTTACTTAACGCCTCGCGCGCCCCATAAATGTCAGTTCCTCGCGGGACTCACCACTCTCCGGGTGGCCTGGAACTGACGCTAGAGCACAGCCTCGCAGCTCCAAAGCCGCCCCCGTAGTCGAGTCCTGCACCTCCGGGCAACCGTGAGCTGTCCCTAGAGCTATTTCGCCTCGCAGCTCCTGTTGCCCCGAGCTCGATCACGCTGAGCTTGTGAACCTTGCAGCCGAGTTAGGGCGACCACGTGCCAGTACAGAATACTTGCACCCCCGATCATTTTCAATCTACACACACCGTCCTCATCCCACACGACTCGGGCTCATGTTCGCTGACCCACACCGCTAGCCGCGGCAGCACAAGGACCTTTGCGCCACCCAGGACGAGAGCAGGAACACCGCCGCCGGAGCAGCAGCGGCGAGCGTAGAATCAGTGCTCACCCTCTCGCTTACCTCCGCGATCGTGCCCGCGTTAATGCCCAAAACCCGGGCGTAACGCAATGTCATATTTTTTTAAAATTATTAGCGATTTTGCCCTTCTTGAGTCGTTGGTGAGTGTCCCATCATCAAAAGCACCATCGTATTCTACATTAAAAAATACATGGAAATCATCTGTCATAAGTTATGAAAATAGTGTTTGATGTTCATGAAATTCAGAATAAGCGCATACCTATCACTTACCAACAGCTAAAAAAGGTCAAAACCGGTGAGTAGTTTTTAAAAAATAGGACTTTTTTCATTTAAAAAAGGAAAAAATGTAGTTACTAGTTATTTTTTTAATGTTCACGAGTATTTTCTGTTCCTATAAATGCTAAGCACTAAGGCGAAAAAAGTCCGGAAGCTCTAGCATTGAACATTTTTTTTCAATTCCATTATTCAAAGAAGTGCATTTTTTAACAATTTTGAGTGTCTTGGGTGAGTGCTTTTTGCAATTCGGCCCGCGGGAGTGTTTGGGTGCGTGCTTTTTGCAATTCGTAAATTGTTACCGATCCTCTTCGACCAGTGAGGGTCCAGCCGATTACTTCTTTGCCTTTTTTGTTCCCACAGTTCTGTTAAGACATACACGAATATAATTTTGTATCTGGAGTCACATCATCTGGTGTGACGACGCCATGAGAATTTTGAAAGGAGAGGAGTGCATCTATATTTTTTCCTTCTCTTCTCAACCAGTTTCTGAAAACGTTCACCCAAGGATCATTCGCAGATAACTTGCAGCCATATATTTTTTCTAATGCCCACACTGTATTGTGCAAACCAATAATTCTTGTATCTTGGTTTATGTTATGTTGACTATACAAACTGAAAAAAAAATGTAATATTCACATTACGAATAGGGAAGCTAAGAATAAAGCTTCAGAATTTTCGAAGATTAGAGAAAGAAAACTGTCTGACTTTTTTTATATGTTAAACTTGAAAGTATTCCACGTCAGCATGAATTTTTTCAGTGTTTTTTTCCGTTGAAATATTAATGGAAAAAAATGACAAAGTAAGTTGCTTATATACGGGCTCTTACGAAGAGCAAAATAAACAAAACGAATTGATAGAGTGTAAAATCTTTAATAATTTAGAGATCGTTTTCGAAAACGATGCCAAGAAAGAATAAATATTATGAAAACCGTCTACGAAGTTAGAATCGCGATTGCCGTTGAAAATCATTATTAAATAATTAAAACGCGAGGGGAAATTATTGGTTGTCCGGAAAGGTGCGCTGGGAGCATAGCGCCGCGCGTGGCCAGAGCGGACCCCCGGTCCTGCCCCTCCCGCGGAACACCATCGAATATACATTAATTTAATATTTAAATTGATGTTCTTTCAGTTGTTTGTTAAAATTTCGTCTCGAAAAATCATAGATTAATGTAACAATTGTACCTATACATTCATGTTTTGCGTTACATCACAGCCATGTAATTTAAAAAGTTTATGTAAAATTAATTCCAATTTTGAGAGCCAACCCGTTGTAAAAATAAATCAAACACTTATATTAATTTTAGATAGAGAGTCGAATTATTATAAGAGACTGATTTCGGAAATGATATACATTAATTTATCTGACAACACTATAAACAGACAAGAAGATAGTAAGTTGCTAAGTAAGCAATATAAGAGTTTGTTTGATATTTTATCTGATTGACTTGATTGAATGTTTTTGAATGTTGTTTTGATGTGCAGTGATGCTGACTGTACCGGTTCTTCTCGACATATGAGAGGGGATACATTTAAGTGTGTATATATTTGTGATTTGTTTTGATATAAAAGGTAACAGACACCGGTCGGTTTGCATTATTTCATAGTTGTTGTCGGAGTTGAAATTTGAATATTTGTGTGAGAGAAAGTTAGAAGATGATTTTGATACTTTAATTTTTGTTAATTGGATTGTGATTGATAAATTGACATTTGACAAAAAAACGTTATATACATTTCTTTCATGTTTTTTCCCGTAGAATCGATTGCCGCTATCAGTTTTTTAAAAATAATACCTTTTTGATAATTTGTTTAAATAATTTCTTATAAACAATTGCAAACGGCAAAAGAAAAAACAGGGGTATTTTTTTTTCGATTTAGCTACGATTGGCATAGTTAGTTTGGCGCTATCGGCAATAGATTTTGCTTGGGATTTGGCGTATACACAGGTACCTGACAGACTTGCAAGTGTTTATAGCCATTTTACACTAACAAATTGACGTCTGACAAAAAAACGTTATATACATTTCTTTCATGTTTTTTCCCGTAAAATCGATTGCCGCTATCAGTTTTTTGAAAATAATAACTTTTTGATAATTTGTTTAAATAATTTTTTATAAACAATTGAAAATGGCAAAAGAAAAAACACGGGTATTTTTTTTTACGATTTAGCTACGATTGGCATAGTTAGTTTGGCGCTATCTTTCCCAGGTTTGGCCTGGGCCTTAATAGGTTAATATTATTTTGAGGGTGCGAGTGTAAGGGCGTATGCGTGTATTCGGACACGGGAGATTGTGCATTCACTCACGCACTGCACTTTTGTGTGCGCGCGTGCGTGTGTGTGCCTACGTATGCGTGCGTGTCTGCGTGCGCGCGTATGATAAGATTTTACTTACTTTTGCGTGATCATGCGTGCTGCAATGCTTATATCCAACAGCCACACTGGTTTTTCAATGAATCCTCTTACACCACCATGTGACACGAGGAATGATCCCAGACAAAGTGTATCTTGTATAGACACGTGAGAACTTGTGACAGCCTTTCTCAATAGCACTAACTGGCTTGCACTCATCAAGTCCAAATTTACATACTTGTCAAGATTGTTTGTCAGAGCAATTTTAAGTTTTAAAAGTTGGTCGAGATATCTGTGAAAATATAAGCCACTAAACCTTCCTTCGTTCTTTGACATGACGTTGATGAAAGTTGACTATACCACTTTTAGCCTACTAAAATTATTTCAACTACCGGTTTTACTGCGAAAGTTGTTATGACAGATGTCGAAAATATTTACCCGTTGCCACTGTTGTTACCTGTTGCATTAGTTACGAATACATAGTTTTAATATTTATCGTAGCAACGTTAGTAGTTCTGCTAATTATGGAACCTGTTTACGGTATCTGCGCCTGGGTGTCCGAAGCGTCTGTGGTTCTCGTGTAGCGCGACTGCATCGCACATGCATCACAGCTGATCTCACGATAAGCTGGCATATTTTCCCGGCTACCTGTGCCGCGTCTGGAACAGGATCAGCTGTGATGCATGTGCGATGCACCAGCACGTCATTATCAACATGTGTTCGACAATCGACCGCGGTGCGGTATGTGCGGGGTCCGACCGTGCGACGCGCTCGCATTTCAAGTAGCGCTCTTTGTCTCTCTATCGCACCACGGGCCCTTAATGCGGAGGGAAGTGGGAATGCTTCGCGCTTATAAGACGACCATCGCTTTCCCGAGTTTCAGTTTCAGTTTCAAGTTCGTACGTCTTCCTTGACGGACCTGAACTTTATCATTGTTCTGTGCGCTGCGGTGACAGTTTTTGTGAACCAGAAAAGTGTTCGTCGTGGTACCGGCGAGAATACCGACCGTCACCGCGACCAGCGACTCGTCGCTACTGGGCCACGGACAGGGAGACCTGGTGCCATAGGTGAGGGTGCGACCAGCCCTCAGAAGTGCTTCCAATTACGCGGCTCTGTGCCCACCAATTTACTCAGGCGACGCTGTAGCGAGGGCTGTCCTCGTTCCCGAGACGTCGGGGCTACACCATGCCTTATATCTCAGAAGCACTTTTTCTATCTCTCTCCCTCTCTCACGAGTCCTGAGGCAAGCGGTAAGTGGACCGGATGATACACCGGATTACGCGCGCACATACGCGGAAAGTTGTAAGGGCGAGAGCCCAAAGGCGAGCGACGCCTCTGCGCCGGACTTATTTCGATGTTTGCGTTCTATTTGGTTGTAATTTTTATCAATTAAGTTGCCGCATTTAAAAGGCTTTTCCCCACGTGACTAGGGTTTTTATGTCGGCTAGGTGCGGTCTCTTCCCTAATCCGGGGGATAAAAAACTGCGACTCTTCTCTGTATATAGAACCTCTAAACAACAGACACTTCCTTGATCCTACCTAGTACTCACTCACTCTCTCTCTCTTCTGCATATACTATTGAAGTTGTTCAGTACCAATATTGCAAGCTAGAAATAGTGTTACAAATTTTTATATTAAACGATATACAACTCGATATACAAAGAACAAAGGAAGCTTGAGAATAAAGAAGAAGACCCTTATAAAACGATTTTTTTCTGAAAAAAGCCTAGAAAAGCTATTCATATTTTAATAACTAATACATATATTATGTGCCTAGTTGTTTTGCGAGTTGTAGCTATAAAACTGCAGAACGTGTGGCACAGAGAAAGAAAAGCGTCCAAATTAGCGCGTGGAGTGATGCGCGTTTGCAATTAATCAATAATTATAATTTTTCTTTTTATGTTATTACCTTTTTTCAAATGCATTTTTCTTCTAGCTTGACCGTATGGGTTTAAACAATTTTTATACCATTTTGTTCCCTGTACTTTTCTACAAAAAAATATGATTGACGTCTCTTGGCACTTAATAAACAACAAGGCTGCAATAAATAATAAACCGAAGCGCCCCATTCGCATCGACTCGCTGCGAGCGATGTGGCTGTGACACGCTGAGGTCAAGTTACTGATTACCTAATTATTGAATCGAAACTAACACAATTCTACAAGCAATTCTGAATTTATTTATCGAGACGAAACTAATGGAAAGCTTCGTTACATATGGTTTGAAATTATCATGTATCAATGAACAAAATTTGAACGACATACGACAATGACATGCCTGTCGAAATAAAAGTTTAAAACCATCATCGTCGTTCGCCGACTGACGCTGAGGCGTTACTCCCGCAACCTCCAAGTTTACTTATGCGAGTTATTATCAATGCTTTAATAATTTTCACGTTATACTATAACATTTTGGTACACAGTTAGGACTTTCCATACATGTCTATAGATGCATAAATCAATGGGTAATTTTTTATTCATGTTTTATTTTCACGAGACTATAACTTTGCCACGTAATGTCATATTATTTTTTCGTTAATTAATTGGAAACGTGTGTAAAACCTTGACCCGTGAGTCAAATAATTTATAATTAATTTTCTTGCAAGAAATAAATTAATCATTACGGCCCTGTGAGTTATTCGCTGTCATGTTGATTTTTCCATTAAAATATTTTCATAAGCCAGTGAAATATCCTGATATACGTCAACGGAAAAATAAATTGTGATTGTTATAAGTGATGCGGGCATATCATTGTACAATTGATATGAAGTAATTCAACTCTACATTTTTGGCCACACCCACTTTAGCCAACTTATTGTATTATAGTGTCCGTTGCGGCCAGGCTTCATAGACATTTCATTCCTACTCGCCTGAGTGCCGCTAACGCGACACTTTATATGTGTAATGTTGACACGGTAAGGAACTTACAAACCAAAAAATTTCAAAATTAAATAAAGAATTCGAAAATGACCACGGAGAGACGCATTTGTTTTTGTCTTCATTTTTTACTAACGAAAATCAAGTTGTATGTCGACGATTACGGCGCGAGCGCGACTTCCATCGTGGGCAACAGAATGGCTGGTCAATTCACGATTGACGAGTACGTCGACATGGTGATTTATTTTGGTGAAGCTGGGCCTGGGCTTGGAAGATCTCGACGAGCTGCTGAACTATGGTCGGCACAACACGGAAGGCCAGTTAACCCCCGAACCATCGACACCACAGTTCGGAGGTTAAGAAATACTGGTTGTGTGGCGGTGACGAATGCAGATGGAGGTCGTCCACGCGAGCTGCGAAATCAACTGCATGAGCCGATCGTTGAAGTTTTCGAAAAGGACCCGACGAAGAGTTTGCGTGTAGCTGCCCGTGAAGTCTCCGAAAATCTAGGAGTCATATGTACGTACAGTATGGCACAAAGAGTCATGCGGGATGATGGACAACACGCATATCACTACAGAGCCGTTAAAGAACTTCGTAAGTTATACATGAAAATATAGATTTCTTTTATTATTTTATGGCTGTTACTGCAGTTTTGCTTCCTTGAAGAAGAAGCATTGTAAAGGGTTTTGTCGAAAAATTGTTTTTTTCGCTCTAACTTTTTTATTCCTGCAGTTTTCGGGTCGATTTTTTTTTTTGTATTCGATAGATGTAATTGTTCTACACCGAAGTAGAACGATCATTTAAGATTGTAGTTGAACTGGAATTCGTGAGAAGCTTTCAAAATCGTTTTTTCAGGTTGTCCATTTTCATTTTTTTCCAAGTTCACTGCCTAAAAATATTTTTATTTGCATAATTTGACGTCTAATTTTGTTATTTCCTGTTGGGACTTTTTGTGCTCTAGTAAATTAAAACTTCTTTTTCGGTTTGCTGACTATCTGATAGTTATTATAAGCTTACAAAACATTTGAAATGAGGTATATTTTTCGCTATTATTGTTGTATGTCTGTTAACCAATGGCATTTTTAGAATTTACAAGATATCTTGATGAAACTCGGTATACATGTTCATTTTGCAACTACCATTTTTGTAATATCCTCTAACAATGCAAGATCGAATCGTGAAATTAAGGGGAAACGCTAATTCGGCTTCGTGATTTTCCTGAAGAAGGGCGTGTCACACGAAATCGCTAGTTGCCAGCTTTGGTCATAACGATCTCAACCAAATTTTTAAATATTCAAAATATGAAATCGCAAAGATTGTATATTTGAAAATTTCATGCAGTTTTACTATTTTTGATACGCCCATTAAATTTTGACACGAAATAGCGGCTATATCCTAAATAAAAAAATTCGTTGTTCTGCAGCGATACAAACTTCAACATCATTTTAAGAACTAATCTTTTTAGAATGTGTAATTTAGAAATAAACGAATCGAAATTTCTCGGAAAATTTTCCTTCAAATTCTCGAATCAAACCTTAAACTATGAGATGAGTTTTTTGCAGTAGTTTAAGTTTTTTGACCAAATGGCAAATAGGCAAAGTAGCTATAGTCTCGAAATCAGCTCAGAAATCCGTGTTTTTTTCTTTCCCTTTGCTGTTACAAATTTGTCAATTATCCCAATAGATTGTTGTATTGGCACGAAATTGGCACACGAAAGATCTCAAGCTTCATTGCATATTATTACCATTCATTTTTCACGGAGATCACCTGACCATCATTTTCCAACCGATAGGAGTAACTTCGTCGTGTTGTTTTTCTAGTAATCTTTGATGACCATGAGTTAGAATGATTTTTATAAGAAATAAATGACAATAAAAAGTAGGGTTACTTATTTCGATTAAGTTATAAATAGAATAGTTTGTTTGATAACTTATTTAGTTTTGGTCTGTATCTTAATAAATTTAAAACAATTCGTCCGAAAAAAAATTTGAAAAAAATCCATTTTCAATGGTTTGATAGAAAGTTTATTCAAGTTTTGAAATAGTAGTTAGTTTAAAATAACCTACTATAGTCTAAAAACAGTTTTTCTCAAGTTTTAATTTACAAAAAAATTAATTGATGAATGCATTGGATTTTATAGGAATCTGTTTGTTAAACTTGGATTGCCTACTTGATTTTTCTTTCTTCAAAATGATCCATGTCTATTAGAAGTTTATGAATTTTTTTAGAAATTTGGGGTATCAAAAGACGTATATTCAAATAAAATACCTCGGCTATTTTACTTTAAAAAGTACACATTTTTTAGCATTCAAGCTAAACTCTTATGTAAAATTCTAATCAAGAAATTTTGTTAATTCGCATTCATAGAATCTCTCAATTTTTCTAAGTAGCATAGATAATTATACACGATGGTTATTTTGAATATTACTTATACATTCTCAAAACAGATGAAAGAGATGCCCAGAACCGTATTGCGTTCTGTCAATTCTTGCTGAATGAAATAGTTGCTGATCCAGGCTTTATGAATCGAATTCTCTGGACTGACGAATCAACATACGTACGAAAGGGAATGTTTAATCAGCCCAATGAGCATCAGTGGGCTCATGAAAATCCGCATGTGGCTCGGGAAGGTAAGTGTTTTGAATAGTTAAAGACCCCATAATCTAAAAAAAATCAATCCCATGAAAATTTTCCTATGCGTGTGCGTCTTCTATTGAAAGAAAATTTATTTTTAGGATACGCTTAATAATAAACATTTTTTAAGCATTTTTCAAACACTTTTTCTATACCCCTGCACGAAGACACGACTCTGCGCACACTTCAAAAAGCAATGGTACTCCAAGTCGCATCTTTGCGTTCGGAAAACCGAAAATATTAAAAAGATATATCTACAAATGTATATTATTACGAGTATAATAAAAATAAACTTTCTTCCAATAATACACGCACACACATAGGGAAATTTTAATCGGATCAGTAGTTTATTTTGGGATACGGGGTCTTCGTACCGGGATCCGGCCGTGAATTTGTCATTGGGTGCGTTAGTTATGATTTATAAAAAAAAACAGTTTACGATCTCTAGCGATTGACAAAAAATTTTTCTCTATCGAAATAAAATTTGTATTATGAGTATTAATCTAAATCACGAAGAAAATGTAGTTCGTATATGCATCTATAAGTGCGAAAGACTATTTAAGAGCAATAATTTTTTGTGAAGCGAGATGTTCATTCGCCGTTTTTAAAAATTATCATGCACTGATACTTTATTTCATAGTATCAATGTATACAATTCCTCACGTATTTTTCAGTCAAATTTTCCTTTAATAGCCATAAGATTGTGGGCACGTAGAAGAGAAAAAATGAAATAGAACAAATGCAATCATAAAAGATCAAAATACTAACAAAAATATTACTTTTTGTAAATAATATGATTAAATTATCAAACTGCAATTCTTTGTACGGTATGACTCGCTTCGCTCACGTTGTCTCAAAAAATACAATACGACATATGCGTGGATAGGAGACGTCTTGCGTCGCCAAACATCTATCAAAATGTGCTATAAACTGAAAAATTTATAAATTTTGTTCATTATTTCCAGATCGATTTGAAAATCGGTTTTCAGTCAATATGTGGACAGGCTTGATTGGTAATCAAGTTATTGGTCCGGTACAACTTCCAAACCCACTAAACGCTGAAAATTACCTTGAGTTCCTGCAGGATATACTTCCAGGATTGCTTGATAAAGATGGTGTGCCAGAAGAACTGCAAGAAAATCTTATTTTCATGCATGACGGTGCACCAGCACATACTGCTGCGAATGTAAGGAATTATCTTGATCAGGTAATTATTATAGTATACATTGTTGCTGGAAATATGTAAAAGCATCTGACCTATTTTGCTCTGCGCATGTGCGTGACTACACGTCTCGCTCTCTCTTGGCGGCTAGCGGCGTTGCCGCTCAATTCGTTCTAGTCTCTTCCGTGACGCGGATGCCAAAGGCTTTCTCTCGAATAAAGCAGTTCTTTTCTACAACTGTTTATTCACTTATTCTGCCTACTTTACCCTTCCTTACCAAAAATTGTATTACACGATTTCTCCTCATGAAAGTCTTAACGCTCTGAAATTTCATGTAGGATAATTTTGTCGTGGCTTTATGCCAATTATTTGCTGAAGGGAATATTGCTCTGACTTGAAAGGAAATTTAATTACTTTTATATTATTCTTTATAAAAATATAAAAGTCGTTCTAGGACAGATAGCCTTATGAAAATTTTCTACTTTGTATCATACTTGACGAGTTTTATTTCCGTCGCTCAAAGATTCTCAAATCTCAATTAAAATCCGCTCTCCTCCTCTTTCCCTTTTATTTCAACTCTACTTTAAATATAAAATTTTTTAATCTCTACGTATGCTGCCAGTATTTTGATTACTCGTACTACTTCAGTCTACAGAAGTTTTAAAACCAACACGGCTTCATTAGTATACTTCGGGGAGCATGTGAGAGTTCATTCACAATACAGCGCTAGAAACCAAATATACAGTGCCGCTCACGCACTTTTACCCCCCCACGGGCAAAATCAGTCTAACTTCAAAGTTTTATATCTCTGGTAGAAATTAACGTACAGAGACGCGCGTGGGTGCGTTTGAAAGGTCTTTCGGAGAGCTTTCAAATAATATGACTCACGAATGCCATCGATTGTATTTTTAAATTTTGCAACAATTATGCAAAATTGAAAATTCTGAAATTTTTTTATTATTTTTGACAATTAGCCAATTTTGGAAAAAAAATCGTACGAAAATTTGAAGTACACCATTTTTTAGCTATTACCAAGCCCTATCTGAATCACTCATCAAAAATTTATTTTCGTCAAATATGACGCGCGCACGGGCATTTTTTCCTGGAAGTGACAGTTTTTTTCAACATTTTTTATCTCCGTCAAATTGTAACAATCGAAAAAAATTTATAGGAGAAAAAATGTTTGTTTTTTCACGTAGAATACTGCAATAATTTTTTTTTTGGTTTTTCGAAAAATTTTTTTTTTTTCGTTTTTTTCAATTTTTTTTTCTCACAGTCGGTACGCTAAAAAGATGAGAAACCACAAAAAAAAATTTTTTTCCACCCATTCAATAATACTACATAACAAGTATCGTAAATTACATAAAAAAAAAATCTTTTTTTTTTCGACCTTGAAAAATAATTTAAACCGAAAAAAAAAATTTTATTTAAAAAAATTTAAAAATACAATCGATGGCATTCGTAAGTCATATCATTTGAAAGCTCTCCGAAAGACCTTTCAAACGCACCCACGCGCGTCTCTGTACGTTAATTTCTACCAGAGATATAAAACTTTGAAGTTAGACTGATTTTGCCCGTGGGGGGGTAAAAGTACCGCTATATATGTCTGTACATGCACCTGCATGTACAACTATCGGCTAGAAAAATTATTGGTTTCATAACAAATTTTACGCAGGTATATTAAAATCGCTTATAAAATATTTTAATTCTTCAAGGTATATGGCGGCCATTGGATAGGCAATAATGGTCCAGTACGCTGGCCAGCAAGATCTCCTGATTTGAACCCATTGGACTACTTTTACTGGGGGACATCCAAAGAAGCAGTTTATCACAATGGCGGCCTCAATGACCCAAATGACATGATACAAAGAATCCAACATCAAGCCCAGCATCTAGAACCCGAAAAAATACATGCAACTACACATCAGATAAGACGTAGAGCTATTTTGTGTATTCAGCAACAGGGGGGGGCATTTCGAACAATGCTTGGATGGTGATGATGGTGGTAATGGTGATGATGGTGGTAATGGTGATGATGATGTTGTTGAGGAGGAGGACGAGATTGGTGATGATGTTGATGTTGATGGCAATGATGAAAGTGGAGAAGATGATGATGATGATATGAACAACGATGGTGAAAATGATGGCAGCGAAGACGGTGAGGCTGATGATAGTATGGATGAAGATGATGATGACGTTGGCAACGATCCGGATTGGGAGATATGAATTTACATGTTTTTTATATTTTTTCTTTTCTACTAAGGTTTTACTAAAAACTAGTCAGCCTAATAGTAGACGAAATTCGAATAATTCGATAAAACGTTATACTCTGTGTAAATAAAGATGATTTGTTATATAAATCTGTTTTTTCAATCATCTTCCTTAGCTGTTTTGGTTGTTCTCAGTACGGGCCTCAATTATTTAAATTTTCATACACCACTGAGTTCATCACAAACAGTTATGGATAAGTGGACTTATGAAAAATTTTTTCTAGAATTGAGGAAATTCGTTCAACTTCTAAAACTGGAATCAAGACAAATAATTGTGGGTGAGGTGACAGAATGTCAACTGACGAAAGGTTAAATAAGCATAGGGTGGTGAGACCGTTCTCGTTATTCTACCTTTTTCTCCGCTCTCGTCCTTCCTTTCCCATATTTCCCAAAACATCGACTACGTCTAACTCTTGATCATTGACACTTATACCACAGCTTACCTTTGGTCTGTTGCATTACCTGTTCCGTCCGTTGCTTTTGTCTTTTCAATATTATCTTCACGTCTTCTACGGCTAAACCAGGCCACACTGTGCTCCTTTGCCTTTCTACCAAAGTCCATGTTTGACTCTGACTCTTCTATCAAGCAGCACTGAGCACATCTGCCCTTCACACAAATCTCTATATATCTAACACACTTCTGAGACCGCCTTGAGGTTGACCGCTTTTTCTTCCGAGTCGTTGCTCTACCTTCCCATCTTTTTAAACTATGCTCGCTCCACCCTATTTTTTGAGACTCTGCTTCGACTAACTCTTTCTCCAAGTCAGAATGGCCTCGTCCGCTCTCTTTTCCGAACCCAACTTCGTCTAAATCTATTTCAAACCTGCATTAGACACATCCGTCCTCTTTTTCCGAGAACCCGCTCCGTTTAACATAATTTCTAGTTAGCAATGTGGTCGTGTGGAATCATTTCAGCGCCCTTGCTCCGTCGGACCCATTCCTAAGACCCTACTATGACCGCCTTATCTTGTCCCCAAGCCGTCTGCTGTTATTGCTCTTTCTTTAACTGTCAATCCAAGTTAACACTATGCTCGATTGGCCATTTCCAGAGAAGAAATGGGCTCGACCACCTTATTCGAGCCCGACTTATCCTGTCCCTTTTCCAAGGCCACCCCCTGCTCGTCTAGCCTACAACTAGCGCCCTCGCTTTTATGTGCCGTTATTCCCAGTCAGCATTGTGTTTGCCTAAGCGTTTTTCCGCACCCACACTCCGACTAACCCCATACTAAAGCAGCACTGGGCTCCTTGGCCAATTTTTTCGAGTCCGCATTGCTTAAATCTTTTGCTAGGCCTCCCCATGTTCGACTAGCTACAATCTATGCAACCGCTTCCTCTGCCGTTTTTTCCATTCAGCACAACGCATCTGCACTCTTTTCTGCGGACTCGGACACGGACATAGCCCTGTGCTCGTCTACCCTTCTGAACGCAACCCCCCGCTCGTCCGTCCATTTTCACCCAGCCCTTGGCTCATCTGCCCTTTTCGACGTAGCCCTCTGCTCGGCTGCCTTTCATGACGCTGCCCTCTGATTGTCCGTCTTATTTGGACGTCTCCCTTTCACCGTCCGTCTAATTTCGACGCAGCACTCTGCTCGTCTGCCCTTTTAGACACAGCCCTGCGCTCGTCCGTCTTATTTCACCCAGCCATCCGCTCGTCCGTCTTATTACACCTTGCTCTCCGCTCGTCCGTCTTATTACACCTTGCCCTCCGCTCGTCCGTCTTATTACACCTTGCCCTCCGCTCGTCCGTCTTATTTCGACGAATCCCTTCCACCGTCCGTCTAATTTCAACGCAGCCCTCTGCTCGTCTGCCCTTTATGACGCAGCCCTCCGCCCGTCTTCCCCATTTTACACAGCCCTCCGCTTGTCCCTCCTGTTTTAACATAGCCCTCCGATCGTCTGCCCTTTAGGACGCAGCCCTCCCTCGTCCCTCTTATTTTACACAGCCCTCCGCTCAACAGTTTTGATTTAACATAGCCCTCTCATCGTCTGCCCTTTTGGATGCAGCCCTCCACTCATTCGTCATATTGTGACCTAGGTCTCTGCTCGTCTGCCCTACATCACTGAGCCCTCCACTCGGCCGTCCTATTCTGACGTAGCCTTCTGCCCGTCTGCCCTTCTAGACGCAGCCCTTCACTCGTTCGTCATATTGTGACCTAGGTTTCTGCTCGTCTGCTCTTTTTGACATAGCGCTTTGCTCGTCTGCCCTTGACGATGCAGCTATCTGCTCGTCCGTCCTATTTCACACAGCCCTCCGCTCGTCCGTCTTATTACACCTTGCTCTCCGCTCGTCCGTCTTATTACACCTTGCCCTCCGCTCGTCCGTCTTATTACACCTTGCCCTCCGCTCGTCCGTCTTATTTCGACGAATCCCTTCCACCGTCCGTCTAATTTCAACGCAGCCCTCTGCTCGTCTGCCCTTTATGACGCAGCCCTCCGCCCGTCTTCCCCATTTTACACAGCCCTCCGCTTGTCCCTCCTGTTTTAACATAGCCCTCCGATCGTCTGCCCTTTAGGACGCAGCCCTCCCTCGTCCCTCTTATTTTACACAGCCCTCCGCTCAACAGTTTTGATATAAAATAGCCCTCTCATCGTCTGCCCTTTTGGATGCAGCCCTCCACTCATTCGTCATATTGTGACCTAGGTCTCTGCTTGTCTGCCCTACATCACTGAGCCCTCCGCTTGGCCGTCCTATTCTGACGTAGCCTTCTGCCCGTCTGCCCTTCTAGACTCAGCCCTTCACTCGTTCGTCATATTGTGACCTAGGTTTCTGCTCGTCTGCTCTTTTTGACATAGCGCTTTGCTCGTCTGCCCTTGACGATGCAGCTATCTGCTCGTCCGTCCTATTTCATGCAGCCCTCCGCACGTGAGTCCTTTTTCATCCAGTCCTCTGCCCGTCCGTCTAATTTCGACGTAGCCCTCGGCTCGTCTGCCCTTTTAGACGCAGCCCTGCGCTCGTCCGTCTTATTTCACCCAGCCATCCGCTCGTCCGTCTTATTACACCTTGCTCTCCGCTCGTCCGTCTTATTACACCTTGCCCTCCGCTCGTCCGTCTTATTACACCTTGCCCTCCGCTCGTCCGTCTTATTTCGACGAATCCCTTCCACCGTCCGTCTAATTTCAACGCAGCCCTCTGCTCGTCTGCCCTTTATGACGCAGCCCTCCGCCCGTCTTCCCCATTTTACACAGCCCTCCGCTTGTCCCTCCTGTTTTAACATAGCCCTCCGATCGTCTGCCCTTTAGGACGCAGCCCTCCCTCGTCCCTCTTATTTTACACAGCCCTCCGCTCAACAGTTTTGATATAAAATAGCCCTCTCATCGTCTGCCCTTTTGGATGCAGCCCTCCACTCATTCGTCATATTGTGACCTAGGTCTCTGCTTGTCTGCCCTACATCACTGAGCCCTCCGCTCGGCCGTCCTATTCTGACGTAGCCTTCTGCCCGTCTGCCCTTCTAGACTCAGCCCTTTACTCGTTCGTCATATTGTGACCTAGGTCTCTGCTTGTCTGCCCTACATCACTGAGCCCTCCGCTCGGCCGTCCTATTCTGACGTAGCCTTCTGCCCGTCTGCCCTTCTAGACTCAGCCCTTCACTCGTTCGTCATATTGTGACCTAGGTTTCTGCTCGTCTGCTCTTTTTGACATAGCGCTTTGCTCGTCTGCCCTTGACGATGCAGCTATCTGCTCGTCCGTCCTATTTCACGCAGCCCTCCGCACGTGAGTCCTTTTTCATCCAGTCCTCTGCCCGTCCGTCTAATTTCGACGTAGCCCTCGGCTCGTCTGCCCTTTTAGACGCAGCCCTTCGCGCGTTCGCCTTGTTTCACACGGCCCTCCACCCGTCCATCTCATTTTACTCGGCCCTCCGCTCATCTGCCCTATTTCATCAAGCCCACAGCTCGTTTACCCTTTCCGACATAGCCCTCCGCTCGTCCGTTCTATTACGACCCGCTCTCAGCTCGTCCGTCACATTTCGACGTAGCCCCCAGCTCGTCCGTGTCATTTCACCTTGACTTCCGCTCGTCCACCCTATTCCGCACAGTCCCCAGCTCGTCTATCCTTTATGACGTAGCCCTCTGCTCGTCTGCCTTTCATGACGCTGCCCTCTGCCCGTCCGTCTTATTTTACACAGCCCTCCGCTCGTCAGTCTTGTTTTAACATAGCCCTCTCATCGTCTGCCCTTTTGGACGCAGCCCTCCACTCATTCGTCATATTGTGACCTAGGTCTCTGCTCGTCTGCCCTACATCACTGAGCCCTCCACTCGGCCGTCCTATTCTGACGTAGCCTTCTGCCCGTCTGCCCTTTTAGACGCAGCCCTTCGTTCGTCTACACTTTTTAACGTTGCCCTCGCTAATCTGCCTTTTTACATTTCCGCACTGGACTCATACCCCTTTATCGTAGCAATATAAGGCTCGTCCGCCCTCATCAGATCAGCGCTTGGCTCCTTTGACTTTTCCCGAACAGCACTGGACTCGTCTGCTATCTTCCCAGCGCCGTTGCTTCGCTTGTCGTATTTTCAGTCATCACTGCGCTCGACTGACCTGCTTAATCAAGTCCCAGCTTCCTCCTGCCTATTTTTAAGGCCGCGCCGTGCTCGTCTTCTTTTCCTCCCCGAGCCTCTGTTATATATGACCTTTTTCTCAGAGTAGCTTAGCGCACGTCTACCCTCTTCGCCTAAACCTCGGCATCATCAGAATTTTTACTTGACCCTCGTTTTGTTCGCAGCTTTTATGAAGCTGCACTGTGGTTTATTATGGTCATGGAAGAGCAAACATCTTATGACCGTCGATTTCGGTTCTAAAAAAATTTTGAAAGCAACATGTTTTTTCCAAAAAAAGTTTTTTCCATTGTATTTTTTGTCGTTGACCCCGAATCTAAAGTCAAATTGCCAGTTTGACAGTTAGCAGTTGTCATGACAGCTGTGATGACAATTGACTTCAAACTCGCGTCCAGGAAACGCGAAAACAGTAGGGGGACTTTTTCTGTTTCCGCGTATCAAATTTTGTCGAACTTTTAAGTTGTCGAAACAATTTAATTTCAGATTCGTGTTCAGCGATGAAAAATACAATGGGAAACACATTTTCGAGATCGAAAAACAATTATGGAGCGTATAATTGCCAGCGCGACCTTGCTGAAAGCGAAAACCTGAATTTCCCAGTTTTTGACTGTGAGCTCGAGAAAAAGTATCACACCGAACTTTGTAATCGCAAAAATCGGTATACTTTTTCATTCAAGGCCCTTCAAGGTACAACTTGCTGCTTTCAAAATTTTTTCAGAGCCAAAATCGACGGTGATAAGATCTTTGCTTATTTTAAATTCAAAATAAACCTCAATGGGCCGCCCCGTCTGCGTCCGCAATTCTCTTAGGTCGCACTGCGTTCGTCTGTCCTCATGCCCCCCAGCCTCTTTCCTCGTTTCGTTTATTCTTCTCAAAATCCGCACCTTCGCCACATCCACTACTCTCTCCGAGCAGCCTGGCACCTTGGCTCATTACGGATCTTCTTTCGTATGTCGGTTTTTTAAACGATGAAGTTACCATGCGGAACAGGGCAACGAGAGATTGATTTTAGAAAAAATTATGGAAATTTGTTTTTGGAATTTCTTTTCACCGAAAAGTGGCGACGACTTTTATAATTTTCAGTTTTTTATTATTTATAATTCTTAATTCAACTTAGAAAAATTGATGTACACACATTCACGCACTTTATGTAAAGTGTTTCGCTTCCCACACTACGACTTAAAGTTCTAATGGGTTCTACAATATTCCTAACTATTTTGATAACTGTAGCTTGCTCGTTAGATTTATAAGAATATTTCAGAAATACGCAATTTCCGAGGACACGCCCGGTGCGTGGACGAGTATTTAAGTGTGAGGCTGGGTCGCGCCCAGCCGTGTCCCGAAAGATACCCGGTACCGGTGCGTGTGGGTAACCGGCAAGGCGTGCGGGTGCGCGTGCGTGCAGTTTAGATGTGCTGCAGTACCGAGCAACAGAGGTGCGATGAAGACGACGACAGCAGCAACAACAATAACAACGAGCGAAACAACGGATCGGGGCAGTAATATTGTGGAGCGAGCGAGAGAACGAGAGGGAGGAAAATAGCGACGACAACAGGCATCAGCAAGACGGTCAGCGAGGACCACACCAGTGACGTCACGGTGCAGAGCGCTCTAGCCGTCGGAGAGGCTGAAGGTCGAGGTCGGTGCCGTGTTTTTCTCTTGTCTCTCTCTCTTGCATGTTTGGGCGCCACCTTATGGCTGGTAGCACGGCAGATCTGCTGGCTACCCGTTGGTAGACTATCGGCGGATAGTGTTTGTCGGGCATATATTGTTATAATATTTAGTTTTTACAAGGGAATCGGCAGGCTGACCAGCCACCGATTCACCTTCGCGTTCGCATTTGTTATTGTGCCGCTCGTAGTGTATTAGTCCGAGGTCGCCGTATTGTAATTGATTGTTGACAATTAAACGACTAGTGTATTAATCCGCTGTTGTGTTTATTCGCCGCTGTATCACTCCTCATCCCGACTTCGAATCTGTGCGTTGAACGTGTTTATGCTCGACGCATTATTCAGTCGTGGGAACGTCTTTTGCTTCCCGAATTCCAGTTACAATATAAATAGCTTGTTCATAAAATTCTAAAACTCAGAATACGCCTTTTAGTGATTATTAGCCAAAAAATCAGAGACAACCTGCAAATAACAATAAAACATTTAATTCTCAGTAACTACGTATAATATGCTGCTAATAATATTAACTGAAATATAATAGAATCAATTTCGAATTCAAATGAAATAACTAAAAAAAACTGATTGATTATATTAAAATATGCATGGATAAAGCACAAATTAATATTAACCCATTAAAGCCCACGCTAAGACTGGTTGAGATAGCGACAAACAAACTGTGCTATCTTTTGCATAAGTGAAAAATAAAATATACGTATTTTTTTTTATGTTATTTTCAATTGTTTATAACAAATTATTTAAACAAATTACAAAAAAATTCATAATTATCAAAATCTAAATGCGGGAATCGATTCTGGAGGTGAAATCAAGACGAAAACCTATATAACACTTTTTTGTCAGAATTCAATTTGTTAGTGTAACGTAGGAATAAACAATTGCATGTTGGGGAGAAAAAGTGACCATGTCAAGTCCCAAGCAAAATCTATCTGGAATAGCAAAAAATAAACTGTGCTATCCTTTGCATAAGTGAAAAATAAAATATATATATTTTTTCTTATGTCATTTGCAATTGTTTATAACAAATTATTTAAACAAATTACAAAAAGAATTCATAATTTTCAAAATCTGAATGCGGAAATCGATTCGGGGGATAAAATTGAGATGAAAACCTATATAACACTTTTTTGTCAGAGTTCAATTTGATATCTTTATGTAGAAATAAACTATTGACAAATAAGTGTTTTCATTCTCACACATGGTATCTGGAATCATATCAGTATTTTTTACTGATAAATTTTGAGATCTTATACTGTAATTGGATAAGTTTATTTCATTTCGTAAATCTTCCGTGTTAGAGATCACGTTTGAGTGGCGGGCTAACGGTTGAAAACATTTATACATTGGATCTATTCTTTGAAATAATAATTTCGGAAAACTTTTAGTTTTTATTTTGTTCTAAATTGGTAACGTTACTGATAATGCCGAGACGGAGAAATTAGCGATTTACCAAATTTAGTTGAAGATTCTGATAGTGATGAAGGTCAACATATTGATATAGCATTCATTCCTAATGAATATGAAAGTTCAGATGGAGATTCGGACGGTGATCCAAATGAAGATACATTATCAAATGAATTACCATCAGGTTCGTACGAACATGTTAAAAGTACATACACAAGTACTCAGAAATTGTTGGAACCGAATCATAAGTACAGTTGGAAAAATGATGCTTTGAATGATATTTCTCCGCATGTCGAGAGCAACTTCAATATTTCACCTATTTCATCATTGCAATCCAAAAATGCTTTTGAGTTGTTTGAGGTTTTCTTTTCGAAATCAATGAAAAACCATATCATTGAAGCCACTTCTGAAAATCATTTTGATTTATGTATGGATGATCTAGAAAAATTTATTACAATCATAAGATTACTATCTCCAATTCTAGAAAAAGTATTCGTGATAACTGGTCAAAAAAGCGAATACTTCAGTGTCCAGTAATTGCGGAACTTATGTCTAGAAATAATTTCGTTGCCATAAAAAAGAACATACGATTCTATAAACTTCAAGAAACTGATCAAAATGATAAAGTCTGGAAGGTTAGAACTCTGTATGATATGTTTCGTGAGAATTGTATGCAATTTGGGTTTCCTTTGACTATAATTTATCAATAGATGAGATAATGGTAAAATACTTTGGTAGGTTTGGTATCAAGCAATGTATAAGGAATAAACCCATTAGATTTGGAATAAAAGAATGGGCAGTCTGTTCTTCTGATGGGTATATATATGATCTTGATATTTACACTGGGTAAATCAGGAATCGTATGAACGAAATCCTTTAGTTGCCGTTGGTTTAGGGTCTAGAGTGGTGATAAAGTTACTTTCGAATTTATTAGAAAAAAACACAGAGAGAAGAACTGAAAAAGTATCATATTTATTTTGACAACTTTTTCACAAACGCCAGATCTTATGATTCATTTGAAAAAAAAAATGGTTTATCGGCGACAGGAACTGTTCGGCATAATCGTGTGAAAGTGAAAGTCGAAATGGCCAAAAAAAGCTAAAAGAGATACACTATTTCAATGCATGAAGTGAATTCAAAATTGAATTATATTACAGTTATGGACTCAAAGCCAGTATCGATTCTCTCCTTCGAAATATGGAAATGAACCAAAAGTTGAAATGCAGAGATGGCAGGAATCATCGAAAAAATCTATTCTTTTTCCTCATTGTTTCTCTATGTATAATGAACACATGGGTGGCGTCGATCTACATGATCAACACTGTAATGCTTTGATGCCTACAATTCGAAGTAAGAAATGGACATGGTGCCTTGTATTACGGCTCATCCAAGCATCCTTAGTCAAACGCTACAGTGATTTACAATAAGTTACATCCAGACGAAAGAAAAGGTTCCAAAGATATTGTTCAAGAAGTTTGTGAATATTATATTGACAAGTTATCTTCCAAACGTCCCCCCAAACGACAGAAACAGAGTGAAACTTCATCCCAAGAACACGTGATGAAACATGGGAGTCTTAGGAAATGTGGAATTTCAACATGTCGGACAAGAACGGAATGGTATTGTGAGAAATGTTCTATGCCTGTTTGCAAAAGTCATAAAGAAGGACATGGCAATGAACAATAATTCAATCCCACCGATTATATTTACAATAATTCATGCCAATATTGATGGATAAATACAATAATTAGCTTCATTTTATACGATTTTTTTGAAACACTCTCAGGAGGCCGAATGTTTTCTTCCTTCATTACAATAACTAATTGGCCTCTGACAGAAAAGTGTTATATAGGTTTTCGTCTAAACTTTACCCCCAGAATCGATTTCCGCATTCAGATTTTGAAAATTATAAATTTTTTTATAATTTGTTTAAATAGTTTGTTATAAACAATTGCAAATGACATAAGAAAAAATATATATATTTTATTTTTCACTTATGCAAAGGATAGCACAGTTTATTTTTTGCTATTCCAGATAGATTTTGCTTGGGACTTGACATGGTCACTTTTTCTCCCCAACATGCAATTGTTTATTCCTACGTTACACTAACAAATTGAATTCTGACAAAAAAGTGTTATATAGGTTTTCGTCTTGATTTCACCTCCAGAATCGATTCCCGCATTTAGATTTTGATAATTATGAATTTTTTTGTAATTTGTTTAAATAATTTGTTATAAACAATTGAAAATAACATAAAAAAAAATACGTATATTTTATTTTTCACTTATGCAAAAGATAGCACAGTTTGTTTGTCGCTATCTCAACCAGTCTTAGCGTGGGCTTTAATGGGTTAATAAATAATAATATTAATATTAAAAAATAATAATATTAATAATATTAATAATAAAAACGTACAATATGCTACAAAGAAAATCGTGGATAACGAAAGCAATACAAATTTCATATAAAATGAAAAAGAAATTCTGCAACATTTAGTTAAAAGATTTAAATAATATGTGACAGGGTTATAGCGATGTTCGCTAGCCTTGTGTACGGCATTCTCCTCGCGCGAGCGCAGCGACCAAGTGTACGCTATATAGCGACTACAGACTTGTGTCGTTGCAGGATCGGGAGAGAGTAGCACGACGATCGGCGAGGTGTCGCCGTGAGTGCGAGTGAGAGCGAGAAGAGCGAGAGAGAGAGAGAACGATTTTGACTGATTTTGACGGCGAGAGAAGTGGGAGCGCGGCGGCGCGAGACTTAGAAAATTAAGAACTACTGCCATCAGTGCGACTGCCACTTTGCCAGGAGAACGAGGTGTTCAAAGCTGAGCCAGTACAAGCAGCGACCATTCGCCGTCCACGAGGCAAAGGCCGTGCTGCGGCCCTTCCTGCAGCAACCTCAATCATCGCCAGGGCACCGTTTCCAGCGGGTCACGCTTTCGCCGGCATCGCCTCTCTACCGACGGACCGTCGACATCCGGTGGGTATAAGATCAGTTTGTCTCTCTCGCGCCAGCTCTCGCTCGATTACAGACATTGGCGTATTTTGAGAAATTTATCGCACACGCTGAGCGATCTCGCTCGCGTGATCCCGCGAACTTTGGTCGCGGAAAGGCTGAGCGAGCGCGCTCACCGCGGTGAAGTAGATCTTTTAGCGATATTTATGAAAAAGCGTCAATAAATGAGATCGCCACATGTAGTATAAGTGAACTAAATTGTCCGATTATTTGTATCAACGTCCCGAACCAGAGCGAACTTCAGCCTGTGAAAGTCAGCGCCGGCTTTCTTTACCGAGAAAGAACCCAGAAAAATTAGCAGAGACCAGCCCAAGGCGCACGGTGGCTGTCTCCTCTCGCAAATACTAACAAAAAAAACTAAAAAAATTATACAAACTCTTCAGAAAGAGTCATCAATAAAACGAGAATATTACGACAAAATACAATTCAATATTGGTTAAAAACTCAGCAATAAAATTAATACTCGACAAAATAGCAATATAAAAATGCCAGTTATGAATTCTATGAGTATATTCCTAAAACCAATAAACGCTACAGAAATACAAGCAATAATCCAAAAAATGAAAAATAAAAATGGTGGTATTGGTGGCATAAAAACAAAAGTATTAAAAAAACTAACGAATTCCATAACACTTTCTATAATAAATTATTATTACTATTATTATATTAATAAATTAGAGCATAGAAACAGAAATTTAATCAGATGCACTTAATGAAATTAAAAACAGACCTATACATAAAGTTAAAGAAAAACATGCACCAACAAATTACAGACTAATTTGAAAAAATATGTAGTGAAGTATTTGCAAAAATACTTCACATTAAATTTTTGAAATTTCTGGCTGCTTGTAATTTGATTTTGATAAACAATTTGGCTTCAGCAAAATAGAAGTATCAATGACGCGCTATATTATGTAAGTGATATAATCTATAAACAATTAGACTTCACTAATCCCATAGCTATCACTTTTCTGGATCTTGCAAAAGCTATTGATACTGTTGACCATAAAATACTATTAAACCAACTGTACATCTATGGCATTAGAGGAAAAGTTTACAACTTAGTAAAAAATTATATTACATACAGAAAACAAAGAGTCGAACTGCAGAATTCACAGAACCAAGTCGAAACGGTTAACATGAAAGTATTACAAGGCACTATCTTAGGACTGCCACTTGTTCATAATATACATAAATGACATCCTGTTATCAATACCTAAAAAGACGATACTATATTTTGCAGATGATATGGAAATTATTTTAATTATAAAAATTAGAAAGAGATGGAAAGATTGATAATCAATTTGAAGAAGTTGGAAACTGGTTATCACTGAAAGAATTATCACTCAACATCGACAAAACAGCTTTTATTGAGTTTGACAATAACTGCAACAGTACATTAAGAAATTTAAACATAAAAATTCAATGCAAGAAAATTAATAGAGTGGATAATACCAAATGTTTAGATATCAAATTTGATACTGATATGAAATGGGATATTCATCTACAAAACCTATATAAAAAAAACAAAATACCTTACACTTATTTTCTATAAACTATTAAGAAATATGAATATCAATATTCTAAAAATTCTATAATTTGCGTTACTCCACAGTATTACAACCTACAGAAGAATTGCTTGGGAAGGTGTGCATATCAAGGAAGAATCGAAGGACTACTAAGACTCCAAACCAGACCACTCAAAATAATATGCAAATTCCAATTTATAAAAGAGAAATATCCCCTTAAAATGGAACAAACTTTCTGTTTTGAAGCTCTATTTTACTATTACAAAGAATGATCTCATATGTAAGAATCAAACAAACAAATTAATAAAAGACAATAGCTTATAATTACCCAAATGATTCAGACAAATAAGTATAAAAAATAGTTATCTAAAGGCTTATACTCCTTAATAAACTTCCAAATAAATTCAGACTAATGGACAACAAAAATATTAGAAAAACGAAATTAAAAAAATGGATAAAAAAAATTCCTAACTACACAAATGGAAGATAGCTCAAATTTAATTGTAATCAATTAAATCAATTCATTCAACATGTATATCCTACATTGGAAATCTTTGGATATACGAGGTGTGTTCAAAAAGTAAGGTGACTTTTCAAATTTCACGGGCAACGTCCTTTCGATTATCGATTTTTTTGTTTTGTTATGTTGGTACACTCTTCCCGAACATCTGTACTAAGTTTCAAGTGTATAGCATTTTTTGTTTGGTTGTGAGAGGCGTAAAGGTTATAAGTGTTTTGCGTGCTCGGCGATTTCTTGCTATCGAAAAATATGGATCAAAGGATTTGCATCAAATTTTGTGTAAAAAATAAAATAAAGTGCTCCGAAACACTTGAAATGTTTACGGTGGCATACGGTGAAACTGTTCTGAGTAATAAAAATGTTTACAAGTCGTACAAACTCTTCTAAGATGGCCGGGAAGATGCCAATGACGAGCCTCGCTCTGGACGCCCAAGCACGTCAACAACTGTTGAAAACGTTCAAGCAGTGAAGAAAATTGTTCTGGAAAATCATCGAATCACTATCAGAGAAGTTGCTGAGGATGTTGGTATATCGCTTGGCTCGTGCCATGAAATTTTTTCTAACGTTTTGTGCATGAGACGTGTGTCAGCGAAGTTTGTTCCGAAATTGCTAAATTTTGACCAAAAGAACCGTCGCATGAGCATCGCTCAAGAACTGTTGAATGACGTCAACGACGACCCAGATTTACTCAAAAGGGTCATAACTGGTGACGAATCATGGGTTATGATATCGAAACCAAAGTCCAATTGTCCCAGTGGAAGAGCCCAGATGAGCCAAGACCGAAAAAAGCACGCCAAGTTCGATCAAATGTCAAAGTTTTGCTCACTGTTTTCTGCGATTACCAGGGCGTGGTGCATCAGGAGTTCTTACCATATGGACGTACGGTCAATAAACAGTATTATCTTGAAGTTATGCGCCGTTTGCGAGAAGCAATACGAAGAAAACGCCCAGAATTGTGGAAAAACAATTCATGGCTTTTGCATCACGATAATGCCCCTGCTCACTCATCTTTGCTTGTGAGAGATTTTTTGGCTAAAAACAACACCACAATCATGCCTCAGCCACCATATTCACCGGATTTGGCACCATGTGACTTTTTCTTGTTCTCAAAAGTAAAGAGACCTATGAAAGGACGGAGATTTGCAACGATTGAAGAGATAAAGACTGCATCGCTGGAAGAGCTCAAGGCTATACAGAAAAGTGCTTATGAGAAGTACTTTGAGGATTGGAAAAACCGTTGGCATAAGTGTATTGTATCTGAGGGGGATTACTTTGAAGGGGACAACATAAATATTGATAAATAAATAAATGATTTTTCTTAAAAATACAAAGTCACCTTACTTTTTGAACACACCTCGTACATATAGACAATATACTCTTAAATATAAGGACCTAAATTTTCTCAAATCTCAAATGAAACCTTTACCACAACAGATCTCACATACAATTACAAAAAAATGCAAACGAAGATACTCAAAATTGAATTACCATAATAACAACTGATATAATCAAAGTACAAACAAATAAAATATGCAGCATCTAGCCAAAAGACAATATTACAAAAAACGTAGACGACTGCCAAAAAAATATCAAATAATATTTGAACATATTAATTTTATAAAAGCAATACAATTTGAAACAGAACCAACAGCGAACAATAGTATATTACCATATAAATCTATGGAAACAGTTTTTTACGTAATACAAGAGGTTTAAACTCCACGTATTTCGTGAACAAGTCCTGAAACATGACTAAGTATCTGAACCTATTCTTACTCCTCGGAAGTTCAATCACGTCTGCCGCTATCACCAACCACGGTTGCTCAACTACCCGCTTGCTCATGAGGCCCATCGGAAACTGTTGTTCTATTTTATACCGTTGGCATTTCTCGCACAATTGCACGAATTCCGTGATATCATAATATATTCCGGGCCATGAATACTCCCTCGCGACTCTATCGTAGGTTTTATCCCTTCAGGAATGTCCTGCCGAGGGCTCGCAGTGTGCGTCTCGCATCACTCGAGCTCGGTGTTCTAACGGTACCACCAAGCGCCAACACTGCTCACGGTTTGTAACCGGATCAAGTAATCTATCAGACGAGAATCTATACAGCATTTCGTCCTCCACTCGCCAATTCCGAAATTTATCCGGTCTCGCAAGTACGTCCTTCATGCGCTGCAAGTATTCAGGGTCCTTGATCGTCGCAAAAGCTGCTACTTCTTCGCCGTCCTCATACGCGCGCGATAACGCGTCCGGCGTGTGATGCACGCGACCTTTCCTGTACACGATTTCAAAATCGTACTGTTGGAGTTCTAGAACCCACCGCGCCAACCGACCCGTAGGTTCCTTCTTATTGCGTAGCCAAGTAAGTGCCGTATGATCTGTGACTATCACGAAATGCCCTTCCTCAATGTAAGGGCGGAACTTTTTAATCCCCATTATCACAGCCGCGCATTCCAACTCCGACACAGTATAATTGCGCTCGTGCACATTCAACATTCTACTCGCGTAGCATATAGGATGTTCAAACCCATCCTCGTCCTTCTGAATGAGACACGCACCTAGCGCATACGACGATGCATCGCAATGAATAAAGAAAGTCCTCGCAAAATCGGGTCTCGCCAAAACCGGCGCCTCCGTCAGCGCTTTCTTTAGCTTTTCGAAAGCTTCGGCTTGCTCCTACCCCCAGTGCCAACGTTCGCTCTTGCGCGTAAGCTTTCATCTCGCTCTCATACTCAATAAATCGCGCGTACCATCCGCACATACCGAGAAAACATCGCAACTGCTTCACGTTTCGGGTTTGCGGAAAGTCAATCACCGGCTTAATCCGGTCCGGATCAGGTCGCAACCCTTGACTATCCAATCGGTATCCCAAGAACGTCAACTCGGAGCAGCCGAATTCACACTTCGTCACGTTTACTTCGAGTCCCGCATTTACCAGCTTCTGTAGAGCTCGCTCAAGCCAAGTCAAATGCTCATCAAAAGTTCCGGTTACTACAATTACGTCATCTAAATATTTGAAAACATATGGCTCAAATTCCGGTCCGAAAAGCGTATCCAACCAGAACAAAGCGATGCGAACAACGAAAACCCGCCGAGATTAAACAAGGAATGCCATGCAAGAGTGATCAGCCTCCGTGCGCCTTGGGCTGGTCTCCGCTAATTTTTCTGGGTTCTTTCTCGGTAAAGAAAGCCGGCGCTGACTTTCACAGGCCGAAGTTCGCTCTGGTTGGGGGAGGTTGATACAAATAATCGGACACTTTAATTCAATTATACTACATATGGCGATCTCATTTATTGATGCCTTTTCACAAATATCGCTACAAGATTAACTTCGCCGCGGTGAACGCGCTCGCTCAACCTTTCCGCGACCAGAGTTCGCGGGATCACGCGAGCGAGATCGCTCAGCGCGCGCGATAAAATCAAAATACGCTAATGTCCGTATTCGAGCGAGAGCTGGCGCGAGAGAGATAAACTGACTTTGGACCCTCCGGATGCCGACGGTCCGTCGGTAGAGAGGCGAAGCCGGCGAAAACGTAGACCCGCAGAGAATGGCGCCCTGGCGACGATTGAGGTTGCTGCAGCACGGCCTTTGCCTCGTAGACGGTGAATGGTCGCTGCGTGTACTGGCTCTCCTTCGAACGACTTGCTTCCTGACAATCGTGGCAGTTGCACCGCTGACAGTCGTTCCTTTCCGGCCGAAATATGGTCTCGTCCAGTCTTCTCTCTAGGCAGCCCTAATTACTTGAGAGCTCGCGCCTAACTGCGCTTCCTCTCTCTTAATTTCTAAGCCTCGCGCCGCCGCGCTCCCACTTCTCTCGCCGTCAAAAATCAGTCAAAATCGCTCTCCCTCTCTCTCGCTCTTCTCGCTCTCACTCGCACTCACGGCGACACCTCGCCGATCGTCGCGCTCCTCTCTCCAGATCCTGCAACGACACAAGTATGTAGTCGCTATATAGCATGCACTTGGTCGCTGCGTTCACGCGAGGAGAGTGCCGCACACAGGGCTAGCGAACATCGCTATAACCCTGTCACAGTACAATTAGAAGTGTTTTGCATCTACTCAATGTTTATAAAATTAAACTTGTAGCGCAGTCCATTACTATGCAATTTAATGTAGTAATCTCGCGTGAAGAAGCTAGTGCCTCGGAATCGTCATCATTATCATCATCATCGGTACACGAACCTCTGAGTGTAATTAGTACTTGTGTGAAAGCACCCAGTGCTCCACATACGACGATAAATGTAGCCTAAGATGCAATAGTTCGTTGGAGTGACATTAACAGTGCTTTCAAAGATAGAATCAAGACTGGTGTTATTACCAATCTGAAGCATTTAGATTTAACTGTTTTTGAGACATGCCAAACGACTGTTTCATGCTCAAATCGATGAAGCTTCGAAGCTACATAATTATATAAAAGTGAATATTGTATTAGATGCTGAGTATGCAGTTATGAAGAATGATGAGGTAATACTTCATGTAAAACATTTCGATACTAAAATGCTGGCGATATACGTAACTTCGAATATAAACAAATGGTATATTGAGAAAGTACTCGAGCCTACCAACACCAGTATGGAAGAATTCCACGAAGAAGATTCAGGGTAGTCTCTTCGCGTTATACTAAATTTAACTATCAATATTAGTAAATACAATCCTATGAGAGCTAGTTCTTACATTAAGTTGCCAGAACCTATCAGAAAAAGGAGGGCCTCTATAAATGTGCAGAACTATGATGACGATGAGCGTTTCAAATTGGCTATCCTCTCAGCATTACATCCGGTTACATACATATACTATGCATCAGAATAAGTATAATTTTCGGAATCATACATTTCTCGTGGATCCGAGACAAGTCGTTAAATTTAAAAAAGAAAACGATGTTTCAATAAATGTGTATTTTTTAAATTTGAAAAATGACATCTACGATATTTTATTTCGGTATTTGACCGCTGAGAAGAAGGAAAAGCACGTGAACCTTATTCCAGTGGAGAATCATTATGTTGATGTAAATGCTGAAGAGAATGAAAATCAAATACAACGTCATTATATGCCTTATAAAGTACACTATATATGGATAAAAGACTGATTTCGACTGATGTATCGACAATTATCATCTAGGAGATGTAAGTCACATATTTATAATCGTTATCTGCACTATTTCCGAACTGAAGAAAAATTGAAAATACACGATATTGATTGTAGAAATGTGAATACTCATATGTGTAAAATTGTGCTTTCTGATGAGCAAGACAAATTTTTACAGTTTGAAAACATTAAAAATGAGTGTGTCATACTGTTTGTTGTGTACGCTGATTTTGAGAGTCTCTTGGAAGCGGTGTCTAACGATGAACGGATCTATCAACATCACAAACCGTATAGTGTTGGTTTTTTCGTGATGTGTAGCTATGATAACTCTAATTCACATTAGCGAAGCTACAGACAGAAAACTATCGATGACATTAGTCCAGCCAAGTGGTTCGTACATCATCTCCATGACTTAGCTATGTACGTGCACAAGTTATACAAAAATCTACAGCCTATGAGAAATTTAACTTTTCATGAGACATTCAGCTTTCTTCATGATACAGAATGCCAGATGTGACGGTGTAGGCTGGTCATTGCCTGCACCGTGTGCTTGCTTCCCTCTCCATCCTAGGCAAAGGCGCACGGCTGGTATCGGACGCACATTATTCTACGTGTCTGATGCCTGCCTTTATTTTTTCAATATTGCAGCTAGAGAGAGAGAGAGAGAAGGCAGCGAGCAAGCGAAATGGTAAGGAAACCTCAAGAGTAAGAGAAAGAGAGAGAGAGAGAGAAAATATATGTAGTTCGGTGAGGCTCGGCGCGCGGCACTTGTCGCGCTGGGCAGTGCCGCATGCCGCCGATTAGGAGGACAGTTGTGAGGAAGGCGTGAGAAACCGACTCGCATGCACTTTACTAGATCGTCGCACGCGAAGGAGATCGACCGCACTGGGAAGGATTGCCATCTTTTCTTTGCCTCGAACCTGATAGAGAGTGTGAGAGCCGTGACAACGAGAATTGGGCCACGTCTTGCGTAAGCCACCTCACCTGCAGCCCACCTGCCAAGCAGCCATCACTTTTTTGGTCAGGTTTAGTTTTCTCTCTTCTCGTTTCTCTCTCTATTTTCCTCGGCATTGTCTTGTGGTTTGTGTGCGGCGCCAGGCTTTCACGAGCCGGCGTAACGTATCTTCGTCACTTAGTTTAGTTTGAGCCGGTTAATGAGATGACATGGCGCTAACGTGCCGGTCATCTCATTTAGTGTAAGTTTTGCGTATTATTAGTGATAAGTAGTTTTGTATTCTCGTCGGCACTCAGGGAAGTGCAAGTGTAATAAACGGTCAATTAACGAAGTTGAGTGTGTGAAATCATTGAGTCTACATCTTCTCTTTCCAGCTTTGCTAAGAGCGACACACCGCCTCCCTTACCCTCCCCTTAAATAATTCGGTAATAGTAGAGAAATTGTTTCCACAAACTCAGATATGTAAGAAGTACTTCGATATTGACAAGAAGGATATAAAAGTTCGCGATACTTGTCACTTTACGGGAAAGTATCGAGAACCTGCTCACAGCACATGTACCATTGCTTATAGAGAATCAAGATCTATATCCATGTTTTCATAATCTCAGCGGATACGATGCACACTTACTCATTAATGAAATCGTGAATGAGTTCCCTGGTCGAGTGAACCTTCTTCCTCAAACGAAGGAAAAATCTTTTACCAAAGATATATATTTTTGGAAGGTAGTGACATTGATCTACGATTTATTGATTCATTCCGACTTATGGCTTCGTCTCTCGACAAACTGTCATCGTACTTGGAAAAACATGATATTCTAGAGCGCTACTTCCGACAAGAAGATAGATACACATGCAGCAGATCGCTTTATTGAAAAGAAAAGGTCTCTTTCCCTATGACTATGTATCATCATTAATGAAACTCGAGAAGATATCTCTTCCACAAAAACAAGACTTTTACAGCCGTCTTTATGATTCGCATATCAGCGACGAGGAGTACGCTCACGCGGATGAGGTTTGGAGAACCTTTAATATCACCGATCTCGGCAGCTATTCAGATCTATATCTCAAAACTAATGTTCTCTTATTAGCTTAAGTATTTGAAAACTTTAGGAACTAATGCCAAATTACCTATCGTTTGGATCCTCCTCACTGTTATACAACACCCGGATAAATTTGGATGCTATGTTAAAATATACAGGCGTAAAATTGGAGCTTCTGTCGGATATCGATATGCTCATGTTTATGGAACGCGGTATTCGTAAAAAGATCAGCCAGTGCTGTAACAGGTATGCCGTCGCCAACAATCCGTACATGGGGACTGATTATTATTTACAAAAATTGATAAATACATTATGTATTACGACGTAAATAATCTTTAGCGGTGGAGTATGACTGAACCTCATCCACAAGGCGATTTTAAATGGTGCTCTGTAACGGTCCAGTCTGATTTGTCCCTTTTTCCCTCTGCAAAATAGCAACCCGTCGTGCACGAGAAAACTAAAGAAAAGCGGTAATTGAGCAAAGGCGTTCTTCTCACATATATGTAAATGTGTTAGGGAAATTCAGCGAAAACAAGACCATATAAGGAGCGTGGCGTCACGACCGTGGGAAATTTATTATTTACAATGTAAAATCGACAATTGCAAAGTTTTTCAACTGAACAAAAGCATTTTTTTTGTCAATTTTGATGCGCTTGAATATCATGTTGTTGTAGTTATCAAATATGTATTTATTAGTTTAATTTAATTTACAAGTTAATAGTGTTAATTATTTTGCAATAAATAATTATATTGATAATTCGAATATGCAATTGCGTTCGTAACGTATTGAAACTGAGAAGCAAGAATTTGATACTTTGGTAACTAATTTTTCACTAAGTTATCAATAAATAAAAAATTTATAATTTATTTAAACAATTAAAATTACATTGTTAGATAGCGATTCGATTGTATATATCTGTAAAATTAATGATAATGATTGTTACTAATTTGCTGATTTTTAAATGGCTAAAAAAGAAATTTCCAAATTCATTTTTTAATTACTATTCAAAATTGGATAGTTATATTAATTGTTTTTAATTTAAATAATGTTCCACTAATCACAAGTGACTTTTTAATGAAAAAATTTTCCGTAAATTTATTGTAAAATTAGTGTTATTTGATTATCAAATTGTATTACTTATAACTCTAAAAGGCGGTTTTTCCTCGAGAAACAATTTATATTAAAAAATTCGTTATTTCATACATAATTTTTTAAATCATAAAATTACAATTTCGATCGGGCCATTTTGCGATAAAACATGTGCAAAGTTTATATCAATTTCAAAAATAGCGTTGTAGAGGCAACCAAGCGTAGAAAGGAGCAGATTTCGCAAGTATAAATTCGCTCGTCGCTGCGGCAAGAGGATTCACTATCCTACCTTGCTTAGTAGCGCGAGCATTGATTTGAAATAAGGACTCAGCAATTTCCTGAGACTAATTTCTTTATTCAGTGGTTAGCCTGCTAATTCCTTTTCTTGCGATATCTAAATGCTCAACTCATAAGACTATCTCTCTTATGAGAAAAAAGTAGCCTTAGATATCTCCTCTCTTCAAATTCATTAACTGCTAAGAAATTGAATTGAGTGTTTGTTGCGGCGCTGTCGGGCTTCTCCCCGATAGATACAATCATACTCAATCGTATTTCAAGCGATTCATCGAAATAGAAAACTTTGTGTTTGCTATTCCATGAATTTTGATATTTCATTTCTTGTAGAATATATGCGTGTCAACTTCTTGCTACTCTCGGAAACGCGATTACAAATATAATAGAAAGAGTCCGAACTATTTATTTGATAACGCGAGATAGACTCAAACGTTACGGCTTATTGATACAAACTTCTTTTTCGATGTTCCTGATGATTCACCCTTTGGATACATACTCGAAGTTGACTTAGAGTATCCAATTGAATTTCACGACGCACATAAAGATCTTTCATTTTGTTCGGAGCAAACGTCTGCTCCTGAATCCAAACGGAAAAAACTTATGATGACTACACCTTTATGAAACACAAAATTGCCAAACTTATAGAACTCAGCAGAATTCCAACCCAGAATTTGTAAAACTAAGATACTCGTATTAACTTGTTGATTACTCGACATATCAAATGTAGGCTAATTAGTCAATATTCAATATATAAAAGAGCGTACCGATTTCTTTCGGCAGTTGATTCGTGACGCGCGACAATTCCATTGTATTAGTTCAATTACCACTCACGGAGTGAATTTTATTTATCAAATAAAAGTGAAATCTATTTATTAAATAAAGTGAAATTTTTACTAGTATTCTTAAGTATTGTGTTTGGAATTCATTGCTACCAATTCCATTAGAATTAATAGAAAGACATCCAACAACGAGGATAAGAATCGGAAATAAGATTCCTCTAATAGAGAACGATCCAGATTATCCAGCAACAAAGTAAGAATTGAAAAATAATAATTCTTGATAGTTAATAACCCACGTGAGTCTTGCTATTATCTGTATATCTCGACCATACCATCTTGAATTGAGATTCATTGATTTAAATCAATATATGTCACGGCTACGGAGTTGCGACATAACACTAAAAGTAATCATCGAAAAATTCACGATTGATATAACACGCATCGAATGGCTTATGCTGTACGTTACTGCATCGAATACTCAAAAAATTTTTCTACTTGATTTTCTGAAAAGAGACAGAAGCATTTCAATGAATTTCCGTAGTTGGGAATTATATGAGTATCCAATGCTACGTATGAACACAAGTCACGTATGGACAGTCAAAACTGCAAATCAACTAAAAAAACCACGTTATGTCATCTTAGCTTTAAACTAAACGAAAAAATATTTCAACAGTTAATGCAAGCGTATTCGATCATTGCAATGTTAGTAACGTGAAACTTTTCCTCAAATTTCAGTGTTATCCATATGGTAATCTTAATATTGACATAAATGAGCATCAGTTTGCAATATTATACGACCTGTATGCCAATTTCCAGAAGACATGCCAAAGTAAAGTCTCTGAACCGATGCTAAAAAATCTATCTTCATAAAACAAGTACCACTCATTGTTATTGATTGCTCTAAAGGAAATGAGACATCGAAGACCTTAGCAGTTGATGTGCGCTTGGAGTTTGAAATAAGGAAAAATATTCCCGAAGGAACTGCAGCGTATTATTTCATTTTACACGATCGCATCGTTCAATATAATCCAATATGTGGAGATGTGAAGAAACTAATTTAGAGAGTGAAGATCGTTGTATTAAAGATGTGGCTCTTCCTTCAAGCAGCTCAGTAGCAGCCAAAATAGAGTACGTAGTGGATATGCAAGGTTTCATGATGCCTGGCAAAATATATGCCTTAAAGGAGCTAGCGATACTTCCGCTTAACTACGACGAAGAATCACTTGTACGATTATTAAAACTGCCGTTTCCATGGCGAAGACTAACTGAAAAATTTAAGCGTCATAATCTTTGAATGGAATTCTACTACCATGGAATAGAATGAGAATTTGTTGATTTCAAGTATGAAGAGCATAAATTTATCATCACAGACACGCTCGAAGATGCTACGAAAATTCTTGTGTCCGGATATCTGAAAAAAGAGTCGTTAGAACGATATGGCCTCAAAGTTTTCAACTTGAATGATTGGGGGTAATCTCCTTTTGAAAATATGAAAGCAGTTATTGTGAGTTCTAATCATAACGGTAAATACGTAACGACGTACGTACATCAAAAAGTCAAATTTATGAAAAGTTTTACTTAAATGGTTGCTGCATGGATTGGGAAGAGAGCGATGAAATTATTGAAGGATTTCTAAGAGTATTCTTTTAATAAATGACTTGTTGAATAAGACTTATTTTTTATCAATAAAAAAATTTTATTTAAGAAAAAACGATATATATATGTAAATATATTATAACGTGTGATAAACCACTTGTTGTGTCTCTCTCTCTCAAACGACCACTCTTATTTATGAACCTATATACTTATATACTTATATTTATATTCTTTATTTGACATAATATTAATTTATGTACAACGCCTAGAAGTGGCAGCCGCAGCAGACAATAGAGTACGAGGTAAGAGAGAGAGAGAATACATAATATGCAACGCGAACTAGCGAGAGGAAGGATAAGCTCGTGCAGGTCCAAACCGAAGGTGTGCTGATGTGTGAGAGACAGACGGTCGCGCTATAGGAACCGACTTAGGTTCGACAGGAAAGGGGAGAGAGAGTGGGGAGCTCTTCCGCGACATTAGCTTGTGGATTGCGTCCGAAAGCACACGTGCTCCCGCCGGCCGGCTTTTGCAGTGAAGATCGACTACTACTTTTTTATTTAAACTCCTAGTTTGGCCTTGCGGCAGTTAGAAGGAGAAACTTCCCATTGCAATTGGTGTATAGAGAGTGGTGTGTGAGAGTGTGTGGGAGTAAACCAGTGCGAGTTTGCCGTTTGTTCCACTGTATTCGAGCGTATGATAAGGCTCATCTGTGGTCCAGTCCGCCTATGCAAGTACCTTCTTGCGTACCTTGTTTCTCTCTCGCTAGCTAGTTATTCTCGCTCTCTCTTTATCGCTGCGCTGCCTTCTATGTAAACCCGCATGCTATATAAATACCGTTTATCTTATGTATTCCGTCCTCTTATTTACACCCAACTCGACAACCATCCACGCTTCCCCGTCGACGAATTAACTCGAAGACTAGCTGCTGAATCCACGACGCTCCCGCAGGCCTTAAGGCGTAACTAAGCATCCGGGCATAGTCTCGTGCGGTTATCGTACGCCCACAACGAGCTGCATAATATATTCATGGTTCTCTCGTGAAATAACGCGGGCAAATAACTACCCCATTATATTGGCGCCCAACCGACAGTGGCATTCGAAGTAGCTTTACCTCTTCATTCTTCGTGCGAGAGACACGACGCTGCGTGTTTACGAAAACGATAGAGTATCAGTGCGTGTATAATAGCGACTCAGGTTGCGCAGCGAATGTAAACACAGTGTGTTATTTACACGGCAGCCTTGAAATTGCTATAAACCTCGCTAGTCGAGCAATTTCAAACTATTTCAATATTGGAATATAATATATTTTTCAAGGTTACGCCGTTTAAGAAATATCACACGATTGTAGGTAAGAATATGTGTATGTATACATAGGACACGGCGAAAAGTGTGTTGTGGTATGTGAATTCGACGAAACGTGGACCTTCGTTTGCCTATAAACCAACAAGCTAATCAAATCAAAACGATAATATACATATAAAAGTACACATATACAATAATATATAACAACCTTTCTCGGCGGCGCATGCACATGTTTTCTTTCTTTCGCATAATTGCCTCGTGATAATTCTTAGAGCGAATCCAACTGGACTGACGCCTGAAAGAATTCCAACTTCGCTTTTGGAGTGCACGCAGTATATATTGCGCTAGATGTTGAATTAATCTAAACTCAAGTAACGATCATTTAACTTAGCCTTTAACGATTTCGGCTAACAACTTTCGTTCGTTTTCTTCGGTAGCGTCTCCGAATTAGCTCGGTCCGCTAACAATTATATAATAAAATTAATAAAAACCAATCAAAATAATAAAAATAAACTCAAGAAACGACAACAATGGCAACTAATTGGATGCTCGACGACTTAACAATCTTTAAAGAAAAATTAAACGAACAACTGCTTATCTGGGTCCGAAATTTATCAAGTATCGACCTAGACAACGCACTATCACAATTAGCACAACGAAGGACGCTTTCTGGAGCGAGCGAACAGATTATACCGCAGACTACAAGGGGACTATACAGCACAGGACTTCCTAGCGTTCAAAGACGAAGATGATGCATTGGCCCGAACAAGACGAGATGACTTAGCCAAAACATTCTTCGAGTCAGGTACACTACCATCCGACATTAGTAAAGACCTACATACAGCTCTGGAAATGGAAAGATATATAAGCCTTCCAATTACCATAAATGAAGAAAGTGAAGAGCGTTTGGCAACCAGCTCACCTCACAGCAGTAACAGCGAAATGTCGCTAACCCTCGGAGCAGACTCACAATCTCCCGAAATCACAGGGCAAAGCCATCAAGTATTACCATCACAACAGACAAGCACATTTATGACGACAAATGTAACCCCCGTAAACAACACCACTACTACCGCGCCAACGTCAAAGTACGATAGTACTAGTCAAGAACAAATAAAAATCGTACTGCCCAATGGCCAGACAGAAATTACGACGAAACTGATAGCAGACGAACTGCGTAGAGGATGGAAATTAGAAATGGCAAGACATGCAGAACGAACACAATTCCAGACGTAATTTGCAGCCTGGCAAAAAGAAGTAGAAGAAACTAAAAACCTGCTGAAACAATACGAAAGTCATTTCAGTCACCTTGGAACGGACTTACAAAAACTCAACACGGAAAAGGACACGCTGTACACAGCGAACATACAACTGCACGAACAGTTAAAAACAAGCTGGTTCATCAATCAACAACAAGCAGCAGAATTAACTCGCCTAGAAACACAAAGTTCAAAAACAGTGCAGTTCCAAGACACCTTAAGTTATAATTACTATAACGAAACACAAAAATTTGACGACACAGTTTATCCCCCGACCACTTCGTCACTGGACCCACGAACTCCGATGTTCCACTCCACCGCAAATCCCTCTGCGATGGCACCGCCTAATGCATTCCTCTCCACAATCACCTCGATGGCCCAAAGGTATTTTACACCCCCGCAAGCCCACTCGCACGACAAGCGGCATGCCCCATTCACTGTCCTTTCTTCGCTCGGCCCGACGGCTTCCCTCGTTACCTCGACCGCCCCGGCAAGCTCGAGCTGGGGGAAGGGGACCATACCTAGCGCGACAGTGAACTCACCACAACAGTTTGCACATTTCTACCCACTAGTAGCCAGCCACACGACTAGTTTACATCAAACAGGTCCAGCTTATTACCCCTCGAGCAGGAACCTGGGGAAAACAGTCAGAGAGTGGAAAATCAAATTTTCTGGTGCCGAAGGGCTAAGCATTAAAGAGTTCCTGGAAAGAGTAGAGGAGAACCGGCGCCTAGACCGAGTGGCGGATACAGAGCTGTTGAACTCCATGACTCCCTTATTCACCGGATCAGCTCTCTTTTGGTATAGGGCCCTAAGAAAAACCTGGGACACTTTCGACGAATTTAAAGATACGGCTCTCGCAACCAACAGCAAATCAAAGAAAAATCGGAGAAACCTAGTGGTAGAAGCTCATTGCCGAACCCAGGGTGCAGAAGAACCAGTGACAGAATATAGCGTAGCCCTGCTTACCATTTTGAAAAGAATGGATCCGCCGTGGGAGATGAAAGACAAGATAACCCTCGTCATCGATAATATGCTGCCTAAGCTTCACAAGAAACTGAAGCACTATAGGAATGACCTGGAGGACGTTCGGGTACTTTTGACAAAAGTCCAAGAGGCTGAAGATGATGAAGCTGGACAGTGGAAGCCCCCACCTCCAGCTGAGTACAGCATCCTACCGGAGACAGCGTATAGGCCTCCGAGGGGCACCAAGAATAAGCCCTCCTGCCTATCCTCCATGAACGAGAGCTCCCTCAGCGCTTCAGCGGACGAGTTGGAGAAGTTGATGACGAGAATCCTTGAAAAGAAGCTCAGAGAAATGGAAAGCTCCAAATCACCTACTATTCAGGCCAAAGATGGGAGCCCTGGCACCAACTCCGAGTTCAACCGCCGTGAGGAGTCTAAGAACCCTCGTTGGGACTCGTATAGAGGCAGAGGCCGTGGTCGGAGAGGTCTTAGACCCCGCGATAAAAATCCCTCTTTAGTGGCTACGCCAAGGTCGGATAAGAATAAGGACCGTGCAGCCGGCCCTGACGGAGATAAACTTCTTTGTTGGAACTGCAGTTGGCCCGGCTATACGAAAAAGTCTTGTTCAGAGTGCGGTCCTTTGGAAAGTGCTAGACTCAAAGCAAAAAACGACGAAGGGAGCACGTAGATGAGGTCCCTACTGCTCTCCCAAACCACGGGACTTTCGAAACTAGCGGCGACACAGGAGCTCCGCAGGCTGTACACAACACGGTGAACGACCCGTTGCTAGCTCAAGTTAGTTCTTCCGACGTGCAACAGCCCTGCGATGGTGGTACTGTGGCCAGCGCCCAGGTTGAGAAGTTACCTCGTTGGTGGCTGACCGTGAGTGTCGGCGATTATAAATTTAGAGGCCTCTGGGATACCGGATCTTCCCGTACTGTCCTTGGCCCAAACGCTATTTCGATTGCCACCGCCTTGAATAGGCGCGTGCATCCTTATGTGGGCCCAGGAGCAAAGGCAGTCGATGGTCACCACGTACCCATTATGGGTATCGTAAAGTTACCCTTTACCTTGGGAGGGGTAACTCATACAATTAACGCTCTCATTTTATCAGAAGTCGACACCGAGTGCACTTTAGGTGCTGACTTCAAACGCGCCTTTTCGGCCATGTTGGATCCCACGACTAACAGGCTGACTTTCAAAGGTTGCTCTGAAGGCGTGCCTGCTGCCCTCTCCTCCGAGAAGTCTGAAGAGGCAATGGCCTTGTTCTCTCTAGGGATCGAAGATCTCACAGGTGAGCAGAGAGCTGAAATCGATAGGGACGTGCATAGCTTAATCCCTGAAACTTCTGGTGAACAGTTAGGTTGCACCGGATGGATCGTCCATGAAATTAACCTCACTAGCCCGCGCCCGATTAAGCAAAGATACTATCCAGTGTCTAAGAAAATAGAGGACGAAATGCATGAGCAAGTACGTAAAATGTTGCAGATGGGAGTGATCCGGAGATCCAAGAGCGAATGGTCTAGCCCAGTGGTAATGATCCTGAAATTAGATGGAACGTATCGGTTTTGTGTGGACTATCGCAAAGTTAATGCGGTTTCAAAGATATCGGCATATCCATTACCTTATATGGATGTTATTTTACGCAAGATACAACACGCCAAATATATAAGCGCCCTAGATTGTTCGGGAGCCTTTTGGCAGATTCCACTTAAGGAAGAGTCTATTCCGATTACGGCCTTTACTGTTCCTAGTGTGGGTTTATTTGAATTTACTCGGATGCCTTATGGCTTGGCTGGCGGTTCTGCTACGTTTCAAATGCTGGCGGATAAGCTTATCACGCCTGAAATGGAGCCTTTTGCTTTTGCCTACTTAGACGATCTGATTATTGCAACGGATACGTTTACCGATCACGTAAAGTGGCTCACGCTGATTCTGAAGCGAGTTAACGAGGCTGGGCTTACTATAAATAGGAAAAAGTCTAAGAGCTGTATGCCAGAGGTGCGCTACATCGGCGTACTGGTGAATCGAGATGGCTGCCGCCCGGATCCTGAGAGAGTGAAACCCATTTTACAATACCCGAGACCTAAAAATTTGCGTCAACTACATCGTTTCCTGGGCATGGCCTCGTGGTACAGGAAGTTTCTGGATGACTTTGCAGCTATTGCAGAACCACTCACTTCCCTTACTAGGAAAGATTCCAAATATGTATGGACCGAAGAACATTCGGCCTCCTTTGAGCAAGTTAAAGCTCTCCTTGCTTCTGCTCCAGTTCTGGCTAGACCAGACCCTAATGCCCCATTCTCTATCGAATGTGACGCCAGCGACACGGCCATTGGTTTCGTGTTGGTTCAAAAGATAAATGAAATCGACTATGACATTTGTTACGGCAGCAGAGTCCTCACTGCTGCCGAGCGTCGCCTGTCAGTCACCGAGCGAGAATGCCTCGCGGTAATCTGGTCGATTGAGAGATGTCGCCCGTACATAGAAGGCTATCACTTTACAGTGGTTACAGACCACCATAGTCTGACTTGGCTTAGGAATCTAAAGAACCCTAATGGGCAACTAGGCCGCTGGTCGTTACGCCTTCAAGGCTACGACTTTGATATCGTACACCGCAAAGGCAAGGACAATGTCGTGCCCGATGCACTTTCGCGTATGTTCGAGACGGACGAAGATATCGCCGCCGCTTTAGCTTCTTTCTCTCTCGACGACAATACCGAAGACCCCTGGTAAAGACGCAAGATCTCGCAAGTCGCTCAGGATCCAAAAACGCATCCCTACTGGAAAGTAGTAGATGGCCGCTTATATGTTTATCGACCTGACCCAATAGTCGATGATTTGATGGGCAATGATGACGACGCCTGGAAGCTAGTAGTTCCTCGAGAACAACGAAAGAAAGTCCTGGCGGAATGCCATGATGAGCCGACATCGGGCCATCAAGGGCGATATAAGACTCATCAACGAGCCGTATTACGCTATCATTGGCCTGGTATATACAAAGATGTTGCGCACTTTGTGCGTAACTGTATGATGCCAACAAGTAAAAGTAGAACAAAAATCCCCTGCAGGACTCATGGGTAAACACGTAATTACCCGTCCCTGGGAAGTGGTCTGCGGTGACACCATGGGGCCTTTGCCTTGCTCGCCCCAAGGCCATGAGCACCTGCTCATCTTTATGGATGTGTTCACTCGTTGGATCGAATGCATTCCAATCCGTAAGGTTAACGGTAAAACCATTAAGAAAGAACTCAATCAACGGGTTTTCCTTCGCTTCGGAACCCCTGACCGTTTTCTTTCGGATAATGGCACGCCCTTCAAAAACAAGTTAGTCGACGAGTTCCTGAAGTCACACGGAGTGGTCCATGGAACATGCGCCCCGTATAATCCACAGTCGAATCCCACTGAGCGAGAAAATCGGACTAACAAAACTATGATTGCCTCTTTCATTGAAGATAAGCATGCGAAATGGGATGAACACATAGCGGAATTCGCATTCGCCTATAACTCAGCCATTCATGAAGCTACTCGCTCAGGCCCAGCTTTTCTCAACTACGGGCGACATCCAGCGCCCCCTTGCACAGTTCGACGCGAGGAGGAGCGTGCGGCGGTCCTATAATTGGAGGCTACTGCCCGTGACGAATGGCGCGACCGTATGGAAAAACTCGTCGAAGTACGAACTGGAGCTCTGGAAAATAGCAAAGCCGCGCAGACGCGACAGGAAAAGTACTTTAACGACTGCCATCGCGACGTCGTCTATAATGTCGGTGACAAAGTCTCGGCGAAAAATCATGTTCTCTCTTCGGCGGCTAAAGCCATTGCCGCCAAACTTTGTCCAAAATTCTGTGGTCCGTTCATCGTGACTAAACGTTTGGGAATGAATTCCTATCTGCTCCAATCAGAATGCGGAGTAAATATAGGAAAGGTAGCTGTAAATCAGCTTAAAATATGCAACGACAAGGAACAATTCCCTCACGCCGCCCCCTCAGAATTAGTAGACAACACAGAAGGGCAAAATAACTTAGCTATCCGCGAGGAGAGCCCGGAGGCAGCGGGTCGTTCGGCGACTCAGGACTCTACTACAGTGGCTAAGCCTTCTCCTGCAGCTGACCTGACTTCTCAGCCAGGCTCAAGTCAAGCTCTACCCGCCCTGGAGGCGGTAGCTCCACGTAAGACAGGCAGGCCCCGTAAATCCCAAAATCTACCGCCTGCGTGGCCACCAGTTATACTTTCACCTCGCCGACTACGTTCGCGACACAATCCTACATCGTAGTTATTAATGGATATACGTTGCCTTGTCACTAACTTTTCTTACCGCTCTAACGCTTCTTATATAATAAGCTATGTTTTTGCTTTTTCATGAATACATAATGTTATTACTTATGCATGTACAATAAACGAGGGTCTTCCTTACAGATCATGTTACCTGCACGGCAAATTTCCGGTAAGCAAGAGACCGTTAAGGTAGAAGTTCCGCGCTTCGTAGCCACCCGGCTCTTGGAACTGGCCAACGAAATGGCCATGTGGACAGCCACCCTCCCTTCCGAGCTAATTCCTCAGCTTCCCTCAATTAAAGAGCTGCTCCTAACCTGGGCCGATACAGCCGGCGGTCGTGAACCCATCAGTGAGGCCCTAGCCCAGCCTTGGGTACCGGCTCTTCCGGCCCCTACTGCCTCGACCCGTCAAGGAGGAGATATGGCCAATGCCGTCTCCCCCCAGGAACAATAGTCGGCCATTAGGCTGAAGATAAAGGATCTTCGAGCGGCTCGCCGTAAGGCTGATCAAGCCGAAGGTCAGGCCTACTCCGAGGCCCTAGCTAATCATCCTGACCATCGGATCCGGGCCCTCGCCCCCGAGGATCTGATCACCAAGATCCAAGACGAAGTGGAGCGCCGCGCTTTCCTAACTGATGCAGCGGCTCGCTGGGATACGACGAAGAAGATCCAGAAGGAGCGAGCTCGCCTGTTGGAACGCCAGTTGGCCCAGCTAAATCTACTGGAAGCGGAGGTTCAACCGCTTTCCGTGCCTGCTGGGGTGTCACAGGCCCCATCCTATACCGCTGCCGAAGCTGAAGATCTAGCGTTGAGAGAAGTCCAATTCTCTCTCGATCAGCGCCGGAAGCTGGCTCATAGGGCTCAAGCCACTCACTACTGCGAAGGTAACCAGAACCTGGTCCCTCAGCACCACGCGCTGAAGCACATGTGTGCTACCACACCCTGCGGCAAGTGGAACGGGCCTAATGTGCCAAAGAGGGGCGTCCTGTACTGCTTCGTGTGTAATCTCACCGGTGTAAGCAGGACAGAAAACTGCCCGAACTTTTTCCAGCATTGGAAATTCGAGCTGGGATTGGCTGACAGGTACAACTACCTCGAAGACTACGGCCCTAGGGCTTTCCATTAGAGGACCGTTCAGTAACCGTCCCTGCTATTCTTTGGCTACGCCGAAGACAGAAGAGGACAACCCCCCCCCCATCGAGAGATCACCTTTTTCTTTATTTTAATGGCCATTGCCTTCTACTACACGTTTCATTTATCGCGTCAAACAAGTAATGTACTGCAATCCGTGTGAGTCAGCTGCTCTTTTGTTTTCTTCACGGCATTGCCTTATTTTCAACACTTAATTTTTGTAAATCAAGAGAGAGAGAGAGAGTAAGGGAGCTACTTATAATAAAGCATTATTGTTCATATCAAGTCAGGTTATTATATTCATTTTGTCTGAAACCTTTACACTCAATGACCTGCCCGATGAATAGTGGTCTTTTTCTTTCCTATACCCCTGGTAGTTTTCTTCCCTGAACAAGAGAGACCAAGGTATCGAGTGGGTACCGCCTGCGTTACCAACGTCTGGGGGAGGGGAATATAACGTGTGATAAACCACTCGTTGTATCTCTCTCTCTCAAACGACCACTCTTATTTATGTACCTATATACTTATATATTTATATTTATATTCTTTATTTGACATAACATTAATTTATGTACAACGCCTAGAAGTGGCAGCCGCAGCAGACAATAGAGTACGAGGTAAGAGAGAGAGAGAATACGTAATATGCAACGCAAAGTAGCGAGAGGAAGGATAAGCTCGTGCAGGTCCAAACCGAAGGTGTGCTGATGTGTGAGAGACAGACGGTAGTGCGATAGGAACCGACTTAGGTTCGACAGGAAAGGGGAGAGAGAGTGGGGAGCTCTTCCGCGACATTAGCTTGTGGATTGCGTCCTAAAGCACACGTGCTCCCGCCGGCCGGCTTTTGCAGTGAAGATCGACTACTACTTTTTTATTTAAACTCCTAGTTTGGCCTTGCGGCAGTTAGAAGGAGAAACTTCCCATTGCAATTGGTGTATAGAGAGTGGTGTGTGAGAGTGTGTGGGAGTAAACCAGTGCGAGTTTGCCGTTTGTTCCACTGTATTCGAGCGTATGATAAGGCTCATCTGTGGTCCAGTCCGCCTATGCAAGTACCTTCTTGCGTACCTTGTTTCTCTCTCGCTAGCTAGTTATTCTCTCTCTCTTTATCGCTGTGCTGCCTTCTATGTAAACCCGCATGCTATATAAATACCGTTTATCTTATGTATTCCTTCCTCTTATTTATACCCAACTCTACAACCATCCACGCTTCCCAGTCGACGAATTAACTCGAAGACTAGCTGCTGAATCCACGACGCTCCCGCGGGCCTTAAGGCGTAACTAAGCATCCGGGCATAGTCTCGTGCGGTTATCGTACGCCCGCAACGAGCTGCATAATATATTCATCGTTCTCTCGCGAAATAACGCGGGCAAGTAACCACCCCGTTATAATATATTGCAATTACCCCCCACTCTTCTCCACTATTTCTTTAATTAATAATCAGTACATATGTGGATTCATGTATCCATACATACATACGTTGTGATTAATTGTGTATACAATATATATACATATATAAAAACAATATATACGAATATGCATCCAAGCACACATATATATATATACAAATGATAACGCGTGATCTTCAAACACGGGCACGTATACGGATGAACTCGAGGCGGGGGAGGAGGAGGTGGACGCCGTTCTAGTCACTTTTTGACTGTGTAGCTAATATACGCAATAAGAGCTATCAAGAGCTAAAAGCAGCTGTGGCTTAGTTGCTAGAAGTTACGGTCTATCTAACCATAGGACGCGAGATTGATTCCCCATAGTGTCTGCTCATTTTTTTCACTGAGCTAAATCTGCATTACACTGTATGTACGTAAACTAATTGCATAAATAAATTAAATTCAATTATACGTAAATAAATTTTAATATTTAAAACGTATTTCACGTTTCGCAAAAGGGGGGAGGGGCGGCGACTCTTGTGTATGATTTAAGAGTGCTGATCTGATAGCTCATACGCTTCAAATCACTGATCTGTAAATAAGGGGGCGGCGGCGGGGGCTCTCGCGCGTGATCTAAGAATGCTGGTCTGATATATCATGCACTTCGGATCACTGATCTGAGGCCCTCTTTGAGCTGTGGCCCTTCCTGATCTAAAGCCCCCAGATGTGTGGCCTCTCTAGTTTACCTACTCTAGTGAGAGGCTAGCTGAGAAAATACAGATCATCTAAGATTCTGATAACTATAGGCTGGCTGAGAAAATATATAATCTTAGATTCTTTTTTAAAATTTGGATCAATCCTGTTTGGCGCGGATTTATGAAATAATATTTTTTTTTAAAGGAGTGTTCTTATAGGCGCGTAATTTGAAAATTCATTTTGACAGTGTGTTAATATTTTAATTCGTTCTTCTCCTTTTTCTTTTTTTTCTGAAACCAGTGGTAAAGGTAACGGTGTGACGTCGGTCATTCAGACGACAATCACATAGACAGCGACTCCACTTCGTATTCTTCTGCTTTTCCTCCTCCTCCTCTTCCTCCTTATTCATTAACCTTATTGCTCCGGTGTTAACCATTTGGCCTATGCAGCGACATTGCGCGTTACTAATCGCCACAATAAGTCCAGATCAGAAACCACCAGCCAGACAGAAGCCCGAGGAAGATTTTCTCTCTGTATTTCTGCGGACATAATTGACAGGAACCATAGCCTATTTTTGTGCTTGTACTCGATAGGCATTAGAGCAAGCAGTGCAATTTTACTACTCTGACTATGAATTACTACTGGTTGTAAGAAGTTGTCACTGCAAATGAGTGGACATTGACGTCTACTATACAGGGTGACTCATTTTAAAGGAACCACCCCGAAATTTTCGACGGTTGGCATTCTACAAAAAAATTGTTCAGTCAAAAGTTGTTTAGGATAATGAGGGACACCTTTCCCAGAAATCGGATTTGACCTTGAAATTTATTTTCAAGATAATTTGAAGGTCAAAGTCATTTTCTTCTATAAGAACCTATAATTTTGTTCGCAGATTCGGAAAGAGCGAGAAATTCTACGTTCAGATAAGGTATTATGTGTGGTGTGCGGTCAACCCTCCCCCCCTCGCTAAAGGTCATGTAGGGGTCAAATTTATTATTTTATTCATCTATGCACAGGGATGATCGGGCAAGGGTAAGATTAATTTTAAAAACCCAAAAACTCAAATAACCCAATAAACCAACCCCAATAATCAAATAAACAAGTGATTTTTTTTAATAAGAACTCCCATTTTTTATCATGGATTCGGAAAGAGGGGGAAATTCTTTTTGAGGTAAGGTATTACGTGTGGGGTGCGATCAACCTCCCCTCCTATCCTACCGGGGCAAGGGTGAGGTTAATAAAAATAATAATAATAATAATAATAATAATAATAATAATAATAAAAATGATAATAATAAATCCATACCCAAGATAAATAAAAGTTCGATTATCAAGGTCGTTTTTGATATAATCATTACTTGTGTTCGTGCTACATTTAGTAACGTGCACCAATCTAACCAATGTATGCAAAGAGGGAGTGTCCAGTCTATCTAGTCAAGACGACAATGCTGAGCCGATCAAGACAAGTCGTTGGCTACCCAACCAATGAAGGTAAGATATTAATTACCCAGCCAATTAAGGCCAGGTCGGAGTACCCAGCCAATGAAGACAAGACGATAACTACAGATAGAGTTATGGTCAAGGTCGTAACACAAACATTGATCTCATAAAATGTTCAAAAATACCGCTGTTCAAATTTATGCAATGTTGAATTCTACGTTCGAAGTTTTCAACTGTGGACAACAAAACGTGACGCGAAATAGCTCTACAAGCTTGTATGTCTAGTTGGCTGTGTATGATACGTTGCATCATATCTTGCCGTGTTGTTGGTTGCTGTGCATAAACAAAAAGCCTCATATAAAGAATGGTGATCTTGAACGCCACTCAGTAATATCACTACCAATGCCTATCCATCTTCTTCGGTATCGTTGGTTCAAGAAGTGACGAACTATTAATGAGCGATGACACGGTGCACCGCCTTGTTGAAGCCATAATCATCGTCTTGTTTCCAAGAACACATCTTCCAATAATTCTGGTAATTCATTCTGCAGGAAATTAATATATGCTGCGCCGTTAACATTCCCATCGAAAAAATAAGGTCCTATCAGATAACCATTTATCGTATTATACCGCAGCAAACTACGAGGCTCCATCTATGCTGATTATCAACATGACATACCCAATGAGGGCTCTGGATAGACCAATAATGACTATTATGGCGATTGAGGTACCCATTACTATGAAATGTAGCTTTGTCCGAAAACATTACGTATCTGAAAAATTCAGGATCTTCACGAATCCTTGCTCGTGCCCAATTACATAATTCGAGACTGCGGCGGAGATCATCTGGCATTAAAGCTTGAGTCCAAGTTATGTGATACGGATAAAATCTATGAAGCCGCAAAATTCTACCGGATGTTGTTCTTGGGATTTCACTTCTAATGATTACCTTTCGATAATTTGTTTAAATAACTTTTGATAAATAATTGTAAATGGCAAAAGAAAAAACACGTGCATTTTTTTTCGATTTACCTACGATTGGCATAGTTAGTTTGGCGCTATCTTGCCCAAGTTTGGCAAGGGCCTTAATGGATTAAGACAATGTGGGAGTGACCAGTTTAACTTTCTTTTCACATCCGAAATAAAAAAAATGAGGTCATTTGAGTAGCCGACTTGGTAGCCAGCCAAGTTAGGCAAACTTTTTAATAATAACGGAAGCTTATTTTCCATTTTTTATCCATTTTTCAAAGCTTTATTGAAGGATTCATTCAAGATTTATTGAAGATTACGTACAATTTTATTTCATTTAATTAACGAAAGCTTATTTTCCATTTTTTAGCTTAGACGCCGTGTAAACTTCCTAATTGTTGACATTCTGTTATCTCTAGGGGCGTATTCATGGTCGACGTCTCTTCCTTCAATCAATGATTCAGATTCTCATGTGGTTTAGGTATCGAAGCCTCCCTAGGTAATTTTGACGGTCAAGGCTGATATCGTGCTACAGCAAGATATTACCGTCCAGTTGCTGTGTTGGGGGGGGGGGCGGGGCGAGATATTACCAGCAAGTTATTGGTTTATTACAATTAATCTTATCCTTGTCCGATCATCCCTGTGAATAGATGAAGAAAATAATAAATTTGACCCCTACATAACCTTACGCGAGGGGGGTTAATAGCACCCCACACATAATACCTTATTTAATCGTAGAATTGCTCGCCCTTTCTGAATCCGGGATGAAATTATAGGTTCCTATTCAAAAAATGACTTTGATCTTCAAATGACCTTGAAAATAAATCTGAAAGTCAAATCCGTTTTCTTGGAAAAGTGTCCCTCATTGTTCCAAACAACCTTTGTCTGAACAATTTTTTTGTAGAACGCCAACCGTAGAAAATTTCAGGGTGGTTCCTTTAAAATTGGACACCCTATATTTTAAGAAATCATGCGACGTGTTGTGATGCGACGTCGGTGAATGTAAATAGGGCGATTCAATATAAATTAGTTTGATGGTGCCACGATTCCATTTCAACTATCTCTCTTATGAACTTACGTCGTTATCTACAGACTTAGCAGATTGTTAAATAGTTGAAGTACTTGTACCTCCTCGTTTCCAACTATCTAAATCACGGAGAAAGTCTTAAGCTGAATTTTAAATTCAAAATACCGATTTTCTCTTCACAATGCACATATACAACGTAATAAAATTTCCAAAATGATATCTCAAGATTTTTACTATACAAATATTAAATTTCTATTCTATTGAGTATTACGCACCTACTAGTGTAGTCAAGTGGATAATAAAAAGATCATGGACTTTTTTGTATTAAATAATTCTAAAAATAAAGAATAACTAACTCTATTTTCCGATTTTTATGGTCCTTTGCGGACCAGTCGTAGTAATTTCAAATATATGTTAGTAAATCTCTTGTATATAGTAAATTTACACTAATTTATTCAATTAGAAAAGGTGATACAAAAATCGCGATTAATAAAATTTTCAATCACTATATTTCTCACTTTGATGAGCCAAATAGAATACAAGGAGATGACGGTAGCCGATTCACAACTAAAGTCTGACAGAATAAATTAATACAAGAAGTAATCACCGTTTACTCAGGTGTGAGCATTTGTGTCATGATTGTGCACTTTATTTATTTTTTTATTTTTATTTATTATTATTCCAAGTTTATTTACAATCTGTCTCACGTATTGAGACAATAAGTTAAAGTTGTTATTAGACATATATATATATATATATATAGTAAACAGCACTATACTTGAGTGAGAACACCGTCTTTGTTTTACAGTATGATTGAAATAATTATGTTAATTTATTTGCATATTCATTAGTTTATGTTTCTTTAGTGTAGTGTAGGCGATGGATATCTTGAGAAGTTTGTTGACAAGTTTATTTGAGTAGTTTTGAAGTCTAAAATTTTAATTTGAGTAAAATTGATTAATTTCTTTTTTAACTGTAGGTATCTGTGAATCATTTCAGATAATTTCATTTGGTATGAACTATGATGCGTATAATATATTGCGTAGGATTTTTAATTGAAATCTTTTCAGGGTATTTATATTCGAGTTAGAAGCAGCACCCCATAGTTAAATACCACATCGAGACTGGTTTAAGTGCAGCTTTATATAGCAACAGTTTTTTTTCAATTAAGAGCTCCGATTTTGCTCCGATGAGCCAGTACAATTTCTTCCATTTTAGACTCAATCGTTTAGATTTGGTAAATATATGTTCTTTCTATGTAATTCTTGTTACCTCTAGGTATACTGTTGAAATTGCTCTATCATCTACATATGTTGCTGTCAAGATATTAATAAATTTTGGTACGTTGGAGGTATATAACAGTTATAGTGTTGGACCTAGAATACTGCCCTGCGATATTACTGCTTCTATTAATTGAAGTTTTGATACGTTTTCATTTATCTTAATTTGATAGTCTCTATTGTGTAAATAAAACTATAACAGTTCGTAGTTATTTTAGTTAGATTTTTCTTTTAGTTTATGAAATAGTTTTCGCTGTAATTGCTAAGAAACTAGACATCCTTTATAGTTTACGGTGCGATTTCCTTGACAATTTGTACATGTTATATTTTTTATTTTTTGATTAATTGAATATTCTTATCCTTTTCGCTCCAGGGGTTTTGCTTTAAAATTGATCTCGCATTTTGCTTGCTCCTGCAGACTCCAACCCATTGCTGAGACTGAAAAAAACGTTCAAATAAGAAAAACCTACTGGGCTTGTAGTCTCATCCTGCATCTCTGTGTTCGGCTTACAGATCTTCCGTTTCGACACCCTTACGTGTATATCTCTATTGCACTTCCTGCCGTCAATTACGCTAGTAGGTGACTCGAGTATTTATAGTCCAGATATTCTTTAGTTAAGAATTGATTGTTATGCTCTTTCCATATGTTATATAGATAGGACGTTTTCATATCTTTTCAGCGATTCTTACTCTTTTTATTGAAATGTAGGTCCTCATTTCATTTTTGCTTTCGTCTATTCATCGTAAAAGCTAGAGATGGAAGAGACAAGAGGCATTGTTGTATTTGCTACTATCTTAGAGTTGATCAAAGATCTTATGTCTCAGTGCTTTCTTTTAAGTTTTATCATTTCGATATTATACCTGTGTTTTTGATCTCGTGATTATAACTTGTTCTAGACAGGGCCAATAGTGCCCCTGCTTTTTAATCAATTCTATTAGCGGTTTCCTTGACTCTTTTTCAATCTTACAGTAGAAGAGAAATCTTACTTTGACGTTTGCACTCTTCCATAGACACACCTAAGAGTTTCACTTGAACCTACTCTGTGTAAGTAAGATTTAAAGGCTCTAATTCCAGTTAAGAGCTATGAGGTGTAGTGATCTGAATTAAGAAATTTCTTTTTTATTTTGTTTTTGCTTGTAGGAAAGTGGGTAGAGCAGCCTTTTTCCTCTAAATCCCACATTTGTTGCCAAATTTTGTTAATTTCACTATCAATTCTGAGCTCGGCCAAATTCTCCTCCTGGGACGCTTTTCCCTCTTCTGACGCAGAATTTGGCGACCTTTCTGTCCAGTTTGAGATCGATTGGACATGAGGCGGCGATATCTGAATAGCTCCAGTGAGGTTCCTTTCTATGCTATTGTGGACTATCTCAGCGCTTTGCATTTAGCTGAGTCCAATATCTTTCGAGTTTTGCAATATGCTCTGGACCACTATCCCGCTGTAGCATATATTAGTTTTAGCAGGAAGAAACCTTTACAGATGTGATTTAGCGATTTTTACTTAAATCCCCATGTTGTTCTCGCAATGTTTCTTATTGCGTTATACCTCTATCCAGAGGCATCTTTAACAATTTTAGTTTGGTTCAGTAACGTGAAGCTCCTTTTGATTTTTACTCCAAGGTAATCGATCGTTTCTTTTATTTTTACGTAATTTTTGCGTAAACTAGTTCGTCATATTCTGCATCTATTAGAGTGGGAATGACTCATCAAAGATGATGCGCCATCCGACTGATGCAAAGACTGACCTTGCAGGTTCTCCTTAGATATTTTTTTTCTGACTTCATCGAATAATGCAGTGAAGCATACCTGTCTCTTGTCAAAGTAACTTTTTAGAAGCCCATAGATGTTCTCTATTGCTTTTGATTTCTGCCAACAGGCTTGGCCACCACAAGGCGTGGAATGCTTCTGAAATGTCTAGTAGAATAGCTGCGACACATTCAAAGCTGTTATTCTTTTCAATTACTTCTATAATCTCTCGTAATCGAAAAATTGCATCTTCTATGAACTTTCCGTATCTAAATGCCTACTGGTCTAGTGAAGCCCATTCGTCGCTGTTTATGATTTTCGTCATTCGGCTTATATTAACCATTCCAAAGTCTTACCTATTATAGACAAAAGGCAAATAGAACTGTATGACTTCGTTACGTCCTTTGATTTGTCAGGGTCTTTCAAAAGCGTGATAAGTCTTCCACTTTTCTATCTACTGGGAAACACTCCAATAGCTAGGTAAGCATTAAAAAGTTTTGTTATCACTGAACGCAATGGATTTGCCTTTGCTAGCATCATTGCCTCTATTCTATTTGAACCGGAAATTTTCCCCATTTTGTTTACTTTTATAGCTTCTCTAAATTCTATGAGAATAAACGGTGGAGTGTTATCAGCCTCTGGGGCCTCGTGCATGAGTCTTCTTGCCTTCGCATGTGCTTCGGATTCCATAGTCATATCGTCATCAGGGACTAGTACATTCAATATGGCATTGCGGATTTCGATTCACCAATTGGTGGTTGCTCAATTCAAACTTACTATGCACATGGCTTTTGGATTACTGACCTTATCTGCCGCCTACTTAAATGGCAGTGACCAGGTATTTTTCTCGCTTTCAATGGTACAGTAATCGTGTCAGCTTTTTAGTTTTCGCCGTTTTACTACCTTTGAGTATTCAAATTTCATCCTTCTTAGCTTCTTTAATGCCTTTTTATGAGTCTATATTTGCGTCTTCTATTCATTTTTGAGAACTTGATCCCATTGCCTTTTGACTGTCTCTCTGCTTTGTCAGCGATGTATCCCACCAGGTTTGAGACTTGATATGACTCATTTTTGACGGAATAAACCTGCTCGCTACTGTCTTTATCGCCTCGTCTAGTATTGATACGTAAGTCTCAATTTCTGGTTCATTTGATAGTGGCAGACTTGCTCCTTTTCTAATTTCGCACTGCCTTTCGAATTCCTTCCAATTTGCCTTATTTATGTTTAACCTCGGTTTTAAGATTTTTTCCAAAGAAAAAGCTGGTCCTGAGGAAAGATTCCTATTAAGATATTATCTCATATTAAGATTGATCTGTGGTTGCTTATTGTCCTGTTCCAGTTTATTACGGATCAGTTTTTTAAGTTTCTCAGATTTATCTTGTATTACGTCCACATTTGATTCTCCTCTTGCACCGCGGTATGTCTTGGGCTGATTCTTCTTATTCGCGACCATCAGACCGTAGCTAAGAATAAGTTCTTCAAGTTCTTCTCCTCTTTTGTCAGTTTTGTTTGACTAGAGCTTTGCCTTAGCGTTCGCATTCATACCTATCAGTAGTGATCTGGGTTACCTCCCCTTCCTTCTAAATATCTTTGCGCCCTTTCGATGTTATCTAAGTTATGCTCTATATTGTGGCCAAATTGACAGTAGAGACTAATCACAGAAATTTCTCTGTAACTGTCTTTCAATTATGTGCATGCACAATACGAGTCACACAGCTCTGAGATCTTAGTACTGGTTTCCGAGATTACTTTCGAGAGAACGAGCTGGCGAGTGGGTGAGTTTGCGAGAGTTTGTACTTGTTGGACTTAGCTTTATTACCTTGTTGCTCCACTGCCGCTGCAACGGCTCTATTATTTATAATGATCATTTATTTCCTTACATTTTTTACACATCATTTATTTCCTTTTTGATTTATTTTTATTTGATTTTGGTCTTCATCTTAATCTTGATCTTTTACTTCATTTCTAGTTTCCCCAGAGATCCGTAATCTTTGTTTGAATGTGTTTTTCTTTGATTGATTCGATTGTGATTTATATTTTAATTCTTAATTTTATCAACATGGAGTAAAGTAATCTGGCTTTATCCTTCTCTTTCGAGGTTCTTATAAACTACTGAACTATGCTCGATTTATGGTCTCAATCTAATTCTAAACGGAGTTACTTAATTTTATTCGATTTGATTACACATTCGATTGGCTGTCTCACAAACTACTACTTAGGACTAATACTAAACATGATTAATGATCAGATTTATTTGTCGACCTGTCTTCAGGTGGTTTTGCTTTCTATTTCGTTTCGTTTTCTTCGGCTATAGGAACATTTTGATGAATAAGTAAAGACTTATGGTGAACGAAGTGTCTCAAGTGTGCACAGTCTTGCAAATCAAGAGTTGAGTTGAATCTTCTCCCACTTTCTCCGTTGACTTTTCCAGTAAGTGCTTAGTTACTAGATTTTCCAGATGCCATTCTAGTTGACTTTTTATAGTTCTCGTTAGCCTCAGAGCTGCAATGGGTTGATACCTACTATAAGAAAGTAGAGGATAGATCACAATTAATTATGCATTCGCGGGGTGGATTAGTTTCGGCTATTGCTTACTTTAGGTCGTCCCCGGGAATATTGATCGTAATGGACTAGAATGGGTTAGTCTCATATAGAAATTTTTGCAGAATGAACCCTAGGAGCATATTAGGGTCGGCTAAATATTAGTACACTTTCTTTCGGTCTAGCGCACGCCTATTGGTTTCTAATTTTCTGTCCCCTTTGTTTGTTTGGGGTCTTTTCTAGCTTATAAGGAAAATCCCCAGTGATCCCATCAATACCGACTTATTGGCTCTTTTATTTCTTTCAAGTTGGATTTAGGAAACTTAAATTATACTTCTTGCTCGTACTCTACGCTTGCAGCGTGACTTCTTTGAGCTATGGCTATAACGGCTTACGCAGTACTTTGGGATTTTGTTTTGCAAAAAGAAGTTCACATCTAACAGAGTTTACATCCTTCCAGTCGGACTTTTCTGAATTGTCGCATTTAAGTGGCGGTTGCGATCACGACGCTCTCAGGAAGCTCGATTATAATCCGCTTAGCAAAAACACAGATGATGCACATAGTGCACCATATGGCCAGCCGCGAGGCTGGCCAGGTCACTTTGTGCAAAAATCTTTTGACAAGGCGGCGGACAGTAATTATCTTCCTCAACAGAGAACGGAGGCGCCTCAAACAAACAATTCGTTGTTTTGGGAGAGGACGTCGAAAACTTCTCTCTTTTGTGTACGGGCATATACAAATGCTGAAGTACAAAATGCGTCACCGATTGCCCTCGACAAGCAACTAATGCTAGTCGACCCGAAGTGAATGCAATGTATATTTGAACGAAGACATGTAATTACAAGTGCGGATGTGTGTACCTTCACGTGGTGGGGCTGAGAACGCTGTTTTAGTAAAGAAACAGTAGGCAAAACACACAACGCTTATCCTTACTTGAGCATCGAACATCTGAATTAAACTCCGAAGTTCGATGTTTTTTGAACGCGAATTAGAATACCCGATTTAGCCCAATATTGGAAATTGATTCGAATGAGTGGCATGACTGGCACGAATATTGAAAACTGCCAGGGGAGTTGCCTTGTCGGCTAGGCGAGATCCCGCCCCTGACCCAAGTCAGAAAATATTAATCGAAAGAGCAGAGATTAATATCAGCGAGTCATAAAAGCCTTCCATAGAAAGCGAAATGCAAGACTTGGGCGAAAATCGGGGTACAACTTTCCTTTCGAATAACAGATACCCACCAGCGTGAGCGGGTATGACTGAAACGCAATGGGGAGACGCGTCATGGCACGTCGAAACGATGGACCTTTGAGTCATGGGAGCAATCCCTTAATACAGGTACGCAGGGTGGGATGTTTTGAACGAGAGCCCAGGAGGGGAGGCTTAGCTGGTTGATCGTCTTAGGAATTTCCTCTGGCTGTCCTAGCTGAGTCTCTCTTCTGATATCCCAATTTGGGTTGGCCTCTGCGGGGTAGTGGTACCAGATCAAGCAAATCTCGTAAGATTTGTATGCCGCGTGCTTTCGACACGGTAGACGTTGGGGCAACTAGAGTCCCGTCGCGCCCAAACCGAGGGTCAAGCCTTTAGTTCCGCTCTCCTTGAGCGTCGAACAGTGAAAAGATCGGTACTGCTTTCGAGGAGGTCGCCGCCTTAGATTAAAAAGGCTCCGACTCGCTGTGTGCGTCAGGGATGTCGTAGCAAACTTGACATCCGGATCTCTAAAGTGTTTGAAAGCGATGGAGTGAAAGACAGTGGGCTATTCCATCCTATTGGCGCCCAGAGAGAGGGGTGGTAATGTTTGTATACGCTATGCTACCCCCAAAACGGAAAAGTGTGAACCAACGTAAACACTCACTGTCACATATAAGTTTAGTCTGGTTTAATCTCGTATATCAGCTACATGACTGCAGCTAGAGCCAAGTCTATGCGCTTTACTTTAAGTTTCGAAACTTTGTTCAAAGTAAAGTGCCGGCCTGACAGGGATTTCTCTTTACCTACCGGCTATTTCAGTCTACTTTACTTTCGTTGTTTGCTCCGCAGCTGAATTTTAATGCAGCCCAACACCTCAGTTCATTTGCATGGCGCGTTTGATGGATTTGTTTTAGCGATTTACTTCGCGATATGCAGGATGCAGATAAACTCGGTTTCATGTTTTGAGGCATTACTAACAGGCTGTCTCGCACAATACTCCCTTTCGCGATGCTTTGCCGCTACTAAGTAAATCCTGCATATCTCATATCCATAGCCGCACTTTTGCCACCTGTATCGGTGATTACCTAAGTACCACGTTGAGGTATACGGCTGGCGCTTCCACTATTGATTTACGCGTTCAAATCAGTGGTTCGATTTCGTTCCGTGAAGTGAACCAATTCTCTTATTGTCTGTCGCCAATTTTAGCATTTTTAGTTTTTTTTTGACCTTGGACTTTGAGCAAAAAAGATTATCGACTACTGATGATTAAGCTGAAGCTGGCTGTTGAGCAGTCCAGCCACTTATCGCATGGGCGCCAAGTAAGTGACAACGAGAGTTCGTAGGAAGCGATCGTATCCGTTGTTCATTATTCACGCACTTTAGGTCTGTTGATTGTCGCGCTCTTGGTTGCGATTACGTTCCTCAGCTTTGTTTTTAATTCGTCGGTTAATTTAGCATTAGTCTGGCTGCATTTACCGCGAAATCCTCAATTGTCAAGCTGTATAATTACTCTCGTTGTGTTATCTGTCGTGCTGATAATTATGATTTATGAATAACCTTTTTTTTTCATTGTTACTTTTACGTTTTGTTTGCTGACCGTAATCGAGCGTTGTAAGGAGCTCAAGAATTGCGTGTGCGATCCATTATCAATTTCTTTTGTAATTTTTCTTTTCATTGTAATTGTGATATGCTTCCATCAAATTTATTAGTGCGTTTGAATACGTTTTTCCACTAAAATTTTGTCAATTAGATTTCGATAATAAATTTTGTTCTATTTCCTTTTTAATTTTTACAAGCAATTATTTATGTATTCTGCCTGTGCCTTTTCTTTGAATCTTTCTTCCTTTTCTAACCACTATTTAAAAAACATGAATCCGCTGCCTACCCTGGAAAAGCAAGTAAGTGCAGAACATCGATCAAGTACGAAGAGGCATTTCTTCGCTACGCTCTCGAAGTTTTATAATTAATTTACTTTTATTTATCAAGACCTGGCGGTCTAATAAAATCGTAGTGGCCACCTTGTGCATTGCTTAAAGCAAGATACAACTTTACAATGTTAATACTTTTATATCTTAGAATTTAAGATATTATACATTTGACTTTTCACTTAGTGGCTATGTTCCTCTAACGCGCTCACGGCTAAGTTTCTTCAACGATCGCGTGTCAGATCTCTCTCGCGGCTATGTGGCAAAGTCGTCTTAACACGATCACGACTAAGTCTCTCGAGCTTGTGCGTGACAATGATAGCTCTCTCTCTATTAACGTAGCAATAATTACAAGTGTGAGTGCCAATGAACTAAGTTTTGAAGGTTGCGCGCACTTGGAAATCTATGTATTATTTCAATATGCTTTTCGCCAATACGAGATGTGATCAAAAAGTAAGGTGAATTTTTATTTTTCTCAAAAAATATTTATTTATTCATAAATTTTTATTTTATCTCCTTCAAAGTAATCCCCCTCGGATATAATGCACTTGTGCCAACGCTTTTTCCCATTCTCAAAGCATTTCAAAAAATCATTTTTTGTGATCTTGTTTAGTTCATCCTTCGATGCCGTCTTTATCTCCTCAATCGTGGCAAAACGCCGTCCTTTCATGGGCCTCTTCAGTTTTGGGAACAAGAAGAAGTCACAGGGGGCCAGATCTGGGGAATACAGTGCCTGTGGCATCGTTACTGTGTTGGTTTTAGCCAAAAATTCGCGCACAAGCAACGATGTGTGAGCAGGGGCGTTATCATGGTGCAAAAGCCAATTTTTATTTTTCCACAAATTCGGACGTTTCTGGCGGATTGCTTCGCGCAAATTGCGCATAACTTGCAGGTAATATTCCTTATTTACTGTTCTACTCTGTGGCAAAAACTCATGATGCACCACGCCCCTGCAGTCAAAGAAAACTGTAAGCAAAACCTTTACATTTGATCGAACTTGGCGTGCTTTTTTTGGTCTTGGTGATCCATAATGCCTCCACTGGGACGATTGAGTCTTAGTCTCGACGTCATAACCGTATACCCATGTTTCGTCACCTGTTATAACCCTGTTGAGTAAATCTGGATCATCGTTGACGTCATTCAGTAGCTCTTGGGCGATGCTCATGCGAAGTTTCTTTTGGTCGAAATTGAGCAATTTCGGAACAAATTTCGCTGACACACGTCTCATGTCTAAAACACTCGTCAAATGAGATGCCAATATCATCAGCAATTTCTCTAATGGTAATTCGACGATTTCCCAACACTATTTTCTTCACTTCTTCAACATTCTCATCAGTTGTTGATGTGCTGGGGCGTCCAGAACGAGGTTCGTCGTCGGTGTCTTCTCGGCCTTCTTGGAAGAGTTTATACCACTTGTAAACATTTTTTTGGCTTAAAGTAGACTCACCGTATGCCACTTTCAGCATTTCAAGTGTTTTGGAACATTTGATTCCATTTTTCACACAAAATTTAATGCAAACTCTTTGATCCATGTTTTTAGACAGCAGCAAATCGTGGAGCACGCAAAACACTTCTAACCTTGATGCCTCTCACAAACAAACCAAACATACTACAAAGCTGAAATTTGGAACGTATGTTCTAGACGAGTGTACCGACATAACCAAATAAAAAAGTCGAAGATCGAACGGACGTAGCCCGCTAAATTTCAAAATTCACCTTACTTTTTGATCACACCTCGTATGTATGTCTCCTCAAAGTTCCTTCACCAAACTATGTATACAGTTTTAAAAGATTTATTAGGGGCAATTGATGGTATACAGTGTCATATGCATTCAGCAAGCATTAGACAGTTGTTTCATAACACAAAACACAATCAAATTTCATCATGATTTTCGATGATATACCCACGGAGAAGCAAGATAACGTAAGAGCATTCTGTTATATGGCAAGACATAAAAATGTGGATAGTTTTTATCTTTGTCAATCATACGCTCGCATTTTAAGAATCTCATTCGAGATAATGTGAATCTGCTAGTTTTGTTTCGGCAAGGTCATGTGAATATTAATTATATTTACAATGACTATGTTAACTCAGACATGTGTTTTGAGAAGTTCAAAGAGATTTGTTTAAAACGTTAGAAGACGATAATCATGGATTCTTAGTTATCAATAGAGATAGACAAATAAATCATGGATGATATAGAAAGAGATTTGATATCTTCGCTATAAATATCGTAGAGTAAGTGGATGATGATTCACTTTAAGAATTACAAGTTTCAATGTGGTTGATTTTGAAAAAAAAGAGGTTCGTCGTCGGTGTCTTCTCGGCCTTCTTGGAAGAGTTTATACCACTTGTAAACATTTTTTTGGCTTAAAGTAGACTCACCGTATGCCACTTTCAGCATTTCAAGTGTTTTGGAACATTTGATTCCATTTTTCACACAAAATTTAATGCAAACTCTTTGATCCATGTTTTTAGACAGCAGCAAATCGTGGAGCACGCAAAACACTTCTAACCTTGATGCCTCTCACAAACAAACCAAATATACTACAAAGCTGAAATTTGGAACGTATGTTCTAGACGAGTGTACCGACATAACCAAATAAAAAAGTCGAAGATCGAACGGACGTAGCCCGCTAAATTTGATCACACCTCGTATGTATATACCACATTATGTGTACATGCATATTTGTGTGTGTACGCATTTGAAGGATTATGCTTGCAGCCATAAAAAATGTTATCAGGAGTTTATTAAATAATTTTATTAAATAATTTATATAAAAACGCACGCTCTTTCTCTTTCTCTCTCTCTCTCTCTCTCTCCCGCGCGCACATACACACGCGCGTGCACATACAGGGTGGGCCATTTTAAATGACCCAGTCGATTTTCTTGGAAACTATGGGGGTTAGCGAAAAATAGTTCAGATGAAAGTTGCCCAACTTTGAGGGGGACATATCCCTGTGACCTTGCCTTTGACCTCTAAGGTCATGTTCCAGGTCATTTGAAGGTCAACTTTGTTTTTTTAAATAGGAATCCCTAATTTTGACCCAGGATGCGGAAAGAGCGGGAAATTCCACGCTTAGATAAGGTAATATGTGTGGGATCAGCATGAACCCCAAGGCCATGTACAGGTCATTTTTCCGGCCCGAATAATCTGGGACGCCTAAGGTTAAGCGTAAACTCTTCAAACAAGTTTCTTTAACTTTCAAGGGTACATATCTGTATGACCTTGCCTTTGAACTTTCAGGTTATGTTCAAGGTCATTCCGCCTTCATCTTCGGTTACAGACTAAGCTTTCGTTTTTATGTTTTTCTCATTAAAGAATTATGTAGATATTTATTGTCATATTCTGACATCACCATTCCAAAATTCAGATAATAATCTTAAAGTTATTATTTGTATTTTGTAATTACATAATATCAGAATGATGTTACATGTAAATTAAATATTCATTGCAAAAAATTACCAATGCAACATCATACTACAAATGTATGAAAAATTCTTCAACTTAACAAAAACAAAATAACTTCAATTCCTTTACGTTCCAAATTTTGAAAAATCATCAAAAGGAAATTAATCATGAGGCCAATTCCATCTCAGATCATGCAGAGCTCCCCACACACCTGTCACCAAGCTACTCCAAAGTATTTTTTTATTATTCTAGGTCAAAAATAAGAGGACCCGTATTTTTTCTTTTTTCTCTCAGATGCATAGTTCCGTCAATAATGCAATCGGAAAATGCACTGCTGAAAAGGGAAAATTGAGAAAATTTTTCCAATTAAATTTGGTTTCCTCAATATTTTTTTTATTTTTCGATACAATTAAATAATTTTTATGTCATCTATAGTAGAAACGAAGTTCTTCAAGTCTAATTTATCAAAAATATGAATGTATGCATTTTTCGGGAGAAAATGCATGTTTTCGAAAAAGTGCATCTTGGAGAAAAAATTGTGTATCTCAAAAAGGCCATAATTTTTTGCGCTCAAATTTTTTTTATATATTCTTAGTACCAATACCTTCAAATCCATTCGATCAAAATTTGCTGTTTTTTCGTTATATCGCTTAAAAAAATTTAAAAAAAAAGTTTTACATTTTCAAGTCAAACGCGATAAATACATTCAGGAATTCATGTTAGCGACTATGTAGGTTAATAACTGAACTACAATAACATGTAACTCAAAGAAAAAGCTCACTTTTATTCAATCATGTCTGCAAGAAATGTAAAATTACACGATCATTTTTTTCTGTTTGAGTTGATTACTTTTACAACTCTCTTCACTTTTTTAGATACAACTTTCACTTTCTTGCCCTTGTTTACATTTTCGTTTTTCTTCTTAGGAGTACTTTTCTTTTTTTTTTCATCTTTTTTCACTTCAATCCATGGATGCGTAGCCGTTCCAGCTATAAAACATTCGCTCCTCCCTTCCGAGACAACAGATTTCCACATGTGGCAACGTTGAATACCCTGATATTTCTGGCATTTGTGTCTTTGGTCCATTTGACTACTACGAAAATTGTTTATCTCTGCAGTTTCCATCAAAATCAGTTCTATAGAAGTTGTGTATTTTGATACATTTTCAACAAAACTTTTAGCAGTTTGAATAGCATCAGATTCAGTACTGCGTAAATTATGCACTGTTGCATAATGCTTTACCAAACCACCTATACCATCTACAGCACCCTTTCCATGACCAGTAGCAGAGAATATCCATTTTTTACTCATACTTGCATTTAAAAATTCATTTAACTGAATCTATTTTTGAAATGACTTGCAGGGCCATCAGATACTAAAGTTATAGAATCAATCGAATTTCCATACGTTTCTTGTGTGAATCTAGTTATATGTTCAAGAATTATTTGTATTGCTGCCAATGCATGAGAATAATCATGTTTTAAGTCTTCACTAATTACAGTATAACTCTTTGTAATTCCGCCTATGTAGCAAACAGCAGTGGAAATTGAAATCTGTTTATTCACCCAATGATTCCCTTGAACTGGATTTTTCAAAATTACAGACCAATTCTCAGCAAAATCTATATGCATCAGCAAATGTTGATAATTTAACGTCACCCTTTCTTTCTCAGCTTTGATTTCCATTCGCTGTACCTATGTATTTATCGCGTTTGACTTGAAAATGTAAAACTTTTTTTTTTAATTTTTTTAAGCGATATAACGAAAAAACAGCAAATTTTGATCGAATGGATTTGAAGGTATTGGTACTAAGAATATATAAAAAAAATTTGAGCGCAAAAAATTATGGCCTTTTAGAGATACACAATTTTTTCTCCAAGATGCACTTTTTCGAAAACATGCATTTTCTCCCGAAAAATGCATACATTCATATTTTTGATAAATTAGACTTGAAGAACTTCGTTTCTACTATAGATGACATAAAAATTATTTAATTGTATCGAAAAATAAAAAAAATATTGAGGAAACCAAATTTAATTGGAAAAATTTTCTCAATTTTCCCTTTTCAGCAGTGCATTTTCCGATTGCATTATTGACGGAACTATGCATCTGAGAGAAAAAAGAAAAAATACGGGTCCTCTTATTTTTGACCTAGAACAATAAAAAAATACTTTGGAGTAGCTTGGTGACAGGTGTGTGGGGAGCTCTGCATGATCTGAGATGGAATTGGCCATGAAATTTGAGTAATTTTTCCAATTTTCTATTTCCATCAGTCTTGGAAGTTTCGATTGAAATTACGTGATCTTAATTTTGTTTGAGTGATTGAAAGCTCTAAAAATGCCTGACTATCAGCCGAATAAGATTATGGATATGTTATTGGTTTTAGGGACAAGTCATAATAATTATCGTGCTGCAGCTAGACTTTACGCTGAACGCTTTCCTTACCGACAACACCCAGATCATAGACAAATAAGTCGCATAACTCAGAGAGCTCGTCGTGGACGTTTGGTTAGGCAACGCAGGCGTCACGTGTATGACGCAAATGATGTACGTGTTCTGGTTGTTCTTGCAATCATTCACCTTGATCTTCATACCAGCAGTCGCCGAATTGAAAGAGGGCATGGTATAGCAAGAAGAATGGTTTTAAGAATTCTCAGAGTCCTAAAATATCATGCTTATCATATTACTTTGGTCCAGGAGTTACAACCTGCACATTTCCAACAGCGAATTGCGTTTTGCGAATGGGCCTTACAGATGATACAGAATGATCCAATTTTTTTCAACTATGTCCTTTTATCTGATGAGGCTAAATTCCAAAGTGACGGGGAACTTAATAGGCATAATTGCCACTATTGGACGAATGAAAATCCTCATTGGCACAGAACTATGAATCACCAGAGGCGTTGGAGCCTGATGGTTTGGTGTGGAATCATCACTGGTTATTTGATCGGTCCTTATTTTTTTGAACAAAACGTTAACGGGAATAGTTATTTACAGCTAATAAGAGATCAGTTACCTGTAATGATGGAAGATGTTGATTTACACACGCGACAAAGAATGTGGCTTCAGCAGGACGGTGCAGCACCATATTTCGCTCGAATTGTACGGGCTTTTTTGGATGAAAACTATAATGGTAGTAGGATCGGACGAGGAGGTCCAGTTAACTGGCCTGCAAGTTCACCTGACCTCACGTCCCCAGACTTTCATTTATGGGGCTATTTGAAAAATGTTGTTTTTAAACAGCAGCCGACAACTAGAGAAGACATGCAGGATCGCATTCGCCGAGCATGCGCTGCAATACCAAGAGACACTTTGCTTGGGACTGTGCGCCATTTCCAGAGGCGATTCGATTTATGCCTCCAAGCAAATGGAGGTCACTTCGAACATTTGCTTCGAGGTTAAATGAATGATATTTAGAATATGCTTAATAAATGACTTCGTAAATAGCAGACATAAGTTGTATTTGACCTTGTAATCTTACAAGGTACAATAAAATAAACATTACAATTTTACTTTGTTCTAATTTCGAACCCTTACCCCACTCATATTACCTCATCTAAACGTAGAATTTTCCGCTTTTTTTGAATCCGGGGTCAAAAATAGGGGTTCCTATTTAAAAAAACAAAGTTGACCTTCAAATGACCTTGAACATGACCTTAGAGGTCAAAGGCAAGGTCATAGGGATATGTGCCCCTCAAAGTTGGGCAACTTTCATCTGAACTATTTTTCGCTAACCCCCATAGTTTCCAAGAAAATCGACTGGGTCATTTAAAATGGCCCACCCTGTATATCTATACCATGCGATGAATTTCAATATATGTTTTCTGTTCTATCAGTTTTTTATTTAACCTTTCAATTATTATTAATGTTTCACAGATTCTTAAAATTGTTGTCAGTATGCTGGTGTTCTGTATAACGAAATACACTAGGATGGCTTACTCGATTTAGAAACAAGTATTATTGTTGTATATCTTCATACGGTAGGAAAATAGTTTTATTGAGATGTTGCATTTAGAAATATGGTAATGTATTTTTTGTTTTTCAAGGTAATTTTTTAAGATGATAAAGGATCGAAATATAAATTGCTTTTTTCCACTAATCAAAGCACTTGTGACATCGTGGAAACGACACATCTCAGGTGCACCTGAGGCTTGGTGCAGTCTCAGGGTTCTGTTGTTGCTAGTACTGCGATTTCTCGCATAAACTAGCAGGATCACCAATCGAAAATTATTGAAACCGAGGGGAACAGTGCCACTGAACCTATACTTCTGTCCTTGGATTCCAATCAATAATTATAATCTGAGAGTGTAAAGTATCCTGGGTCCTATAGTAGAACCCGGTTTTCCTATTACAAATTGTATTTGGAGCCTATCAAAAGTAGTCTCTAATTACGAAAAAGGGAAGAATTTTCGAGTCACGAGCTGTTTCTAAGATAGAGAAGAGATAGATAAATCAGACAATTTTTTATTTGTTCGCTTACTTTTTATTAAATATTTTGAGATTTCAAGACAGGCGCGCTTCGTTCCGAACTGGCTGCTTGGCTTGATTGTCTTTTCTTGATCCGTTTGTCTTCTTGGCTGCTTTACTTCTTGGTTAACTTCTTGGTTAACTGATCCTTGTGCTTCCTTCAGCACTCACTCACTGGTACTCAAACTCTCTCTCACACACTGCCCTTTGGGTCTTGTACAGCCCTTTTCATATAAGGTGGGTGGTTGGATGGTGAGTCCCTCTCTCTCAGCCTCTCGGTTTCGGGAGAAGTGGAGCAAGCAATGGTACGTTAATTGGCTCGTTTGTCTCTTCTGATTTTCGGGCCCAGATTAGAGCGGGGGCGTGGAGAAAATCAGAGGCGCGGACGCAAGGGTACAGGCTTTAGCTCGTAAGATGGCTCCTCGAGTATCATTCGCAGCCAAGATTTGCTTAAAATTTTGTAATTATTAAATAACCGAAGTCGGAATAATCATAATCAACCATACATAGCTTATACACTACTTAATGTAAACAATCAATATTGAAATTAAATTCGCCGCAAAATATAGTTATTAATAATTATGTAATAATAACATATAATAAAAATAGAGCGATGCTTATTATTTCGTACGCTACGCTGTGTAGATTAATTTCTTATAATAAAAGTTCACTAACAAGGGAAGGTAGGGAGGTGTCCGTCACCAATTTTCTTTAAACGTTGCATACGATTAGAGTATCAAAAAATATTAGACACGTATTTTTTTTAGCGGCCCATACGGTAATTTATGTGGTAAAAACACGGTTGCCGTGCATAAGTTTTAAGTGCATAAGTTGGCGAAACGCTAAATTCAAATTATCATATCTCGGTGAAAGAAAAAGATATCTGAACGATTCAAAATTCATTTTGAAGGGAAAGACTCATATTTTAAGATATATTAATTAGTTTGACCGAAAAAAATTATCTTATGATCTTACATAACCTCAAATATATGTAAAAGTCGTGTTTTTTGCACTTGAAAAGATTTACAGTGTTTCTTTTGTAATGTTTTTCGTTCTTTCAAATGGGATACTCAGTTTTTTGGGTCCAATTCCAAAATCTGGCCCAAATCTGGCTCAACTTGAAAATTTCAAATGGAAACTACTGTTGCTTATGGCAGATTCGAATTATGGGGGAAATTACACGTTCAAACGTGATATCAAATTTTACCGAAAAAATTTGTATTTTGAGTCCCAAAGTGGCACCAAAAATAAAAACCTGTGGTTTTTGGTACTTTTTGAATTTTACAAACTTCGCTTGTTTTTATTTCCTAATTTTTTTCTATTTGTAATGTCGGGCCATTTATTATCAATAAATTTTTTTTTTTCCTCATGTACTTTTGCGTGGCTTAAATTTTAACTCCATAAACGAGCAAAGGAGAGCATTTAGCTGAAGCAGCTGGAGGACACGTGAAAATAGCCGTCCCTTTGTCGCGCGCTTTCCGAATTTTACCTCGAACGATCGTAAAGTTTTTTTTGAGTAGGTTTAGATATAGAGTAAAGGAGCCGCGGAATTCCGCCTGCATCCTGTTATTCGATTTCACCCAAAAGATTTCCACTTTTAGAAGCTAAAACTTTTGCTATATAAAAAAAATCTTAATAATTAATTTTACACAAATGAATCGGGAAAATAACAGCATGATAGGAAAATTTCGCAGCTTCTTGAAACGTTCCACACACTTTTTGATTAGAAACATAGTTGCCGCGCAATCATTGAAAATAACTCAAAGTTTTGAAATTATAAATTAGAAAATGAGGTAAATAGTCGAAAACAGTTAGTTGAATGAATTTTAGCAAATCAGTTATACAGTCCACAATTAAATAATACCCCTTTTTCGTTCCATATTATTTAAACAACGAAGTGAGTTAATTAATTAAGTTACTAATTATAAACATGTAGGATCAAAGATTTTCGCGTAAAATATGTTAAATAATAAGAAACTTGCGTTATTTTTAAGAATTAATTGTAATAATTTTACGTAATAAATAAATTAATAATTATAAGAAAAACTGTAATAAAAATGGTACTTGGAGAGTCATCTAGCGAGATAAGGCCCAAACTCTTGAACGCGCGCCCCCAATTCTCACCACGCCCCTGAACCAATTAGGGCCCGAAATCCGAAAGAGAAAAGGAGGGAAAATCTCGGTCAGCCAATTAGAATTCACTGGCATTTCCACTCTTCCCAAATTTTGAGGGACTCAAAGAGGGATTTTCCTCCCAACCACCCCCAGGGCTTAAAAGGGCGTGCGCAAGCGAAAATCGCTCTCTCGCTCCTCGCAAGCTTCTAAGTTCACCTCATTCGACCAAGTGCCAGGTCCAGATTCATCTCTCCAAGTACCAGTACATTGAATAAAAAGAAAAGTAAGTTGAAACTAAAATTTTTTATCACTATCTCTCCTTTTCCTCTTCTTGTTAGAGTAGCCAATCGAAACTCGTGAGAAATAGGTCTTCGAAAAGTATTTCAGCAGGATTTGGGATACTTTTCTATATGACAGTCGCGCCGTTAAACAAAATTTAAATTCTTTTTATGTGATAATTCCGGCAAGGTTTGGGATTTTCACATCCAAGCCCCGATTCCATTGGACCCTGGTGTTTGATGGAAGGCTTGTAGTCAAGTTTTATTTTTCACTCTTTTTACGCGAAACGCGAAGTAGAAAAGCTCTAATTCTCCAATTGCTCGTCTCGGTTTAAGCGTACGCACGCAAACCAAATAGAGCGCCTGAGATTACGTCCGCCTCAGACGTACCTGAGATAGTGACCCGGACGTCACATATTGTTTATTATAAATATTATGCAAATTTTTTTGAATAATGATTTTTACGCAGTTTTTCTGGCTCAAAAAATAATTTTATTTTAGGTAAAAATTTTTTGAAAAAACTATTATCAACCAGTTAACAGTTTATTATGATTTCTGTTATTATTATTATTATTATATTGTTATTATTAGGAGATGTATTATTATGAATTGTTATTGATTTTCTTATGTTCCTCATCGTATTGTATACCTATAATCCATGTATTACATTGATGTGCATATGAATATAAAATCTTACCACCAAATAAATAATTCTGTATTTTGACAGCATTAATTATATATATAACAATAATAGTAATAAAAATATTGCAGACACTTTGTTTTTATTCTTTTATTGATCACTGCAAATGCGGAAACCGCGATTGATTAATCATATTGATACTAATATGCGGAAGCAGTGTCGCAATAATTAACCACTGGATATTTTTGACAATGTTGTTAGGTTTTTGTTATCTTTATAATATTATTTTATTTTGCTCATAAGGAAAAATATAAAAACACATTTTATGAAAGGTCGAGTTTAGTTTAAAATTGTACTTTTATCACATAACATCTGTATATATTCAGTAAGTGCCAATGCATTTAGATATACACTCCCGCCCAATAATCTTTGCCCACCTGAGAACAAAACGACTATAACTTTGAAACTCCATATCTCGGCTGGAAATAAACCTACAGAGCTCTGCGGGGGCTCATTTGAAAGGGTTTTTCGAGCACTTTTCAATGGTGTATATTAAAATCATGCTTAGATATTTCCCTTGCAGATAGGGCGGCGAATATCAAAACAAAAATTACGAAATTTTTGCTTTTTCTTTAACCGCTTGCCATTTCGAGAAAAAAAATCGTAGAAAAATTCTAAACATAGCATTTTTTAGCTCTTTTTCTGCACTATCCAAAACACTCATTCAAAAGTAATTTTCGTCTAAATTCAGCGATTATATGAGCATTTCATTCAAAAACAGCATCTATATTCATTGCTCTGTATCTCGGAAAATTCGAATTGTAGAAAAAAATTTTCTTGGAAGCAAATGTTCTATTTTGTAAGTAGAATACGTGAACGAAATTTCATATTCATATGAAAACATTTTTTTTTCAGTCGTAATATCAAATAGTCTAATTTTTTTAATATTTCACTTTGGAATAATAAAACAGATCATTTATACATGAAGCTATTCTATTAATTGTAGACAAATTTTAATTGTATGCAAATCTCGATCAACGAAAAATCTAAGTAGAAAAATTAATCTAATCTACCAAAACTGACATAACTAATGATTAGTGAAAAAAATTTTTTTTTAATGTTGTTCTAATCTTCTAAAAAATTGTTTACCATAGTAACATATTATTGAAGTATGGCACCGAGAGATTTTAGTAAACGTTATCAAGTTATTGGATTTCACATAAATGGTAAAAGCAATCGTTTCCGCGGTCTACCAGAGCGCTTCTTGTCTTCAACACTGCCGCTACTTTTAAATTTATTTACATTGTAGTCTACGGTTCGACGAGGAATATTGAGAATACTAGCAATCTGACGATTGCTTTTACCATTTATGTGAAATCCAATAACTTGATAACGTTTACTAAAATCTCTCGGTGCCATACTTCAATAATATGTTACTATGGTAAACAATTTTTTAGAAGATTAGAACAACATTACAAAAAAATTTTTTTCACTAATCATTAGTTATGTCAGTTTTGGTAGATTAGATTAATTTTTCTACTTAGATTTTTCGTTGATCGAGATTTGCATACAATTAAAATTTGTCTACAATTAATAGAATATCTTCGAGTAGAAATGATCTGTTATATTTGTGACGTCCGGGTCACTATCTCAGGTACGTCTGAGGCGGACGTAATCTCAGGCGCTCTATTTGGTTTGCGTGCGTACGCTTAAACCGGGACGAGCGATTGGAGAATTAGAGCTTTTCTACTTCGCGTTTCGCGTAAAAATAGTGAAAAATAAACTGGACTACAAGCCTTCCATCAAACACCAGGGTCCAATGGAATCGGGACTTGGATGTGAAAATCCCAAACCTTGCCGGAATTATCACATAAAAAGTATTTTAATTTTTATTTAACGGCGCAACTGTCTTATTGAAAAAGTATCCCAATTCCTGCTGAAATACTTATTCGAAGACCTATATCTCACGAGTTTCGATCGGCTATTCTAACAAGAAGAGGAAAAGGAGAGATAGAGATAAAAATTTTGTTTCAACTTACTTTTCTTTTATTTAATATACTGGTACTGGGAGAAGTCAATCTGGACCTGGCACTTGGTCGGACGAGATGCACTTAGAACTTTGCGAGGAGCGTGAGAGAGCGATTTTCGCTTGCGCACGCCCTTTTAAACCCTGGGGGTGGTTGGGAGAAAATCCCTCTTTCAGTCCCTCAAAATTTGGGAAGAGTGGAAATGCCAGTGAATTCTAATTGGCCGACTGAGATTTTCCCTCCTTTTCTCCTTCGGATTTCGGGCCCTAATTGGTTCAGGGGCGTGGTGAGAATTGGGGGCGCGCGTTCAAGAGTTTGGGCCTTATCTCGCTAGATGACTCTCCAAGTACCATTTTTATTACAGTTTCTCTTATAATTATTACTTTATTTATTATATAAAATTATTACAATTAATTCTTAAAAATAACGCAAGTTCCTTATTATTTAACATATTTTACGCGAAAATCTTTTGATCCTACATGTTTACAATTAGTAACTTAATTAATTAACTCACTTCGTTGTTTAAATAAATTGGAACGAAAAAAGGGGTATTATTTAATTGTGGACTGTATAACCGATTTGCTAAAATTCATTCAAGTAACTGTTTTCGACTATATACCTCATTTTTCTAATTTGTAATTTTAAAACTTTGAGTTATTTTCAATGATTGCGCGGCAACTATGTTTCTAATCAAAAAGTGTGTGGGAGGTTTCAAGAAGCTGCGAAATTTTCCTATCATGCTGTTATTTTCCCGATTCATTTATGTAAAATTAGTTATTAAGGTTTTTTTTATATAGCAAAAGTTTTGGCTTCTAAAAGTGGAAATCTTTTGGGTGAAATCGAATAACAGGATGCAGGCGGAATTCCGCGGCTCCTTTACTCTATATCTAAACCTACTCAAAAAAAACTTTACGATCGTTCGAGGTAAACTTCGGAAAGCGCGCGATAAAGGGACGGCTATTTTCACATGTCCTCCAGCTGCTACAGCGGAAGGCTCTCCTTTGCTAGTTTACCGAGTTAAAATTTAAGCTACGCAAAAGTACACGAGGAAAAAAAAAAAATTTATTGCTAATAAACGGCCCGACGTTACACCCCCCCCCCCCCCCCCCCCACTTAAACGGTTACTTAAGGAGCGCAGCGAGGCAAAGTAATCGCTAATTAAGATGTAATTGTAGAGCATGGTAACCAAGATTTATTAACATTTACTGTCGAGAAAAGAAACTATTGTTAGTTTGGATTGAGGACACTGGATGTTCTTTTGGTACGTTGGCATCTGTTTCTTGAGCCTTAACTTGTATGTAATGGGGTATCTGTATTGGCATAGGAACTCTACATGGTTCTTCCTGGGATTTTTCATTTTCCTTCTGCGTTGAATGGCCTAAGTGGATAAGGAAAGTTGTGAGACTGTTCTATATGGCTCCAAAAAGTTGGTAGGACCACCCATAAATACTATGCAGAGCCATGCCGCTGATAAAGATTTCTATCACCTTTTTAATTATTTGAATAATAAAAAGGATAGCTATCACTCCTGCACTGAATGTTCCAAACGTGATGAATTTACCCCACATTCGGTTCCAAGTGGTATGAACTAAGCGTTCTAAAGTGTTCTCATTGAGCAATTTATTAATTACTCCTTCTTGATCTTTCATCGCATGACCTTTGATTTCTCGAGCAACATCATTGATGACAGCTGATTGTTCGAGAGGATACATGATTCGATTTAGAAGATCCTGCAGATCTTGTTCAGTATAAATACTACTTGTAGCGAGAGTTGGAATATCTTGATATTTCCATGTCATTTGGGCAAAAGGCTTCAAAATCTCTGGTGTTCTGGCGTCTACAGGACGTGGCATGAACTTATACCAATTTTCGTTGACATAAAAGTGAGTGGACAGTAAAGCGTTACAATCCACTATTGTTCCTTGAGTCTTGAGAATATGTGTTTTGGGTGTCATAAATTTGGTGATATTGTTATGGACTACTTTTAATTCTTTATAACAGTCGGTCCCCGGCGAAATCTTTACGTCTACCGGGATACATTTGACGACGTGAACTACTTCGCCAGCCGTTACCGCCATATATCCAGGTCCTTTCATTAAATTGTACGCGAATTGATCAGGTGAATACGTGGCTATTGCTAAAGCATTTTTTAAAATTTCGCGTTCTTGTCTACAACGCTGTACAACTACATCTCTATACAAACTATTTATTTGATTTTTGATATAACGCTCGACGAATACAAATTTAGAATTAACGTACGCAAATATGTCTAAATTGCTTAATGATAATTTCTTTGCTACGGCAAAGGTTGAGACTCCTCTAGTGGTTTCAAAAATGAATAATTTTGGATGTTCTGTTTGAACTATTTCATATCCACAGATTTGTCTTTTTCCTTTGGCCATTAAGGCGAAGGTAATATCTTCTGTTATCAAGGAATATATACGGTTCTGGTGTTCGTCTATTATTTTGTTAGCTATGCCTTCATATAATATCCCGTAATGATTGAATTTACATATATCGCGTGGTATCGTTTTCCAGAAAGTATTACCTCCTTCCGGGTCTATACAAGTTTCTTCAGTTAATGTGCATTTGATACCTGAGCGTAGTCTTACTTGATCGTTATTTAAGTCAACTGGTGCAGTATAATCTTGCACGGTTATTTTTACTAAACCTTGAACTACAACATTCTCCCAGGTACCATATGCATCAGAATACACACCACCGTTGCAACTACCATCGATTTTTAAACTACCAGCTAGTGTTAAGGGTCGGATTGTGGTTTGGTTAACTTTAATATCGCGTAGTACACGTATCTCATCGAAATATAATGTGCCGGTATTATACAAGTCTGAACAGCGTTTTTGGCTGATCTCGACCATATATTCGTGTATTCCATCTTTGACAGCCGAACTATGGGAGTGCATTCCACAATGATAAATATGACGCTGTAGTCGTATCTTGCATTGTATCACGTGTACTTCCTCGAATTGGTTTAACTGTAATAACTGTATATGGATCTGAGTGCTATTAATTTTTCCGGGAGGTATATCGCATTCTTCTACGCCAAGCAAAGAAGCAGTGGTAATGTTTAATGATCTTGCTCCGCAATCGTATCCTATGATGGCTTGGCCTTGATATGCAATGGTAGATAAGATTAATATGTAAAATCCAAATTTATTCATATCCATTTTCTGAAAAATAAATAATGTTAATTCTTATGTTAACTATTAATTGCTGGAACGGAAAACCAATGATTAATTCGGTATATTTATTTATACTTATTATTACTATTATTTTATTACTATTATTTTACTATTATTATTTTACTGGAAATGATATTGTTCATTTTATCTATGATTTATTTATAAAAAAAATTTTTTTTTTTTGTTTTCTAGTTTTATGCCTCTCCTCCTTTTTATGAATTATTATTGTTATTATTAATATACGATATTCTAAGCCTATTCGCGTGAACTACTTTGGTTCCTTTTTTCATTTGTATTTTGACATTGTTTTTCGGTAAAATTCCTATTATTTTAAAAGGGCCTGAATAATGATCTTCTAATTTACCGGGTTTTGGACCACTTTTCAAAAATACAAAATCTCCAAGCTTAAAATTTTTCGGATTAAGGTGTCTGTCATAATATTTCTTTGATTTTTCTTTTGATGCTATTAAATTGTCGTATGCCAACTTTTGAATTCCTGTTATTCGGGTGACTAACTCTGTAATGTACCCTTTATAAGTGGGCAATAAATCTCCTTCTTGTAATGGATAACTTGAAGGCAGTCTAGCTAATCTGCCAAAAACGACTTCATACGGAGTGTGTTTGGTACTCTCTTGAACACAAGTATTATAATTCAATATGGCTAAGTCTAACCATTCGTCCCAATTGTTATCGCTATTGGTATATTGTTTCAGAAATTCTGCTAAAACATAATGGGAGCGTTCAAGCGAACCATTAGATTGTGGATGAAAAGCTGTGGTCTTTAACTTCTTAATCTTGAAACGTTTAGCTATACGGCTCATCAAATTACTCAAGAAATTTCTTCCTTGATCAGTTAAAACGGATTTTGGACAACCAAATATACAAATGAATTTCTTTATGAATGCATCTGCGATCGTTGTGGATGAAGTGTCGACTAGAGGTACGGCTAGGCAAAACTTACTTAGTTGGTCTTGTATAGTTAAAATGTATTCATTGTTCTTCGGGGTTTTTTTCAAGGGTCCTACAATATCCATTGCTATTTTGTCAAAAGTAGCGGCACAGGTATCGGTGATTACCATCGGTTGTTTGGTCTGTAGGCGAGTTAATTTCTTTAACTGACACTCAAGGCATTGTTGTATTCGTCTTTGAATATCTTCCTTCAAATTCTCCCAATAAAAATTCTGTCGTATTCGATAAAATGTTTTAGAAACACCACGATGTCCTCCGACCGGAGATTGATGACATTCGTAAAATACCATATCACGTTTCTCTAAAGGCACATACTCAAGGCTATTCATACATATTAAAATCGTTATTCCTGTATTTCTGAAGACAGTATCCAATAAATTTACTACTTCTCCCCATTCTAGATTTCTTATCTCTTTACTTTTGGCGATACAAATTTCCGTTAGCTTTAGGCTAACCAACATATCTCTTAATACATTCAAAGTTGTAAGCATATTGTCTCTTAAATGACTCAACGACTCCGGGTGTTCTCCGCATATACAGAGTCCGAAACGATAGTATTTCTTTCCTTTTCTTTCTTTCACAACTTCTCCTACATTAATAATCTGTTTACTTTCTATCTGATTGTTTTCGATCATCATTTTGGCGCCTTCGTCGCATGGTGCGCCATTACTATCAATAAAATAAACTACGCTGTCAGTACGCATATGGATTGAATCCTTGATCTTAACCAGTTTAGTGTGCCCAGTTGAAGATTCATCAAAGTCACTAAGAATCGATTCATTGTCAGATTGGTTAGAAGCATCGGCATGATCTGGTTCTTCTTCACTTGTCGAAGATAATTGTATCTTCTTTGGTCTGCCTCGAGGTTTTTTTGAATGGCTTTCCGGTGGTTGAGATGATTCGATTGGCACTGGTTCTGTGTTTCCGGGAATTTGGAGTGGATTTTTGCGAGGCCTTCCTCGGGGTTGTTTCTCAGGACTCATCTTTTCGTTAACAGTCGGTGGGGTAGGTATAGCAGATGGTAAATTTTCTAATCTTTGTTTTTGTCTTCGTGTCATTATATTTATTTCCGCTATTTCACGGCTTGTTTGTGGGAGTAAGTTTTTACAAGAGTTTTGATTGTCAATTCTAATATTCCGTATACGAAATGGGATAATCATATTTCCAAGGCGCATTGTTCTGGTGTTGAAATTTAGTGTCGCTTTACTCCTAATGAGATAATCAATTCCCAGTAATCCTTCGGAATTTATAGGAAAGTCATTAGGTACTATGCAAAATTTATTTATTATGGAAAAGATTTCTATTTGTATGGTACCAAGTGTTTGATAGGTTTTCCCACTAATGTCTCGTAAGATAATTCGGTCGCTTTCATCTATCTTCTCCGTTTCAGTAACATATTGTTTCTTAATTATACTTTGTTCACATATTGTATTAATTGAGAGTTGTATCCGACATTCGAGATTACGAATGTATGAATCCACTAACAACAAATCATCTTTGACAATGTGTAAATCAATATTTCGCATTGCCCTGAATTCTGTTTCATTGTTTTTGCTATATACTGACTTAAGCGGTGTGACTGTTCCTGAGTGTGTTAACTGTAATTTATCAAAATCTATTCTACTTCGTATTTCATATAAAAATTTGGAACCAAGGATTCCATGATACGGCAAATCATATTTATCTTCTACTGCATAAAATTCAAAAGTGCGTCCTAATATAGCCAGTTCTGTATAGTGTATCTGTATAGTGTACGATATTATCTGAAAAAAGTCCTTGTAGTAATATTTCTTTATTCAGCTTAATTAATAATCCATTGGGTATAGAACTGATTTTGATTATATTTACACTGGAGATTGTATCGATAAGAAATTCGAATTCTTTATCGATCAAACTATTGGTGATGTTCACTACTAGATTTCCTAATTCAATTTCGGGTAAAAACTCTTGAAGAGTGGGCGCTTTTTCAATAATATTTACATCTGCTGGATTTCTTGAGAGTGCATCTGCTGCGGCATTAGATTTTCCTTTGGTGTAGATTATTTTATACTTAAATTGTGATAACCAAAATCGCCATTTTTGTACTCGCGTGTTTAAATCTGCTATTTCAAACCAAACTAATGGCTGATGATCGGTAATAATTTGGATAGGCCGGTCATATACATAGGATTTGAAAGCTTTGACACTCTGTATGATCGCTAAGGCTTCCTTTTCATATACTTCATAGTTTAGCTCTGATCCACGCAGAACTCTAGAAAAATATGCAATAGGACGGTCGGATCCGATCGGGCCTTGGGATAATATTCCAGCGATAGCAGTGCCAGAGGCATCGGTACGTATGTTATACCCTTTGGACAAATCAGGGAATTGTAAAAGAGGTGCATTACATAACATCTCTTTCAATTCAATAAATGCCTTTTCGGCTTTCTCATTCCATTCGAACTTTATATCCTTTTGTAATAATTTAGTTAATGGTTTAGCTATCTTGGCAAAGTCTTTGATGAAGCGCCTATAGTACCCAGCTAGTCCTAAGAATTGGCGGACGTTTTTAACGGTTTTTGGTCTTGGGAATTTTTGTACGGCTTCAACCTTTTTGGGATCTACTTCTAGACCATCCTCACTTATAAGGTGCCCTAAGTAGCTGACTTTTCGCATGAGGAATTTACATTTATTAATTTGTAATTTCAGTTTTGCTTCTCTTAACCGTTCGACTAGTAACTTAAATTTCCGATCGTGTTCTTCAATATTGTTAGCATAAATGACTATGTCATCTAGGTAAACAAAAAAATCGAAGCCTTGTAGTCCGCGTAATAAAGTATCCATAAGCCGTTGGAAGGTTGCAGGTGCATTCTTTAAACCAAATGGCATGCGGACAAATTCGTAATGATCAAAAGGGGTACTAAACGCTGTTTTATGAGCGTCTTTTGGGTGCATCTTAATTTGATAGAATCCCATTGCGAGATCAAGCACGGAATAAAACTTAGCTCCTCCTACTTGGTCAAATATCTGTGTGATATTTGGAATAGGATAAGAATCTGCTACGGTTTTTTCGTTAAGCCCTCTCATGTCGAGCACCATTCTGCCGTTCGGATCTGTAGCTTTTGGAACTATCCATACAGGTATATTATACGGTGAATTAGATTCTTTAATGATACCAGCTTTCAATAATTTGTCAATATGATAATTAAGCTTATCTTTCATTGCATGTGGGAACTGGTATTGTTTACAATTCACGGGTATGTCATCAACAGTATGTATTTCATGCATTACTAATTCAGTACCTGGTAGTTTGTCTCCAGGCAAGTAAAAAACATCGGCGACTTTATTGACCAAGTCTATTACATATTCTTTTTCTGTGTTATCTAAATGACCCAATTCTAGATGATCTTCTATTTTTTTCTCAACATCGTTTGTTTCTTCTTCGATGTATAACTCGGCTATGTTAAAATCGACATCGTCAAATTCCTCAATGTTAAGGTCTTGAAAGATTTCACTCTGAGATATATTAAACACATGGCGTACTGCGAAACTAGGTACTTCCATAGGGATTAATTCCTGTAATAGTTTATCGAATTCTGCCTGTGTAAGTTTCTTGTCCAATGTTTCTATGATTAATGGTGCTAGGAAATTTTTAACTTCAAAAGTATTATCTTTGAAGTTTATTCTTGCTTTACTGTCTTCAAAAAATACGGCACCTAATATTCCAGCATGAATCATTTCAAAATTATCCTCGACTACATGGAAAATTGTATCCGTATCGAAAAGCTTAATTTCTGTTATTCCCAGAGTTAGTTGCATATTTCTACCTATTCCTTTTAGGTTAATGATGAGTGAATCGTCAATACTATTACCAGATGGTAATAATCCCTTTTTAATCAAATTACATTCTGATCCTGTGTCTATTAGGAAATATTCCTTCGAGCCAGTGGGTGGATTCTTTACCTCGATTCTTGGAATAACTCGGTCTATTTTTGATTCATCTTTAACATTATACATGCAGCAAATACCAGTATAAACTAAATCTTTGATTTCTTTGAAATTTATTGTTCTATCTGGTAGGATGAACTGTCTGGTTTCGAAATCAAGAATTATTTTGTTGGATGACAGATAACTTGCTCCTATCACTATATCACAGGGAATTGGGAAATCATTCTCAACTATTAAAAATTCAGTTTCCCTTCCATACACATAGAGAGTAATTACTCCTATGGTTTGAAAACTTTCTAGACCAATACCTTTCAATGTGTGTCGCTTAGTCATGTCTACGTATTCTAAATATTGTTGTAATACTTCAATCTTCATAATATTAACTTCTGATCCACTGTCTAACATTGTATCATATATAGTTCGAAAAAAACTGACACTTATTATGGGTACTTTGGCGGCAAATCGAGGTTGATTTTTTATGGGAATAGTCGAACATCCTCTGATTCTTCGCTGTTGTCTATCCGAGTCATATTCGTCCTCTGTGTCGGAATTACAGAGGACGGCTTGTCGTTTCCCTGGTTCTGACCATCGACCCATTTCTTCCTATAGCAATCGGCCATTATGTGCCCACGTTTTTTACAAAAAAGGCATTCTATTTTGGATTTATCAAATCTATTAAAAGGAGGTTGACTAGCTAGAAATTGATTATTGTTAAAATTGGGAGTTTTAGTTTTACAATCTTTTGCAGTATGTCCTCTGTTATTGCAAAGTTGACATACGATTTCGCTATTTACTTGTGTCCTTTCTATATCTCGACAACTTTGAGCACTGTGCCCCAAATTATTGCATAATTGGCATTTTATTTCATGTATAGCCTGTGTCCTAATTCTATTCCTACACTCTTTAGCAGCGTGTCCCATCTTTTTGCAAATTTGGCATTGTAATCTCGATTTACATTCGCGTGCATTATGTCCTTTTTTTCCGCATATTTGACAAGTTAGGTTATCTAACCTAATTTTAGCAAAGCAATTATTTGTATCGTGACCTGTTTTATTACAGAAATTACATAATTTTTGTTTGTTCACGAGCGTGTTGCAGTTGAAAGCTTCATGTCCGTGTTCTTCACAAATTTGGCATATTCTTACATTTTTCTTGGGTTGTAGATAATCTGAAGTATAGTTAATTTTTCCTCTTAGATTTCTTTGTAATTCTAATTCTTTTTCTACTTTGATGGCTTCCTTTAAGGCATTAGTAGCAGTAATTCCTGGTGGGAGATTTATTTTTATTTCTGGCTTTAATCCTCGTTTAAAGCATATAAATGCATTTTCTTCTAAAGCATTTTTCTCATCGATGTTTATGGAATCGGTATTGTCTTGTCTCTTTTTTGCATCTATTATCCTAGTGGTTAATAGGCGAATTCTATTAGCGTATGTTAAGACTTTTTCATTATCTTTCTGATATTCATTTCCTAATTCTTCTAATAATTGATTCATGGTTTGAGGTGGGGCAAAAATATCAGCTAAATGAGATATAAGTTCGTTAATGGTTTTAAAATTGATGCCAATCATTGTTGATCTGGCCTCTCCTTCTAGTTTACCTTTTATTAATTTTACTAGATCTTCTTCGCATTTTGAAGGCAGCATATTTAAAGCTTCCCTACAACCTTCTGTAAATGGTACCCATTGGTTAGGGTTTCCATTGAAGTTGGGTACAACGTTTAAGGCATCTTTCAATTGGATGGTTTGTTTCATGGTCCTTTGAATTTCTTGATCCATTTTAGCCGAGTTTGATTTTATGCCGTGATTTTCGCGTATGGACTTATTTAAAACCTCGTCGCTGATCTCTATAGTGACGTTGTCTAAATCTTCACTAGATCCTAATTGACTATTTGGAGCTGACCTCCCTATTAGCCCTTCCAATTCGTTATTTATTTTTAGACTATCTAATTCTTCGTTAAATTTTTTTAACTTATTTAGGTCAGGGTATAAATTATCGCCTATGTTAGATTTTGGGTTTATGGTTCCTTTCACGTCAGATTTCTCCGGTTGAAATTCGTCGGAATGCCTAAGCCGCCCAGAACCAATACCTACCGTCCAAGATGTAGACGGATTTCGGGCTTGGCTACGCGTCAGTCGTTTATCACCCGGTTCTTTATTATTCATTAAGAGTGGGAAAAAGAGGAAAAAATATTTTTATAATTTTATAGGGGAATAGAGAGAGAAGAAAAAAAAAATTAACACAAATTTATTATTTTAACTAAAATTTATTTTAAAAAAAGACAAAATAAGTTATAAATTTTTTAAAATTGCTTTTATTTCTTTTTCTTTTAATTTTATTTTCTTTTCTAGCTCTTCTATTTCCTTCGCTCTATCTTCTTCCCTTTTTCTGTTTTCTTCTGTTTTCTTCCTTTCTTCTTTGCGTTGATTTATTTTCTTTAGTATTTTTTTATCTGGAGCAAATAATTTTTTATATATCCTGTTTAGGTCCCTTTTTCCACAATTTTGTTCGTTAATTTGTTCCGGCTCTTTTGCAGGCTCTTGCAGACTCGGTGGGGTTATTACTTTCTTAGGGATAGGCCCTAATTTTTCGAATGTCTGCACGCAAAGCCTGCAGTAATACGGGTCGTTCCCGTGTTTGCAGCTGAATGGTTTGTTGTCGGCTAACAAGGTTTTTATCCGCAGGTCTAAGTCTCTTCTTTCCCTATTTATTTGAAACTGTTTTTTTCTTTCGGCCTCATAAATGTGTTTTGGTAGAGCGTCGGGATGTTTTTGGATCTCCCTCGCTAACCTTCTGCGTTGACACTTAGTCAACTTCTTTCTAATGGGCCGATTTTCTGCGTTCACTAAAATTGAACAGGCAAAAGAAAAGAAAAAAAAAATTTATTAATTACCACGCTTAGTCAAAATACAAACGAAAACTAACACTATCTTAAGTT